>NC_071992.2:81177000-81484400 GCF_028885655.2 Pongo abelii | reverse complement strand
GACTTATGGATGAGGAAATATTTAAGCTGGACGTCAAGGGCACATAAGACTCTCCAGGCTCCAGTAAAGCAGCAGAGTCTGGAGAGGGTGACAACTAATCCAGATGAATCAGGAAATAAAGTCTATGTAACATACCTGTACAGGTTAGGGCTGGAAAGGTAATTCTGGATCTGCTCATGTGGTGTCTGTTCTGGTCATGCTGAACATGCCAGGCTAAAATGTTTAGACAGTTCATCTCATGAAGGAAGCACCTCCCTATGCCCCAGGGAGCAAAATGATCACAGACATAGGGAGAAACATTGGTTCACGTTCTTAGATGGTCAACAGTGGAATGAATGAAAAAAGAAGGAACGGATGTGAGGATTACCCTTTAAAAACCATCAATAGGAATTGGTAACTGATAGAAAGTGACTAAGTATGAGATGAAAAACCAAATGCAGACTTGAGCTTGGGTGACTTAGAAAATTGATAGAAAATCATGAAAAAAGGATTTTTTCTTTCTTTCTTTTTTTCTTTTTTGGTGACGGAGTCTCACTCTGTCACCCAGGCTGGAGTGCAGTGGTGCGATCTTGGCTCACTGCAACCTCCACTTTTCTAGGTTCAAGTAATTCTCCTGCCTCAGCATCCTGAGTAGCTGGAATTACAGGCATGAACCACCATGCCTGGCTAGTTTCTGTATTTTTAGTAGAGACGGGGTTTTGCCATGTTGGCCAGGCTGGTCTCAAACTCCTGATCTCAGGTGATCCACACGCCTTGGCCTCCCAAAGTGTTAGGATTACAGCTGTGAGCCACCGTGCCTGGCCTGGGTTGAATCTTGTTGAGTTTAAGGTAGCAATGAACCATCCAGTTTGTGATGGGATTTGGGAGTAGAGGAAAGATAGAGATATAATTTTCACTAATTAATTCATTTGTCCAGTGATTATTTCTTGAGCATCTAGCGTATGCCAAATATGGTATCAGGCATTGAGAATATAAAGATGAAAAGCATAAATCTTGACCCTAGGAGTTCCCTTTTTCTATGTCTAGCTTTTTGACCCAGGAAGACGTGCCTCTGTTGATACAGAATTTCAAATGATCAAGATCAACAATATAATTATTTGAATGTGCATGGATGTTTATATTTCTCAGTTCTGCTATGATTATAGGCTTGTATTCATAGTTTCATTATGCATATATAATTGCTCATGATTTGCAACTTAAGTTAACAGAAATCCTAATTTGATGATTAGAAGAAACAATTTGAGGATCTACATGTGTCCTTCACTTTTTTTTTTTTTTTTGAGACAGAGTCTCACTCTGTTGCCCAGTCTGGAGTGCAGTGGCATGATCTCGGTTTACTGCAAACTCTCCTTCTGGGTTCAAGCAATTTTCCTGCCCGAGCCTTCTGAGTAGCTGGGACTACAGGTGTGCTCCACTAGGTCTGGCTAATTTTTATATTTGTTTTTTTTGGGGTAGAGTTGGGGTTTCACCATGTTGGCCAGGCTGATCTCAGACTCTTGACCTCAGGTGATCTGCCTGCCTCGGCCTCCCAAAGTGCTGGGATTACAGGTGTGATGTCTGTGATTTTTAACCCATAATTAGGCCATCTCATTTACATATTTAATACAGTGAAATGACACTGAAAGAAAAGCCCAAAATACCAATTCCATTGTCCTGGAATTTGGAAGGCTTTTGTTTCTCACTGGAGCTTATCAGAGGGTATAAGTTCTGTGGATAATTTTAGCTAGGGTGTCAATCTGGAGACATCTTCAAAAGGGAAATAATACCTCCTGCACTCAGCCTCAGAAGATGCAGGGATGGCTATTTAATGTTATTTAATATTATTATTTTTCTATTAGAGGAGGATGGGATATTGAAGACAAGGTGAGGAAAACTGTGGGAACAAATTGGAAGGCAGAAACACAGGGTAACTGGGGAAAATGGTCTTGAGAAAAGGAAAAATGAGTTTAATTGTAATCATGAACTTCAGCTTCTTTGTTATCCTATTTTACTTGCACAACTGCATGCAGATTTGAACGGTAATTATCTTTCCCAATCTACAGAAGGAAACTGAAGCTCAGAAAAGTTAAGTGATGAAGGTTACAGGTCTAAAAGCTAGCAAAGCTGGGGCTTGACCCAAAGCTTTGATTCTAAGCCTGGGACCCTTGGAGCCTGCTGAACTGTCGGGGGATGCTCTCTGCTCCAGGGCCCTGCCCCACAGCTGTGCCTTTGCTCAGGCCTGCAGCTCAGCTTAAACGCCCTTCTCTCCCTCTCCAATGTTCACACCCTGTTTGTTCTCAAGCACCTCCTTCTCTATGAAATGTCTCAGATCCCACTGGCTGGCACTCAGCAGCTGTCTTTCTCTCTCTAGGGAAGCTCTCTGGTTTTTTTTTTGTTTTTTTTTTGAGACAGAGTCTCATTCCATCGCCTAGGCTGGAGTGCAGTTGGCATGATCTCAGCTCACTGCAACCTCTGCCTCCTGGGTTCAAGCGATTCTCCTGCCTCAGCCTCTTGAGTAGCTGGGATTACAGGTACATGCCACCATGCCTGGCTAATTTTTGTGTTTTTAGTAGAGACATGTTGCCCAGGCTGGTCTTGAACTCCTAGCCTTAAGTGACCCACCCACCTTGACTTCCCAAAGTGCTGGGATTACAGGCATGAGCCACCTTGCCCAGCCAAGGCTCTCTTTCGCTATGGATTGTGTCACCCTCTCTCCTGGCATTATGGTAGCTGTTTATACATGTTTAATAGCTACTGGTAGACAGTAAACCTATTTAGGATAAACCCTTGTTCTGAATCATCTTTATTTCCTCACAGTACTTAGCATAATACCTTGTAGATGTTTAATAAATGAAGATTGAATGAGTCAGTGAATGAATGAGTCTTCAGGTTCCCTGATCTGAACCAGCTAAAAAGCTGCCAGGAGCCACCTTGCCTCTCCAATTCAGGGTAGGGCTGATGTTGCCTGGGTGATATGGAGGGGGATAGTCAGATTAAAAACAAGAGAACAAGGTTTGTTTACTTTATGTAGACAAAGATAGGAAGATGTAGCATAGTGAATGGATAGGCTTAGAGCTGAGATGCAATGTGTGTGATTGTCCAAAGGTCTTAGGGAAAAAGCTCCAGTCTCTTAGCTCAAGTGAATTGGAATAATTAGCACTCCAGGCTGTGTAGTAGTGTTATTTGGCACAAAGAGAACAAAAATGTATTGAGTCAAGTGTTATAGAGAGGTCACAAAAGGCCAAAGATAAATTGAGACTGTGGCCTTTTCCAGTCATTTTCCCTTTGGGCACACATCATAATGGGCTGATATCCTGAATTAGCCATTTTGCAGTCACGTGATTTTGTCTGCTGCCAGACTACCAGGCGTGCTGGGAGCAATGGCAATTAATTCAGTGGCTCCGTGGCTCACTTCCCACAGTCTGTGCTGAAGAAGTTCAGCATAGCAGTGCAAGAGAATTGAAGATTAAGGATGAGGAAGCAAGGGGGACTGTTGCCAGGTCCCTGGATGAAGTCATCCCTGTGCCAAAGGTATTAATCACTCTCTCAACCATCAGGGGAGCAACTAACTCTACAGAGAGTTACCCTCTATAACTGCCTCCAAGAGGAATTAAAAATGGCTCAACTTTAAAGTTTGAAACTAAGTAATGTGGGTTTAAAGTACGAGAACATGGGACCCATGCGTCTGAGGAATCTGTATGTGTGCTGTGCAATAGCTGTTTTGGCATTCCTTCACTGACAGTATCCCAAAGAACTAATAATTATTTCCCTTATTGCAATGAACGCAAACAGTGGAAATCAGGAAATTCGGATTAAAGTGCGTTAACACTATTTTGAGCCAAGCAAAAGAAAATCAATAGGGGTTTAGTATTTAAAAAACTGGCCATTTGAAGGCAGTTATTATTTTTTGGTAGCAAAGCATTCTTGAAAATGGCATTGTAAGCAGGTTGTGGTCAATCAGAGGATATTTTCCATTAGGAAAATGTTGTACTTCGGGTTTTTATGACAGTATCATAGAAGCAAAGGTAATACTAAATTTAATTCCTCTATAATAACTAAATATAGAAAAATTGTGGTTTATGCTAGAGTGATCTAGCATAATAGCATAAATAGTGGTTTATGCTAGTGTGGTTTATCACCTAGAGTGATCAAGTGGAGTTATATATTTGAAAATATTTTATAAAATATTACATTAAAGCTAGCTATTCTTCTTAAAAATGGAAATAGGAGTGTATTAGTTTATATTCAAGAGGATTACTTCAAACTGTCCATAAAGCTTATGCAAAATAGAGCTTTATTATCTTGAACATTTGACCTACAGTTAATATGTTACTTACAAGAAATAATCATTAAATAACTAATTAGGGACTTTTTTTTGGCTTCCTAGAAATTCTAAGCTTCTTTTTCTTTTCTTTTTTTAAAGGGGTGATAATTTGAATGATTCACGACACTTCCAAAATTTAGAATTGCTGTTTTCTTTCTTAACATATTTCTGATGAGAAATTCAATAACTTTAAAATAATTCTAGCAGAGCTATAATTCAAGTAATGTATGCTCAATTTATATGGCTTCTTCTAAAGATGGTTCCCTCCACTTTAATAAGAAAAGGGCTGAGTCACCTTCTATGACCCACAGTTTATTCAAATTTATAGATGTTATCTAGGCTAGTGTGTTAGGAAGGCATTCATTTATTAAACAAGTATTTTACTGAACATCTACTATATGCCAAGCACTGTTACAGGTAATGGGAATACGAAAGTGAACAGGATGGACAAGGTGCCTGTCTTAATAGAGCTTATGTGTCAAAAAGGAAAAAAACAAGGAAATGAGATAGTGGCTGGGTCAGGGGGACGTGTGTGTCGGGAGCCATATAGATTGGGTGAGTAGAGAATGCTTTTCTGAGGAGGTGATATTTGCTCTGTGATTTGGATGACAAAGAAAGCTCAGTCAAATGACAATGATCTGGGAGCAGAGAGCCCCGGAAAAAGGGATAGCAGCAAGTGCAAAGGGATAAGGCAGGGATGAGACTTGCCTGGTAAAATACAGGATGCCCAGTTAAATGTGGATTTCATATTAATAACGAGTACTCCTTTTTTAGTATAAACATGTCCCAAATATTTTATAGGTTATACTTACACTAAAAAAGTATTCCTTTTAATCTGAAATTCAGATTTAACTCATCATCCTGTATTTTTATTTGCCAAATCTGACAACTCTACCCTGAGGTGTTGAAGCAACAGAAAGGAAGCCAGTTTTGCTGGAAACTGTAAGGAAGGTGAGGGTGGCAGGGGATGTGCTTAGAGATATTGGTAGGGACCGGATTGTTTAGAGCCTTATGAGCCAAAGTGAAAAGTTCGGATTTATCCTAACTGCAACAAGAAGCCACTGGAGGAGATTTTTAATTAATTAATTTTTTTTTTTAGAGATGGGGTCTCATTCTATCGCCTAGGCTGGAGTGCAGTGGTGAGGTCATGGCTCACGGGAGCCTGAACTCCTGGGCTCAAGCAATCCTCCTGCCTCAGCCTCTTGAGTAGGGACTACAGATGCATACCACCACACAAAGCTAATTTTAAAATATTTTGGTAGAGACAGGAGTCTCACTGTGTTGCCCAGGCTGGCCTCAAACTCCGGGGCTCAAGCTACCCTCTCACCTTGGCCTCCCAAAACACTGGGATTATAGGTGTGAACCACTGCACCTGACCAACTGGAGAATTTTAAGCAGAGGAGTAACATGGTCTGATCCCCATTTTAACAGCATCACTTTTGCTCCTGCATGAAGAGTGAATCACAGAGAGTTAGAGTGGAAGCAGTTAGACAGGTAGGCAGTTCTCACAGGACTCTGGTGAAGGAATGATGGTGCCTTGAACTGAGATGGTAGTTATGGAGACAGAGATAGTACATGGACTTGGGAGAGAAGTAAACCTGTCAGGATTTGCTGTTGGAATGAATATGAAAGGTGAGGGGAAGAGAAGAATTGAGGATGATTCATTGTTTTGGTTTGAGCAACCAGGTGGAAAGGATTGACATTTAAAGATTTGGGGAAGACTGGGAGAAAAGAGGTTTGTGGGAAGGAAAAAAAAATCAAAATTCTGTTTTGAGCCTGTTAAGTTTGAGATGCTTATTACATATCTAAGTAATGTATCAAAAGGTAATTGCATAAGTGTGCCTGCTCTTCAGGGCATTTTTAAAACTCAAGATATAAATTTTGGAGTTTTCCCATATGTATGGTATAAGATGGTTGATTCTTGCTCTCTGTGGTACTTATATTCTATAAAGCTGCTGCAAACACTGAATTAGGAAATACTGAACTATTGCTCTTACAGGAAATACTGAGTTAGGTTCCTGTGAGCCACTGTTCACAATTTTCATTAAGCAATCTATACAAAACCTTGTTTTATGTGTGTTTCTGTTTAAAGACATCTTTTGTAATGTATAGTGTTGACTCATTAATATTGCCCTCATGGCAACAGTACTATATCTCATGCATGAACAAAGCTTCTTTGACACATGTATTTTCCCTGTAGGGTGCATCATAACCCCCTTGCACTTAGGAACACTACACAGCACTTCTGCAGTTTTCTTGGAGGCCATTTTAAATGGTTAAATCAATTAAAAAAAAGCCTAACAATTAAAAAATATGGCACTAAATAGAGCACTAAAAGGACACTTGTTTGTAGTATGACAGCTGAAACAAGAAGGCAGAGATTGCTTTGTTTGCCTCAACTGGGAACATATATGTTAGGGGACTCAAAGTTTTGCTGCTCTGCACATGTTCATGAATGACCATGAAAGTGCTTGGAATATTTATTTCGGAGTTACGAGTAATTTTAGTGAGTAGGCAAATTTGCAAATATGGAGTCTGTGAATAGTGAGGATTGCCTGAATACAGAGAGGAACAAAGGGCTTAGGCTTCCCTTTGTTGGATGTAAACCAAACAAAACTGATACACCTGTTGACCCCCTCATCTCCCACTACCTGCAATGTTTGCTCTTCTATAATATACTCTTCTAGATAAGCAGGACAGCTGTTAGTACATAAAACAATATCATTCAGTGTCTCAGTGAAATTCATTCCTTCAGTGAATATTTACTGAGTACCTCTTCTATATCAGATGTAGAGTATATACATTTTAGACATAGTTCCTGCCCTCTAAGGGCACCCACTGTAGTGAGAGAAACAGACACATAACAAATGATGGGAGGAGTCCCAGTTAAAGATGGTGGAATTGAGTAATGTTTACTCCCCTCGTCCTCTTGAAGTAATCTATCATAAAGAATAGAAAATATTATGAAAATATCATCTATAATGAAACTAGGAAAGAATGCCAAACAGGTTATGAAGTATTTCTGTTAAACAGAGTGAAACCTCTAACCAACGGAGGAAGATTCTGGAAAGTGAATACATTGCTCTTTATGTTTCCTAACCTGGGGAAACTATGTGGAGAGAGGCAGGGGGAGCAGCAGTCAGCTTCATGGCTCTGGCCATAGTCCACCGAGTAGCCCAGTCACGGATCATTGGGCGGATGAGCAGCTAGGCTTCATCAACCTTGCTCCAGAGCAGAGTGTCCGCACTGAAGGAACAAGCCTCAAACTTGAAAGGATCTCCTTCCCAGGATAACTGATTGGAAAGTGTTAAGACAAAATGTATGAAAATTAAATTTGCCAACTGCCCAAGATCACTCATTCATATACTATTTTATTAAAGATCATTGATGAGAATTATACTGATTCAATATTGAATAATAATCAGAAAGGATTCAGCATAAGATCTATTCACAGCCACCATAAAAGAGAAGAAAGTAATAAAACACAGAAAAGGTCAATACAGATTATACTTCAGCTAAATTATCCCAGTAAAGAGAAGATTTCAGGCAAACACCTTCTCCATGCTTTCAGAGAAATTAATGGGAAAATGGACTGTTAAAAAAAAAAAGGAGCTCAAGGAAGTGATAATTACTCAAACACGTAACAAATGAGCTGACAGAACTCTGCAAAGAATTTTTTTAAACAATCCACTGCAAAAATTAAAACTACCTTGGAAGCAGCAAGAAATAGGATACTGATGGAAAAAAAATTGTCAAGGATTTATGGAACAGTCCTAAGAAAATCTAACAAAACAAAACAAAAACCACCAAAGAAATAACATTAATTAGACAGATGATGATAGCTATGGAAGACAGAAAAATGATTCAATAGAAGCATAGCATAATTTATTTCAGTAAATAAAACAAGAAAGGAAAATATTAAAATATACAGTAGAAGAAAAATTTCCTGAAATTTAGAAAGCATCTGATCGACATAAAAAGGAATACGTAATGATTAAGACAGCATATCTTGATGAAGTTGTTAAATTTCAAGATCAAGAAAAGTCTCCAATAGCCAGTGAAACTAAGAAAGAACTACAATGGAGAAAATGTCAATCTGACCTCAGATTTTTTCACAGCAACATTAAATGCCAGAAAAGAATGAAATTATTTTTATAAAGAATTCAAAGGTAAGAATTTTATACCCAGTCAAGTTATCCTCCCAAATAAGTATAACAGAAAGACATTTCTAATATGTATAATCTCAGCATATTAATGAGCCCTGCTTGGAAAAATACATTTGATGGTGAGATATAGACGATTAAATAATACATTGCACTTAAAAAATTAGGAATGGAAAAGCTGTGGTATGAACTGACTAGTGGTGAGCATTGTGTACATTTACATAATGTAATAAGGTTTTAAAGGTAACCCTTTAAATGAGGGTAGCAATTGTAATTTGACTTCTTTCAAAAGAGAATTAAGTAGCGCCTATAATTATTTAAACAAGGAGTAGATGAGATCACCCAGTGAGTTAACATAGTATGAGGTTCCTAACACCACTAATAGTGTTGGGTTTAAAAAAAAAATTAAAGGCTGGGTGTCATGGCTCATGCCTGTAATCCCAGCACTTTGGGAGGCCGAGGCGGGCGGGTCACAGGGTCAAGAGATCGAGACCAACCTGGCCAACATGGTGAAACCCCGTCTTTACTGAAAATACAAAAATTAGCTGGGCGTGGTGGCACGCACCTGCAGTCCCAGCTACTCGGGAGGCTGAGGCTGGAGAATCACTTGAACTCTGGAGGTGGAGGTTGCAGTGAGCCAAGATTGCGCCACTGTACTCCAGCCTGGCAACAGAGCGAGAGACTCCATCTCATTAAAAAAAAAAAAAAAAAAAAATTAAAAAAGATAGTATGAAGGACTTCATTTAACTTATGATAACAGATTCACAAGAATTTTTAAACATATAGATTAAAAAAAATGGTCACATATTACATCTTGTGTCTTTAATTACCTAGCATAATTCTAGTTCTATTCTGAGCTTTATATACTAATTTTTGAAAATTTTGAAAAATATTTTGAAAGAAAATATAACAAAAAGAAAGAGAAACAGAGGATAATGAAAGTACCTGCTTGCCAAAAATTCCAGAAAGAATTATTTTGAACGTATCTTTATGAAGCCAACTCTTAGAAGGTCACACTGGAAGCATGTATGTTTTCATACAACTATTTTTCTCAATCTTTCCCTCCCCTGATATAGTGACACAAGCCCCAGTCAAGTTTGTATCCAGGACAAAGACCCATGTGCCTATCCAGGGTTGTGTACAATTTGTGACTAAGGGCCATAAATCTGTCCCTTCCTCCACTTCTCAAGAAAGGCTCTCACAATGAAGTGAGTGCATCAATTAGGGAGCTTTCAGCTGCAAGCCACACTCAAAATCAGTCAAATAATAAGGGGCTTGATTATGTCACAAAATGAAATCAGGATTTAGAGTGATTCAGAGTTGGTTAATTTAGCAAATCCACAGCATCAAGACCGGGTTGTTTGCATCCTTCAACTCTGTCATCTTCAGCAGTGTGTTTGCTTTTATTTTCAGATTTGTTCCCTCATGGCGTCAAGGTGGCTGCAGTAGTGCTAGACTAAATCCTCACTTACGAAGCCTAAAGCTTAGAAGACAGAACATCCCTTCCTTGTGACTCTTTTTGAAAGTGAAGAAGAATCTGTTAGAACCTCCTGAAAAGACTTACTCTCATGTCTCATTAGTCTGAATTCTGTCACAGGACAAGTCCTAAACCAAACATTGCAAAGGAAATGGCAGACAGGATTAGCTCTTCTGAAGCTAAAGATCTGTTTGCAGTCAGAAAACAGGTAGGCAACTGACACTGTTTGTTGGAGCGAAAGTGACATTACACAAGTAACTTTCAATTGCTATACCATTTATATAAAATAAATAAATGAAAAGGTGTTCTTGGTACCACAGTAGTTACTACAGGCAAAATCCATTGATGAATACTACTCTTAGTAGGTGAGACTTTAAGGAGAAGCAGGGTATTTGCATAGCTGGAAAGGAATTTCCCAAATACATTTATTAGTTACTATTAATGGTGGGTTTTGACATACACTCCCAAATTCTTCTACCAGGAGGTGGAGTTTAATTTCTGTCTCCTTTATTATGAGTTTGACTTAGAAACTTGCTTCTAAGGACTAGAGTGTGGAAAGGAAAAAAATACCTTTACAGCACAGAAACCGGCAGATACTACCTTAACTGAACAATCAATGTTAACATCACCCGTAATAAGTCGTATTGACGTGATGTATCCCTTATATGATGTGATGAGAAGGGCACCTCACCTCTGTGGTATATGGTATTATTCCTCCAAATCTATAAGCTCAGTCTAATAATGAGAAAGCACCAGACAAATCCAAATGGAGCCAATATCATGAAAAGCAAATGAGGAAAGGCTGGCAAATTGTCAGAGTTGAGTTTATAAGGAGACAGGATGACTTAATGCAACATGGTATCCTGAATCGAATCCTGGAACAGGAAAAGGACATCAGTGGAAAAACCAGTAAAATCTGAATAATTCTATAGTTTATAGTATTGTTAATTTTAATTTCTTAGTTTTATAAATGCACCATGATCATGTAACATGTTAGCATTAGGGGAAATGGGATGAAGGGTACATAGGAACTGTCTGTGCTATCTTTGCAACTCTTCCATTAATCTAAAAATAAGTCAAGATTAAAACTTTTAAAACAATTCGGTTATTAGGGCAAAAAGTTTTATTTATCATTAGGTCTAATTACTTTCAACATATCTCTCAATAGATCATGACACTGCAGTGTCTCATGGCGTCCCCTTTGGTTGAGAATGGCTGCTACTATGTTCATTTAATATGCATTAACAGACACCTACTATGTGCCAGGCACGATGCTACCAATGATGAACTGAGAAGATACTGCTCTAGCCCTCCTGCAACTCACATTCAATTGACCTAAACTGGGAAGCAAAGTTTTTTCCTATCCAATACAATAGTGATTTGCAGAAAATGCCCAACTCTGAGGGTTTTGAAATGAGTTACAGATTTTTGGTTTTTAAAATTTGACACAAATTGTATTGAATGTGGAAAATTGATGCTACTCATTTTTGAATACCAGCAAGTGAAATTAGTCCTTTCAGTTTTTTTTTTTTTTTTTTTTTTACGAAAGGAGATATGAGTTAAGGGTTTTACTTATGCTGGAACATAATGTTTTTACTCCTTTTGTCCAAGAGTAAACATGGACCATTTCAGCTAAAGTAAGGAATTTGTTCAGTTACTATCAGGTTCAGGAAAACAATAAACAAACAAACAAACAAACAAATAGAACGTATTAGATTTACCAATGACTGAAGACAGGATTGGGAGACTTTGATGACAAACCTTGTACTGTTTGATTTAGCACATTGGCAAATCTGATTGTAATATATGTCAGATGAGTTCTAAAAAGGTGAATACAGAATTTAATAAAGAGGGAATAGAAAAAGACAAGGTATTAGAATGTAAAATAGAAACAACACTTAGGCTTAGAGACCCAGGAATTCACAGCTTTTTAATAGTGCTTTGCCTCATGCTTGCTGAATCTTTCCTATAATTACCTGAATGAAAAATGGTCTTAAAATAAATGAACAGAACATTGTACCTTTCCCAAGACAATGCTGCAGCTATGTCAGGATATCTGCAGGAGGTTGTAATAAGGCTGCTGGGTGAATTTTAATTCAAAATTTATTTAAAACAATCATGTTAATTATTCATAAACAACAACCAGAGTAACATAAAGTCATTTTCAGGTTTATTTTTGATTATTTAGAAATGATTATTGTATTCATTTTGGTTATTTAACTGTCATATACATACACAAAAAAGAAAATAAAAATCACTAAAGACCAGTTTGTTTCAAAAAATCAATTTTGGTCAAGATTCATCCTATAGGATTCAGCAAATATTTTCTGCAGCTAAATAAAATGGAAAAGCTTCATTTCAGTCAAGCTCAATGAACATTGTTTTCATCAGTGAGATGTGTGATTTCTGTACCTACTTTGATTCTCTTGATCACTGCGTTTTTTCCCCACAGTGAACTTTTACAGCTTTTACTCGACAATATCTCTTCCTCCTCTTAATGATATCACCCCAATATTTTTTACTGAGGTGATTTTACGAGCAGTGATATGTACAGATCTTAAGTGCACAATTAAATGAGTTTAGACAAATGCATATGCTTGTATAATACCATCTTAATTAAGATACAGAACACTGGGCTGGGCACAGTGGCTCATGCCTGTAATCCCAGCACTTTGGGGAGGCCAAGGCGGGAGGATTGCTTGAGCTCAGGAGTTTGAGACCAGTCTGGGTAACATGGAGAAACCATGTCTCCAAAAAAGAAAAGAAAAGAAAGAAAAAAGATACAGAACATTTCCATTGCCCCAGAAAGTTCCTTCATGCACCAGGCAGTCAACTCTTAACCCCCATACAGAAAAATGTTATAATTCCATCACCATAGATTAATTGCCTGTCTTTGAACTTCACATACATGGAATTGTTCAGAATGTATTTCAGTGTGTCTGGCTTCTTTTGCTCAACATATTTTTGAGATTCACTCCGTTGCTGTATGCATCAAAAGTTTATTCCTTTTCACTGCTAAGTAATATTCTATTATGTGACTAAACTACAACTTGCTTATGAACTCTTCTGTTGATGGGCATAACATTGCAATAAATATTCTTGTAGTAGTTTTTTGGTGGACATATGTTTTAATTGTCTTGGGTAAAACCTAAGAATGAAATTGCTGAGTCATAGGGTACGTGTATATTTATAAGAAACTGACAGTTTTGCAAAATGCATCATTTTACAATTCTACTAGCAATATACGATACTTCAATTGTTCTGTGTCTGTCAACATTTGCTGTTGTCATTTAATTTTAGCCATCCTAGTGCACGAAATGGTAACTCATTGGGGTTTTAATTTATATTGTTATAATGATTAAAGAGATTGAGAACATTTCCATGTCTTATTGGCCATTTGTATATATAGCTCCATGATGTGTCAATTCAAATCTTTTGCTGTTATATAGTTTTTGGTTGTTTTGTTATTAATTCATGAGTTATTTAGATATTCGGGACATTAGTCCTTTGTTGAATATATGTTATAAACCTTTCCTTTTTTTTTTTGAGACAGAGTCTCACCCAGGCTGGAGTGCAGTGGCGGGATCTTGGCTCACTGCAACCTCCGCCTTCTGGGTTCAAGAAATTCTCCTGCTTCAGCCTCCCAAGTAGCTGGGATTACATGTGCCCACCACCAAGCCCAGCTAATTTTTGTATTTTTAGTAGAGATGGGGTTTCACCATGTTGGCCAGGCTGGTCTTGAACTCCTGACCTCAGGTGATCCATCTGCCTCAGCCTCCCAAAGTGCTGGGATTACAGATGTCAGCCACTGCGCCGGCCACATTTTGATTTTTTATATCTTTTAATGAGCAGAATTTCTAAATTTTTATGAAACACAACTTTTCTTTTTCTTTCTTTCTTTTTTTTTTTGAGACAGAGTCTCGCTCTGTTGCTCAGGCTAGAGTGCAATGGCGCAATCTCAGCTCACTGCAACCTTCACCTCCTGGGTTCAAGCAATTCTCCTGCCTCAGCCTCTTGAGTAGCTGGGATTACAGGTGGGTGCTACCACGCCTGGCTAATTTTTGTATTTTTAGTAGAGATGGGGTTTCACCATGTTAGGCAGGCTGGTCTCAAACTCCTGACCTCAGGTGATCCGCCTGCCTGGGCCTCCCAAAGTACTGGGATTTCAGGTGTGAGCCACTGAGACTGGCTTGAAGCACAATTTTTCAATATTTTCTTTAACAGTTAGTGATTCCTGTGTCCTAAAAATCTATGCCTTGACAACAACAAATGCTGACAAGGATTTTTAGGGCAGTGAAACTACTTTGTATGACACTATAATGGTGAATACATGTCATTATACATTCGTGAAAATGCATAGAATGTACAACACCAAGAGTGAACCCTAATGTAAAACCCTAATGGATTTGGGGTGATGAGGTTAATGTATGTTCACTGATAATAACAAATATACCACTCTAGTGTGGGATATTGATGGGGGAGAGGTTGTGCATGTGCCAGGATAGGTAGTGTATGGGAAATCTCTGTACTTCCTACTCAATTTTGCTGTGAACCTAAAACTCTAAAAAATAAAGTCTATGCAAAAAATCTATTATTTCCCCCAATAACCTGCAATGCTATCTCTGTAGCTTATTATTTTTTAGCGGGGAGGAAATATATACATGTATACATATATAAATACATATACACATGTATGTATTTATGTATCTAATTGTGGTAAAATACATTGAACACGAGATTTCCTATTTTAACCATTTTTAAGTATATAGTTGAGTAGTGTTAAGTATATTCACATTGTTGTGCAGCCAATCTATGGAACTTTTTCATCTTGCAAAAGGGAGAGTCTATTCATTATACAATACCTCTTCATTCCGCACTCCCTCCAGCCCCTGGCAACCACCATTCTACTTCCTGTCTCAACAAAGTTGACTTGTCTAGATACCTTATATAAGCAGAATTATACAGTGTTTGTCTTTTGTGACTAGCTTATTTCACTGAACAGAATGTCCTCAAAGTTTATCCATGTTGTAGCATGTGTCCTAATTTCCTTCCTTTCTGAGGCCAAATAATATTCCATTGTGTAATAAATACCACATTTTGTTTATCCATTCAACCATTGATGGATACTTGAGTTACTTCTACCTCTTGGTTAATGTAAACAATGCTGCTATGAACATGGGTGGACAAATATATTTTCAAGACTCTGAGATTAAGTTTTTTGAATACATACTCTCAAATGTTTTAAAAGCTGATTTAGTTGATCATATGCCTTTTTCCTCCCTAATCTGTAATGTGATGAATTACACAGATAGATTCCTTTGTATCCCTGTGTAGGGGAGGAAAAATATCTTTTTCTTTATTCACCCTAGGTTTATGGCAGAGGTCCCTATAACAAAAGACAGATTAATACATGAAAAGCTTACAAATTTATTTAGTATAAGTTTTATGTGACACGGGAAACTTCAAAAGGAAATGAGGATGCAGAAACAGGTGAACCGATGCATTTTAATGCTAGATTTGATGAGAGTGGATAGTCATGGAGAAATAGGATAGAGCTAAAAGAGTATGATCTAATTTAATGGTAATAAACTGGGGGAAACTTAGTAAGGCCTGTTCAGGTTCTTCTCTGTGACTCTGTGTCTTCAGAGATAGGATGTTCCTTTCCTCCAGGAACAGAAAAGGCACCTCTCACATGAGGGTCTTATGACCTGCTTCAGGAAAGAAGGTCAGGGGAAGGTCAGAGAGAACTTACTGCATATGCTTTCTTTTTTTCTTTCTTTCTTTCTTTTTTTTTTTGAGATGGAGTCTCGCTCTGTCGCCCAGGCTGGAGGGCAGTGGCGCAATCTTGGCTCACTGCAAGCTCCGCCTCCTGGATTCACACCATTCTCCTGCCTCAGCCTCCCGAGTAGCTGGGACTACAGGCACCCGCCACCATGCCCAGCTATTTTTTTGTAATTTTAGTAGAGACGGGGGTTTCACCGTGTTAGCCAGGATGGTCTCGATCTCCTGACCTCGTGATCCACCTGTCTCGGCCTCCCAAAGTGCTGGGATTACAGGCTTGAGCCACCGTGCCTGGCCCTGCATATGCTTTCTCTCAAACTTTTTCAGCTGAAATATTCAGTATGCCAAGCTGTCGTATTTTCAGGTAGCATATCATGAAGTCCATCAACTAAGATATGATTTACTTGATTATTATGCGTTTAAAAAATACACTGTCGAGTTCAGTTAGCTAATATTTAGGATATTTGCAACTATGTTTATAAATGAAACTGGCCTATAATTTCTCTTTTTTCCATTGTTCTTATCTAGTTTTGAGTAAAAGATTACACTAGTACTATAAAATGAGCTGGGCATCTTTTACTCATTTTCTATTTTCTGTACCAACTTGTAGAAGATAGTTTTTTTGTTTGTCTGTTTTTTGTTTTTTTTTTGAGATGGAGTCTCACTCCGTTGCCCAGGCTGGAGTTCAATGGCATGATCTTGGCTACTTCCGCCTCCTGGGTTCAAGCAAGTCTCCTGCCTCAGCCTCCCAAGTAGCTGGGATTACAGGTGCTCACCACCACACCTGGCTAATTTTTTGTATTTTTTAGTAGAGACGGGGTTCATCATGTTGGCCAGGCTGATCTCGACCTCCTGACCTCAAGTAATCTGCCCGTCTTGGCCTCCCAAAGTCCTGGGATTACAGGCGTGAGCCACTGCGTCCAGCCTACAAGACAGTTTTTATAAGACAGTTTGTTGGAACTTAGCTGTAAAGCTATCTGGGACTGGGATTTTTTTGGATTCAATTTCTTTTATACTTATTCAGATATTCAAGTTCATTATTTCTTCCTGTACCAAGTTTGGCCATTTACATTTTTCTAGGTATTTTTCCATTTTATCTAGATTTTCAACTTTGTCAATGTACAGCTGCTTAAGTAATCCTCTGTTGGGTCTAGATATTTTCTTTCTTTATGTATTTTGTTTATTTTCATTTTCTCTTGATTAGTATTGCCAAGACTCTATTTTATTAATCTTACAAAAATTAACTTTTTATTTGTCTATTTTTAATTTTTAAAAGTCTTTTCTTTTATCTTTATTATTTGCTTCTTTCTTGTCTCTTTGGGTTTGCTCTGTAACTCGCAACTTTTTGAGTTAAATCCTTAACTCACCTATTTTAGATATTTGTTTCCCGGTAAATATATTTAGAGCTATAACTTTTCCCCAAGTACAGCTTTAGCTGCATACCTCAAAATTTTGTCTTGTAGTATTGTTATCATTCAGTTCTAACTATTTCTTTCTGCTTTAACCAAAGACTTATTTGGTAATACATTACTTTTTAATCATGTGAGATTTTTTGAAAAAGTTATTCTTCTGTTACGATTTAACATTTTATTGGATTATGATCAGAGAGCCAAGTCTGTAAGGTATTAATTATTTGAAATTTATTGTTATTTTAATAGCCTGACACATGTTCAATTTTTGTTAATATTCTAAGTATGCAAGAAAAGAATAGTCACTCTTTTGTAAATCTGTTTCCTTTTTTTTTCCTTTAGAGTTGATTTTGTGGTAGGGAGCCAGTAGCTCATGCAAATTCAACATTTTGAAACAGGTTACTTTCATTTTTAAACATTTAAATTACTGTTCATCTAGTAAAATGAGACTTTGGACCATTACACGAAGATGCGCTTAGTGAAGTCAACATATAGATTTAGACATCTCTGTATTGTCATAGAAATAGTATATTTTGTTTTCTCAGTTTTCCTAAGGGGATTTGTCTTTAGAAAACTTAAAACTAAAATTCCCGAGACAACTCAGAAATAAGTACAATATTTAGTTTATTGGGCCCATTTTTGGGGGAAGGACTTTACCTTCTCCCCATCTCGCCATTCTGCCTCTCAGCTCTCCTCACCAGCCACACACAGCAGAAACTCGGTGATATCCAGATGGCTTCTTTTGTTTTAACCTGAAGCACTTGTGCAAGTAATGAAAAATGGTGAGCAATTACGTTTCATGGGGGGAGGTTCTGTTAACTGGAAGACCATTGGTTCAGCAGAACCCGAGATGAATTGGGGTATGTGAACTTGGTGATAGAAACTGGAGTGCAGCAAAATTGTTTTCATAATTGTGGAGGAAGATGCCAGGATCAGAGAGAAATGCCCTAGGGGTAGTTAGCTGGAAGAGAGACTTGGGGGAAACTGAAATATCAAATGGGTAATTTTAAAAAGTTTCTATTTTTAAAATTATATTATTTTAAATTGACAAATCATAATTGTATACATTTATGGGGGTACAATGTGATGTTTTGATATATGTAAACAATGTGAAATGATTAAATCAAGCTAATTAACATATCTATCTTGTCACTTACTTATTTTTTGTTGTGAGACATTTGACATTTACTCTCTTAGTTATTTTGAAACATATTAATGGCTATAGTTACCTGCTGTGCAATACATCTCGAAACTTATTCCTCCTGTTTATTTGAAACTTTGTATCTTCTGCCCAACAACTCCCCATTCCATCCCTCCATTCCCCTTAGCCCCAAGCCTCTGGTAACCACCATTCTACTCTCTACTTCTATGAGTTCCACTTTTTTAGATTAATAGATAAGTGAGATCACTTATCTGGCTTGTTTCACTTAGTATAATGCTTTACAGGTCCATCCATGTTGTTGCAAATGACAGAATTTTCTTTCTTTTTTTTTTAAGGCTGACTAATATTCCATTTTGTATATATACCACATTTTCTTTATCCTCAAGTTGAATATTTCTAAGTTGAATCCTGTAGGCTATATAATGTAACCTCCTTTCTCAGTTTCCTCTATGAAATCTTAAGTAAACTACATCAAAGAGGAAGCAAGAGTCAGAGGGGACAAATGACATCTATTACCCCATGGATACATTTTACAATCATTAAGTCTCTGCACATCTTGCATGTGTTCTCTTGGCAAGAGTCCCTTGGAGTTTTAGATCCTTGTCTTTTTAAAGTTCAAGGCAATCTACTGCTTGAGGCTGTCCCAATCCCTCTATTCCCTCCCCATCCATACCAGTTCTCCTAAGGAGTCAGTATTAAAAGCAAAAAATAAAGTTATCAGAAAGGATTTCACTAGTTGGGGGAACCTAATGATATAAATTCAATTTGTCTTTTGGGAAAATTACTGAATCATCTCAAATGATTTAAAAGTCAGTTTGTAAGTCAAAACCACATTCACTGCCCATCATCACCCTCTCCCCTCCTCCATGCTTCCCTATTTGATCAGATTCCAGCAGAGGCACTGAGGCAGGACACCATTCATACAGCCTTAGCTCCTGCTGCGCACTCCAAGTTGATTGACTGCATCAGAAAAGCCGTGGTTCCCTGTGACCTAAAAGAGGCATTTTGAGTCCCTGAGCTCTTGCATCAAATAACTATCAGCAAAGGATACCAGGAAGGCAACACAGTTCATTGGTTCATTAACTCACGTTCCCCAGGGCTTTGAGGCAGATGGGGAAAGCTGGACCAAAGGCTGAGACTCTAGGAAGTCTTCTCTGTCAGTCATAAGCTGGAGCGGCAATGACAATCGGGACCAAGACCACTCAGTGGCACCTGGGCTGAGCTGCTGTCCTTAACAAAGAGAGGTTTGGAGGCCTCCCCACCATGCAGGAAGAAGGCAGAGCCCAGCAGCTACATCCCTACCTTTCTGTCCTTAAAATTTGGTTCAGCATTTCTTTGTGATACATACATCACTTCTCCTACCAGCTGCGAGGGCAGGAGGAAAAGCAATTAAAGGCATTATTAATCACCAAGTTCCTGCTGGGAAGGGTCAAACTGCAGCAGGATTTGAAAAGCAACAACAATTCTATCACCAAGGGAGTTATAAAAGTAGATAGCTCAACATCTTAGAGCTATATTTGGGCTTTTTCTTTCTTAGCCCTAAATATCTTTACTGAAAGTGAACATCCCAGAGGTGATTAAAAACTGGCCTTCCTGTCAGCTTTGGAATTGTTCGAGTTCTAACAATATTTGAGTTTGGCAACTTTGAGTCTCCTTTGGGAAGTTGCAGCAAAAATGAATTGGAAAATATATCTTTGCCTTTATAGAAGAGAAGAGAAGGGGCTCATTGTGTTTTATTATAACATCTATACTAGAATTCCCTCTTCACTGAACTCCATGGAAAATCAGAAAAACTTTTTACATAATTGATTATGTGTGGCATTAAAATACCTATTGAACTTATGTTCATTTAATAGGATTGCTTTAATTCAAAAATTATGAAGTGGGCTGTGTTTCTTCTGGTGACTAAAACTCTTCATCCTGTTACCGGAAAGGGGTCCCGATCCAGACCCCAAGAGAGGGTTCTTGGATCTCGCACAAGAAAGAATTCAGGGCGAGTCCTCAGTGCGAAGTAAAAGCAAGTTTATTAAGAAAGTAAAGTGGTGAAAGGACAGGTACTCTATAGACAGAGTAGGACGTTCCTGAAAGTAAGAGGAGGAACGCATCCACCCTAGGTACAATGCTTGTATATATGGGGAGATGTGTTCTGCTACAAAGGTTTGTGATAAAGGATTAATTTTCTTCATTACTATATTTTGCAAGAATCGATAATATTATCTTTAAAGCAAAACTAGGAATGCCTTTGTTCCCCAGATATTGGGATATCTGGACGCTCCCAAATCTGAGTTTGTTATAGTAAACATTATTAATTTGTTCCCTTAACCATAAATGTCTAAGGGCTAGGAATGCCTAATTTTCTGGGAATGCAGCCCAGCAAGTCCCAACCTCATTTTCCTAGCCCTCACTCAAAATGGAGTCGCTCTGGTTCAAATGCCTCTGACAATCCCAAACCTGTCCTCATGCAAGGGCTGAATGATTACAGCCCCTGAGTGGTCTCACTCTGTTTGTGCTGCACTTCTCTTTACGTATTTTTTTTTTAAAGCGAAACAGCAAAAGGTTGATTAAGCACAGTAACACTCTCGGAGAGGGGAGAACGGGCTGACCGGTGAGTGGTGTCAGCCTCTTTATGGTTCTTGTATACTAATTCACTTGCATAATCAGTCAAGAAATATTTACTGAGCATCTATTATGGGCCAGGGATATAGTAGAGAATAAAGCAGACATGTTGTTTGCCCCTGTGAATTTACAAGCTAGCAGGGAAGACAAATACGGAATAATTAGAGTAAAATAAATGTTACAAAAAGAGTGCATTGTGCTATCAGAATACGTAACTAGTTCTCCCATGAAGACTCCTATACTGTATTCCTTTCTTAGATCACCAGCTTCCTTTTATTACCACTACCAGATGATCATGATGATGATCATAATAGTAACCACTGATATTTATTGAGGGCTTTTGATGTGCTAGACACTGTTCTAAGTAACTTTAGAAAACTTGTTAGTAAGTGGTAGAGTCAGGATTTGAAGCTAAGACATTCAGAGCCCATGCCTAAACACTCCACTGTAACACCTGCTATATTTTGTCTATATTAGTATGTGGTACATTTAGTGGGTTCTCAGAAAACATTTGTTAAATGGATAAATGAGTGGATGAATGAATAAAATGGTGCAATGAGGCGACAGTTACATCATTGAATTGCTATGGTATTGGTAGCTGACAATTATTTAAGATTCTATTTTTCCCTAATTACACTTGCATTCCTCTAGAAATCTTGAATTCAAAGTGCATCATCTGGTAGATGCTTTAATGCTCTTGGCTTTTTACATTTCTATTTGTTATCTGCTGTAGTGAACTGTTGGTATCCTACTGACCTGAGCCAGGGATCCAAATACATAGTGTTTGGCACTTTCCCCCATCCCTGTATCCATGGCAAATTCACAAATTAGTTATGTCACTCCTTTCCAAGTCCTGATAGGAGTCTCAAAATCCTCCTCCCCTTCGAGTCATGACTACTGACATCATGTCAGCCTCCAAGAGGAAACCTATTCATACACCTGGCCCTAACTTCCATGCAAAGTTGCTGTACAATGACAATCTTGCCTTGCCTACCATCATTGTATTGCTCCCCTCTAGATGAAAGTTCAAGGGCTCTTTAGCTGGCGGTCAACAGTTAGATTTGGGCAATCCAACCATAGTCACTAAGTGGGGAGTGACCACTGCTGCCTTGTCCACAAGTGAGAGTAAACTTGGCTACAGTGCGGAAACTCAGATGGACAGGTAGTGTTTTGGATTTATTAAAGATTGAAGTATATTAACTTGGTTGAGTATTGAAAGATAGGATTTGGAAATTGAGAAAAGGATAGAGAGTATCCAGTGTAACAGAACAGCTTGAACAAAAGAAGGTGGTGAGAATAGACATGGACAGTGTGAAGAACAGCCTAGCAGGGTGCCAGCAGCCTTTGCCAGGTGCCATGAAATGCTCGCAGTTGTGGCTGTCTGACCCTACCTGGACCTGTTAGGCAAATGCACAGGTGAGAGGCTCAGGGGCACACATAAGACTCTGCCTTGGAGTGCTGCAGTTTGCAATTTTGGGGCTGTAATTGATTGAGGATCTGCAAGAGGCAACTGAAGAGGGAATCTGAGAGTTTGCAGGCCCTGCCAAGTGTAATGAGCAGACAGAAGGTTGCAAGCTTTAGTGTTGTTGAGGTAATGAAGCCTTTGGAAATAAACACCAACAAGCTGAAGGTGTAGAACTCAAGGTATAGGCTTGACGGGAACCATATGTTGCAGGACATTAGAAATAGTCCTCTACCACAGTATTTTTCTTTTTTCCTCTTTAATTTTCTTTATTCTTTAAAAAAACTTTATTAAAAAATTCAAATACTCCAAGTAGGAGAGAAAATAGTATAATAAACGTGTAATATACACATCTAGATTTTTAATTAACATTGTCATATTTGCTTCATCTATTTTTGCTGAGTTGTTTAAACATAACTTACAGACATCATATCATTTCACCTTTAAATCTATGAGTACGTACATCTAAAAAATAATCTACTCATATTTTCTTACCTATGCTGCTAATTATATTATCTGTGATGCAGGCAGGAGGTGGTTGGCTTAGATACAAAGGACCAATTACCCACCAAATTATATGACAGACTCAGCTATGTTGCCTCATCTGGGGGAAAAGCTTTGGTTAAGATATTTCCAGAGTAGTTTTGCAGGGACGGTGTTTGCAGAGATGGTGGAATGAGGAGTAGGGAAAGGAAGAAAACTAAGTGTAAAGGACTTTAATTTCATAGTCTCGCCCAAATACCCTGACGATCTTACAGGAGTATTAAGAAACACAAGAAGAAGAAAGGAAATCACAGGGGAGCCCAGACAAACTGGCACTGGAAGGGCAGCTACAAAGACACAGCCTCAGGCTGGGAGGAAGGGGCTCAAACCTCCCGTTCCTATGACATGTTCTCTCATTTACACCTCAAATGACTCTTCCCTGGTCTCAGAGGGGGCTTCCTTCATGAGGGACTACGAGAAGTAATTAGTGTTTAAATAGCCTCTTGAGATCTAGCCAGGGAAAGTGCAAAGTAGAAAGCAATGGCTTAGGGATGAGATCAACCAACAACCCAGCTGGGTTCACTGGGGCAGCCACTGAAAAGCAAGATAACCAATTACCCAGCAAGGAAATGGTGTTAGCAGAATTCCTAGGGAGAAACTCAAAGGAGAGAGGATTAAATGGATACCTTCAAGTCCTAGGTCTATGTCTGGATTAATATTTCCTTTCCATAGCTTCTCAAACCACTTCCTTCTTTGCACAATATCCTGGGCCTATAGAGCCAAGAAGAATAACTCATCTGAAAAGTACTTCTCATGTTCCTCCTGAAATAATATTAAAAGGTATGTTAGAGAGAAATATCTTTTCTTCTAACCATCCTAGGTTCCTGGCTGAGATCCCTATAACAAAAGACAGATCATCAAGAGAAAAGCACACAAAGTTACTTAATATAAGTTTTATGTGACACAAGAAACTTTATAAAAAGTGAAGACCCCGAGGAACTGTTAAACCTGAGTGTGTTTTTATAGTAGGCTTGATGAATAGTCGACGGTCATGGAGAAACGATAGGGCAAAGATTGTGGTCAGTGGTAATAAACAGGGGGAAACTTAGCAGGGCCTGTTTGTTCAGATTCTTCTGTGTCTTCAGGGAAAAGGATGCTCCTTTCACCTGGGTATAGGGCGGGCACCTCTCACATGAGAGTCTTATGACCTGCTTCAGGGGAAGTTTAGAAAATTCTTTCTAGGTTTTATGACCTGCTGCAGGGGAGAGGGGAGGGAAATTCAGACACCTTCCTGCATATGTTATCTCCCAAATTCCTTCAGCATAAAATATTCAATATGCCAAGGTGCCATATTTTGGGTAGCATATCCTGAACCTCATCAGCACATAGACGGTCCCCAACTTACCATGGTCTGACTTAGAGTTTTTGGCTTTATGATGAGTTTATATTAAATACACTTTTCACTTACAGTGATTTCAACTTACAATGGATTTATTGGTATACAACCCCATTGTAAGTCAAGGAGCATCTGTGTTAGTTTTGTTCAAAAATTTCAAACACTGCTTAACACTCAACAGAAGTAATTAAGTAAGGTCAGTTAAACCTGTCCCACATTGTAGTATTGAAAAGTTGACAGGAAATCTTTGACCTTTTGAGAAGGTAGGCTCCTTTAAGTCATTAATAACCAATTAATACTTGTCTCTTTCTTGGTGAGGAGATCAGTACGTAATAAGTGCGATTTATCACTCTTTCTATTGCATATTATGGCTTAATCTAGAGATAGTATGTTTCAGTGACTAAAGACATGGATTTCTGAGCAGACTGACTGGGTTTGTGCCCTGGCTCCACCACTTCCCACCTGTGTGATTGTGGGCAATTTGCTAACCTCTCTGCACTGTGCTTTACTCCAGATCTGTAAGGCAGAGCCACATGGCCAGTCCCCAGTGTATTAGTCCATTTTCGTGCTGCCGATAAAGACATACCTGACACTGGGTAATTTATAAAGAAAAAGAAGTTTAATACACTCACCGTTCCATGTGGCTGGGGAGACCTCACAATCATGGCGGAAGGTGAAAGGCACATCTCACATGGCAGCAGACAAGACAGAATAAAAGTCAAGTGAAAGAGGAAACCCCTTATAAAATCATCAGATTTTGTGAGACTTATTCACTACTAGGAGAATAGTATGGGGGAAACTGCCTCCATGATTCAGTTATCTCCCACGGGGTCCCTCCCACAACACGTGGGAATTATGGGAGCTACAATTCAAGATGAGATTTAGGTGGGGACACAGCTAATCCCCATATTACCCAGTAAGCATTAAATGTTATTCTTTGAGTTGTTGAGGATAAATTTTGCTCTTGGGAATAGCCATGATCCAACTTTAATTTGGCTGGCAGCTGTGACTTGCTCCGTCAGCTGCACTGATGGGAGAAGCACAAACACCTGGAAGAATCTTTCCTTAAGGATCATTTGCCTGGGTTATAATGACGTAAATGTAACTCTTGGGCCCCTTGAAAGACCTACCCAGGCTCCATGATAATAAAAACACTTATTAGGGACTTAAGATGTGCCAAGTACTTGATATGCATCATTTATTAAATCTTTATGAGGATTCCATGAGGAAGTCCTAATTATTCCCACTGTTAAATATGAGAAGACCTCCCCTGGGTCCTCTGGGAAGCCAAGAGCAAGGCCTCCACTTGCAAACAAAATGTTTACAATGTCACAAAAATAACTTTTGCCATTTGATGGAGGAGAATCAAGCAGATGCAAGGACTAGATGATTCATAAGGTAAGCTCAATACTTAATGAAGACCTAGGCCAGGCGCAGTGGCTCATGCCTGTAATCCCAGCTCTTTGGGAGGGCCAAGGTGGAAGAATCGCTTGAGCCCAGGAGTTTGAGGCCAGCCTGGGCAACATAGCAAAACCCTGTCTCTACAAAAAAATATAAAAAATTAGCCAGGCGTGGTGGTGCATGCCTGTAGTTCTAGCCTCTTGAGAAGCTAAAGTGGGAGAATTGCTTGAGCCAGGGAGGTTAAGGTTGAGGCTGCAGTGAGCTGTGATCGCACCACTGCATTCTAGCCTGAGTAACAGAATAAGACCCTGTCTCAAGAAAAAGAAAAAAATAATGAAGACTTGAGCGTGTATGCAACAGAGGTCAATAATCTTTCACATACTCTTCAGCGTCACTTGCTCCTGGGCCTGGGGGTGACCAGCCACAGGGCTCCCTGCCACATTTCCTGCAGTGTCTCTTGCTGATGGGATCCCAGCATTCAGCCGCTCCAGAGATGTCCATTCACCTGGGCTCAGCTGGTCCCTTCTGGTTACTTCCACACACAATTCTCAAACAGAGTTTAGGAATTCGCTTTGAGCAAGGCAAGGCACTGATTGGTAATTGTATTTGTTGTTTTTTTTTTTTTTTGGTAATTGTATTTGTTTTCTAGTGTTGCTGTGACAATTTAACACAAACTTAACAGCTTAAACAATACAAATTTATTATCTTACAGTTCTGGGATGTCAGAAGTTCCAATGTGGGTCCCACAGGGCTAAAATCAAGGTGTTGGCAGAACTACTTTCAGTTCTGAAGGCCCCAGGCGAGAATCTGTTTCTATCCCTTTTCCAGTGTCCTTGGCCCATGGCCCCTTCCTCCGTGTGGCTGGTGGAGCCTTCCTCTCATTGCCTCTCTCTGCACCTCCTTCTGTCATCCTGTCTCTCTCTCACCGCAGTGGGAAAGGGTCTCTACTTTTAAGGGTCTGCCAAGATAGTCTTATTGGTTTAGGAGCTTCAAACTTAGTCACATTTGCAAAGTCCCTTTGTCATGTAAGGTGACATATTCACAGATTCCAGGGATTAGGATGTGGACATTTTCTGGGGAAGGGGGAGATTGTTCTGGCTACCACAGGAATGAAGCTGAAAATGAGATGTCTGATGTCATCAGTTTAGAGTGCAAACAATGTCACCCATAGAGACTCAGATGTCACCCCTAACTGGTACACCTGAGGCCCGATCTGCCTTTTGAGTAGGAGGTTCTGGGTCTGAGGTGAGGGTGGGAGGCAAGCCTTCCTGTGACCCGTTCCTGATTCCCAGGGATTTAATTCAGGCTGTGAGCCTTGGTTCATTTTGCCTTGGAGATAAGTGTTCAGTACCTTAAGCACACTGTCACTACCCTGGCGTGGGCATCTGGTAGGGTCATTCAAGGGCTGTCTGCTGCAAGTGAGGTGGTGTGGAGGTTGCCACATACAAAGCCTGCTGGCACTGCCACTGCTGCTTTGGCAGTACTGACTCAGGCAGGGTGGGGACAGTAGTGCCTCCTTCACCCAAGGAAGCCTCATGCCTAAGTAGCCCGAGGATCTCAATGAGAACTTCCTTTAATGACGTGGCTTTTTTAGTCTGTTCATGGATCAACAGGCACTTCCCTGTGGTTAGCTGCCTCTACGGCCTGATGAGATTCCCTTTGACCATCTGAGCCCTAACGCCAGGGTGACCCTGAGGGTACTGCTTCCCTAACTTTCATAACTTCCATAACTGTGGTAACTTCAAAGCAGGAAGCAAATGAGATGGATTTCCCAATTCCTTCTTTTTCACAAAGCCCCTGGGCTTCTTATGCAAACTTATCCACCCCTCAGGCAACCTACAAGCTTAATCCATTAATGGAATGTGTGTGGGGACAGGGAGTGGGGCCCTGGTGCTAGCATTTTTGTTGAGTGACTCAAGGGGCCATTTTGGTGACTTGTCCGGAAACAAGCAAGGCTTCAGGGCAACTCAGTGTCACTACTATCAAAAACCAAACAACAACTGGCAATTTCCAAATGATGATTCTTTCCATAAAGAATATTTAAAATTCCATTTTGCTGGGCATTACACTAGGGCAGCAGTCTTCAAACTTTTTGTCTTAAGATCTTAGTCCACTCTTACAAACTATTGAGTCTCTCTGCTTTTGTTGATGTGAGTTATATCTATTGATATTTATAATATTGAAATTAAAATTGAGAAATTTAAAAAGTTACACATGCATTCATCTTAATAATAAAAAAGCTCATTTTGTGTTAATATAGTTAACCCATTTCTATGAAATCTAACTATATTTGTCCAAATACAAATTTGTGAGAGGAGTCGCCTTGTTTTACATTTTTGCCAATTTGCTTTGTCAGCTGAAGAATAAGAGTCATAAATTTGAAAAGGAGAGCTTATTTCTTATAAAGCACTGCAACCTGCAGGGGGGCCATTCTGACAGGCTGGGAAGCATAGCCTTCAGTAAGAAGCTGGACAGACACTTCAAGGGAGGAGCAAAGGAAGCAGGAAGTTATGCTGAGGGGAATGGCTTAATATACATAAGATATATAAGACAGAGGAGGAGTCATGAATATATATGAAAGGAGAAATGTGCACATGTGCAATTGAGCTTCATGCCTCATTCATGGGTCCCATGTACAAAAAATGTTAGGTGTTAGGATGATCTGATGGTGGAATTTTTGGCCCTCTGATGTCAAAAGGAGAGGCAGAGGACACAAAAACCTTTACTATGCATTCTCTATAGGCTGGCCAGAACCGCTCTGTGGTCAGTGGTCTCTTAGCAGGAAGAAATGCTGTTGGTTGTTGGTTGTTATGCCAAAACAACAAAAGGAGGGGCAGCGTCAGGCAGTTGGTTAAAGCAGTGGTGGAGTCCTTTTTTTTTTTTTTTTTTTTTTTTTAGACAGGGTCTTGCTCTGTCACCAGGCTGGCATGATCATAGCTCCCTGCAGCGTCTGCCTCTGGGGCTGAAGCTATCCTCCTACATCAGCCTCCTGAGTAGCTGGGATTACAGGTATGTGCCACCATGCTCAGCTAGGTTTTTGTAGAGACAGAGTTCACCATGTCGCCCAGGCTGGTCTTGAACTCCTGGGGGCAAGCAATCCTCCCTCCTTGGCCTCCCAAATTTCTGGGATTACAGATGTTTGCCACTGTGCCAGTGGAATCTTTTGAAAGGGTTGGCTTCTGTTTAGCCCTTAGGGAAGAAAGTATAATTCTAGTTAGTGAGGGAGGGGGTATAACAAGAGGCTTGTCTGACCTCCTATCCTATCATGGCCAAGAACTCAGTTTTCCAGGTTACTCTGGGCCAAGAAGAGTTGGTTGGGGAGCTTACGATTTTATTTTTATTTCTCAGCTTTGTGTTTGGCATTGAAGGAAACCAGAGAACTTCATCGCCAAATATGCCTCTTTGACATAAACATTTTTGCGCTAGAGACAATTTGGAAGCAGCAATTATAAAAAAGGACTCTCTGAACTTTCCTTTCTCACATGTGTCAGGCCATAAAAATTCTTGTGAAAAATATGCAGGGGGCGCTTCTTTCACCCCTTTCTGCCTGATTAGCTCAGAGACTGATGCCACTCGAGGCAGAAAAATCTGGGAGCAGACTTTACCACATTCCCATTGTTTTCCCACCTTTTGGGAGCCTGAAGCTGTTTATGCCTTTGTCTTCTCACTTCTAAATGTATTGTTGTTTGTTAGAGATACTGTATAAGCTGGGACCCTGACTCACCATTTTGTGAGATACTTTTGAACTGAAGTTTCTCCTGTGTTATGAGCATAGCACATGTAAATAGAAACACTTGTTTTGTTTTTTTTTTTTTTCTTGTTATTCTGCTGTTTATTAACAGGAAACTGTCCCAGTGTAATTGCCCGACGGGTTCTTCTTGCCTGCTGCACAGACAAAGCCAATGTACCAAGAAAACAGTGTTGCAGTAGAGAAAGAGTTTAATTATCACAGGGCCTGCCAAACAGGAGGACGAGAGCTTATTACTCAAATCAGCCTCTCTGAAAGCTCAAAAGCTTGGAGGCTAGGGTTTTTAAGGATAATCTAGTGGTCAGGGTCTAGGAAATGGGCACTGCTGATGGGTTGGGGATAAAATCATAGGAGTGTTGGAACTATTTTCATGCTCTGAGTCAGTTTCTGGGGGGAGATTATGGGACCGATTGAGTCACAGGTCTTGGAGGGTTTGGGTGGCATCAGTTGGTCTGTCTAAATGCAAAAGTCTGAAAAATATCTCAAAGCTAGTCTTAGGTTTTACAATGAGAATGTTTTCTATTGGGGTGATTAGGAGAGTTACAGCAGCAAACAATGACTAGTTATCATTTAACCATGCATAGATTTTAGCAGAATTCAGGTCCCTCCCATAATCCTAATCTTGTGGCCTTTCATTAGTTTCACAAAGGAGGTTTCAGTCCCTGAGCAAGGAAGGGGTTAGTTTTGGGGAGGGACTATTATTATCCTTGATTGAAAGTTAAACTATAAACTGAATTCCTCCCATGGTTAGCTTGGGTTATTGGAATGAGTAAGGACAGCCAGCCTGTGAGGCTAGAAGCAGGACGGGGTCAGCCATGCTAAACTCTCTCACTGTCATAATCTTTGCAAAGGCAGTTTTGCCCACTACAGACTTACAAGTTTTGTGAAAATTATTGCTTTCTCCCCTTCAGCTTAATAGAAGACAGTTGGGTTTTTCATATTTACTTCTGTCTTCAATCTTTTGTGCTATCACACTTTGGAACAGATACCCTGGGGTAACTTCAAATCATGGGCGTCAAAGTACTTTGGACAAAATAAAGCACCATCAAAATGCTAGGTGTTTGCTGTTTCTACAAGGGCTGCTAAAACATGAAGTAACAGGAAATTCCTCCTGAGGCTCATCACCTCTCAGACTCAAACAGACCCAGAACTATTCCCACCCAGAAATGAGATGTTTCTTTCCTCCAAGAATTTCAGACAGAAATCACATTTTCACGGACATTTGCATGAAAAGGGTCCATAATTTCACCAAATACCAAAACAAATCTGACTCCATGCAAGACAAACTTCTGTTGTTCTACATAGAATTCTATGAGATACAGTTTGGAAAATTGCATATAATCTACACTGCATTAAAAAAAGTTTTTACACACATTCTTTCAACTAATCTGTATACCTTTGAGAGTTAGGTATTCTGAAGGTCAGAGAGGTTAATGGACAAATGACTTGCCAAATGTTGCATAGTTTTGATAAGTGGTGAAATGCAGGTTTTTCTGATTCTAATGCAATCACTTTGTTTATTACATTACTATGCCTCTGGGTGGTTTACCTCATGCTCATGGGGCTCTAAAGAAGACAGCAGAGGAAAGACGTGTCTGATATGTTGCAGAGGTATATTGGGAAAAGTTTTAATGTGACTGCCAGCCCACACAGCTGTGGGAACTATTGCCTTTAGGGATTGTGGTGACTTGGGAGATGAAATGTAGGACACTAGAGTGCTAGCAGGAGGTGGAAGTTAAGGATCCGTAAGTCAAACTTTCTCCTTTGCGATTTTATCCAACTCTGTCCCTGACTATAATGTGGTTTCTTCAGAAACTGCTGACAAAGAACCCAAAGATAGAAAATTAGTTCAACATTAGAAACTATTACATGAATGCCTCCAAATAAAGTTGAAGATGTGTTCCTGTGCTGCAAGTGTCACCCAGAGGTCTTGAGTGACTCATCCATCCAATTACCAGCCAGGTCCAGAACAGTGAAGGACCAGAAACCATTGCTTATTGAGTTTTTCATTTCTCTTCAGATGACTTTCTCTTGTTTTCCTAAACCCTCAGAAACAAGAATGTTTCTTTACCAGTGTGGCTTACTTTGGTGGGTACTTCCCAGTTATTGTCTTAATTGACCTGTTGTCTGGAGCCCAAACACTGTGAAAGCATTCCTTTCACTTCCCTTGGGTTCCATGATATCAACTTGCCTGGGCTCCTTCCTACCTCTCTGAGTGACCCTGCTAAATCCACTCTGTAGGCTCCTCTTCTTGGCCAGCCCTTAAATGATGTGTCCACTGAGACCCTCTTCTCTTTTCCTTAGTTCACTCTTCCTGATCATGAATCCACTTTCTTGGTTTCTATATCCACCTGTTTGCTGCTAACTCTAAATATTCATCTCAGCTCCAGATTTATGTCTAGCTCAGACCCATCTATCCATTTGCCTTTTGGAGGTCCTACAGGCTCTTGAAACCAAACACATCCAAAGTGGAACCCATTTTTACTGCTGTGCCCCAACTTGTTTCTCTTTTGGTGTTCCCCAGCTAGCAAATGGCACCATTATTTACATAATTGTTCCAACCAGAGACTCAGGAATCACATTGGACATTTCTCTCTCTTTCACCTCCTGTAGATAAACAATCAGTGAATTTAATGCTGGCCACCATTCTATTAAGCTCTTTACAACAGTGACTCTCAGGAGTGGGAAGCATCTCTCTGTCTTTAATCTTCCTCCCACCAACCCATGCTCTTGTCTTTCTGAACTGTAGGCCTACTCATATTACTCTACCTCCTAACTCAGTGGTCCTCATTGCTCTTAGGGTGTAACACTATTTTTTCACCTCACACCTCACCATTCCATTTCCTTGCATTCCACACACCAAGCCGTATCAAAAGTCTTTCAGCTCCTGGAATGAACTGTTTTTCTTGGCCTGGCTTCCTGATTTTACAAGTCAGTTTCCTCCCTTGGAACAGTGTCCCCTTTTCTCTACTTCTGTGTCTACCTAAGTCAATCTTCAGATTTAAGCCAAAATATCAGACCTCAAGGAAATCATTTCAAGATCACAAGGGAAAGTGAATGGCTGCCTCCCCATGCGCCTGAAGAAAGGATTTTAGACCATGAAACTACAACCACGGGGCAATACAGAGTTTGGACTAGACTTGTGTTATAGGTTGAATTGTGTCCCCTGCTAAAGAAAAAATTATTCAATACTTGTCAAAACATGGTAAACAAGACTCTGTTCAGAACCGGTGAGACAGGCATAGGGACCACTGCAATATTTGGAGAGAGACTGGGCTCAGCTCTGAATACAGCATGGGCAAGTGGGAATTTATAGCCAAGAGCAGGGTTGGAGTCGGTGAATAGAAAATTACTAAGAGGAGACATCAGGGGTAAGGGGGGATTCTGGCTAAACTGACCCAATAGGATTCTTGCTGAAGATCAGGCCAGGGTGGTCAACAGAGGTATGGTAGAGGTATGATAGGGTGATCAGATATTGAGGATAGGGGGCTGTTACTAAACTGACTTAGTAGAGTTCTTGCTAAAACTGGATTTTACAAGGAAGTGCACAGATGGGCCTAGGGGAGGGTTCAGGAGATTGATTAAAATTTAGCCAAGCAGAGAATCTTTGTCATCCCCCAAAAAGATATACTGGAGTCCTAACCCTCAGTACTTTGAAATGGGACCTTATTTGAAGAGAGGGTCTTTTTAGATGTAATCAAATTAAAATGAGGTTATTAGAATTGGCCCTCATCCAATATGACTGATGTACTTATAAAAGGGGAAATTTGGACACAGAGACAGACATAGAGGAAATGCTATGTGAAGAGATACAGGAAGAAGATGGCCATATGTAAGCCAATGAGAGAGCCCTAAAACATCTTCCCCTCTCAACCTTCAGAAGGAACCAACCCTGCCAACACCTTGTTCTTAGACTTCTACCCTCCAGAACTTTGAGACAGCACATTTCTGTTGTTTAAGCCACTCAGTTTGTAGAACTTTGTTACAGTTTGCTAACTTTGTTAGCCCTAGGAAATTAATGCACCTTGGATTTAGATTTCTAGTTAGGTGTCTATTGCCCCTGTTACCACTGTTACCATGTGTCTACCTGAATTTCCCCAGTTAGTTTCCTGGGTGAAGATAATGGGTGTGAGTAAAAACAGCGATATTTTGTTCCAGCCTCTGTCAGCAGAATTTCTAGACTTGTCTTCTTGTCTTTGTCTTCAGTAGTCATTAAAGAGCTCTTGCTGTAACATTGGGTGCTCATTTTCATTCTGACCTGTGGCCTTAGCCATCGCTATTGACCTAGCCAGTTTCAAAGAAGTCCTGTACAAAAAGAACCTATCCCTGTTTGACCAAACTTTTCTAAAACTTATTTGACCTCAGAACAATTTTGTCATATAACACATAGAGCAGCTTTTGGGAATTACTGCTCGCAGTATTTTAGATCTCCTGGGAATGACTAAGATGATTTTTCAAAGAGAAATTGGGATCAGATGCTGGATTGGGAGACAGGTCTTAGAATTCTCTTGAGGTAGAAATTATATTAATCAATAAGGCCAGTAATATTTTGGACCAGATGATTCTTTGCTGTGGAAGTCTGTTCTGTGCATTGTAGGGCATTTAACAGCACCACTAGATGCTTCTACCCACTAGATGCCAGTAGCACCCACCTCCAACTTGTGACAATTTAAATGTGTCCATGCATTGCCAAATGTCCCTCGGGGACAAAATTGCTCTGGTTGAGAATCACTAATTTAAGATCACTTAAAAAGTGCACAAACTGACATTGATTTTCCAAATGAAAAGTGTCAAGATAGGAGAGTGAGCTGGAAGACTGAAGTGTGTGTGTGTGTGTGTGTGTGTGTGTGTGTGTGTGTGCATGCACGCACGCGCCTTGGGGAGGGGTAGGGTAGAAAGGTAGCACCCTCTATGGAGTTATTTACAAAGAGATGCAGGGAAGAGGCACAAGATGTATTCATGCCCCATTGATTCTGAGACTTCTGTAGGTTTACCGGTTCTCAGTAACTTCCCCATTTTTTGCTGATTTTGTTATTGCATGGGTATTTCTCCATACAGCAAGTGTTAGTAAAACTCATATGGAAAAAGGAATCTGTATTTTAGGGAGCAAAAGCTATGAGGAAATGTGCATATATGAATGAGTTAGATTTGGCAGACGACTTGAACCAACCAAGCTCTTTTCTGCCTCAGAATCTTTGCACAGTTACTCATTCTACCTCGAAATCATTTTCTTATGATCTTCTCAGACACCACCTTCAAGGAGAGACCTTACTAACTCCTCTCTCTACAGTAATCACCTGACCCAGAAGCTTATATTTTTAAGCTCACTGGTTAATTTTATTCCAATAAAGGGACAAAAGGTTTTTTTGAATTTTATTTTTATATATTTTCAAGAAAAATGTTATCTTGTGTGTGGTATATATGTGGGATATCTTGGCTATTATATCAGGAAGTATTGGATCTTATTTAAATATTTATTTTGACAGGCAGTCACTCTGTTTAGGTTTAGCATGCAAGTCCTGGTCTACTTTTGTGGGCTATGGTTTTTTTTTTCCTTTCATTTTGTGACCAAGCAATGGTTATGGATGGGCTATGGTTTTAATAGCAACTTAATTTTCAGAGACTTAGTGGTGCCATTTCTGTCTGCTTGGATTATCTGGTGCCCTTGTGGCTTTAGCTGATCTCTGGTGGTGCTGCCTGAGGTGGTGGAAATAGCTTCCCCAGGCCTGCATGATGGGCTGCTAGCTCTAGGTGAAGGAGAGGTCTTAGGCCTGGTAGGGACAAAGGACGCCTCTAGGGCCACGTCTCCTGTGCCAGTTGTGTTTCAGAGAGGGTTCTTAGGCCTTGTTAGGAAAGCCCTTTCTTGGCCACTTATTGTCAGCATAGCACAGATAGATTCTTCTTGCTGGTTCTACTGGGCTTGCTCAACCCATAAATGTTATATCCCAACGTCTTCATTATTTCTTTCATTGTACTTGTTATTTGCAGTAATATTTAGGTATTGATTTTCTTTTTACTGTCTGTTTTCCACACTAGAATATAGCTCTTTGAGGGTGGAGATTATTATTATCATTTAAAAAAATTTACTGCTGCATCTCAGCACTTAGACAAAGTAGGTTCTTAGTACAAATTTGCTGAAGGAAAGAAGAAATTCCAAGAGATAGAAAAGATGGTGACAGCTGTTAAGGAGGACATGAGAGCAGATTGAATTCTTAAGATATGTTGCCTATCTGGGCAACAGGACTAAAATTCATTAACTATTTTCCTTCCTAAACACTTAGTGAGTTCCTCTTCTGAGCCAGACATTGTGTGTCACGTGTGAATTTGAAGTGAGCAGGATGCAGTTTTGGCCCCAGGGGCCTGTGGTCTAGTTGAGAAGACAGAACTATTGAACTGTGTGTTCTCCAACACTGGCAAAGGCCAAGGGGTTGTTATATGAAACATCAAAAAGACCTGATTTGGGGCAGTCTGTCCCACCTCCTTAGCTTTGGATTAATTAGATAGTTCTTAACCAAATTTAAGTAAAGATTCCTCTTCTCTGACTATTCCCAAAAGTTCTAATGACCTTAAGGTTTTTTGCTTGAGTGAAAGAAATGATGACCAGTACATCTGGTATTTTCAGGACAAGGGGTGGGTGGATTTCTTCCTCCTTGCCATATTTTCACAAATACTGCTGGGTATTGATCATGTACACTAGGCTAGAGATACAAAATAAGAGAAGACAAGGTCCTTGCTCAGAGTCTATTGTGGAGAGACTTGTGGAAATTGTTACAAAAGAGTAAGACAGTCACTCCAATGGAGAGAGGGAGAAGGTGCTGGGGGAATGGGAAGAAGAAACTCCTTCATGTGCAGTGGAGTCAGGGAAGGCTTTCCAGAGAAGCTGGGCTTCTGGTTGGGCCCTAAAGAATGACAACTTTCCTGATGGCCAACCAGGAGGAGGCCAGCCCTCCTGGAAGGACGAGCTGCTGTAAATTGGCAAGTTCCCATGCAGATCTATAAGAATTTTAGCATTGTTGGCACAAAAAAGCAAAAGAAACGAGATGAAAAAAGAAGTGGAAAGTAAAGTCAAGTACCAGACTGAAGGATCTGCTATGCAAGCAAAGGTGTTTGCCTTTTATTGCCTGGGGTGCTGGGATTTTTAGACTGCAATTAGAATTACCTGGGGAAGGCCAGGTGCAGTGGCTCATGCCTGTAATCCCAGCACTTTAGGAGGCTGAGGCAGGCAAATCGCTCAAGTCCAGGAGTTCAAGGCCAGCCTGGGCGACATAATGAAACCCCGTCTCTACTAAAAATACAAAAATTAGCTGAGTGTCGTGGCACACAACTGTAGTCCCAGCTACTCAGGAGGCTGAGGTGGGAGGATCACCTGAGCCTGGGAGGCGGAGTTTGCAGTGAGCTGAGATCAGGCCATTGCACTCTAGTCTGGGCAACAGAGAAAGACCCTGTCTCAAAAAAAAAAGAATTACCTGGGGGAACTTCTGATTCAATAGGTGTGGGGTTAGGCCTGAGCACTAGAATTGTTTTAAACTTTTTATTGAGATATAATATACATTCATGTTCAACTTCTACTCCCTTCACGCCTGCCACTGGCTAGTCTCCAAATGTGCTGTTTTAAAAGTTTTCTGTCTTTTCTTTTGTGCATGCTTTTCGTAGAATGTCCTTATGTTTGACCCTGTTTCTCTAACTCTTAATTGGCTATCATGACTCACTTCTAGCATTGCTTCTTCTAGGAGGCCATCCCTGGCATTTCCTGGCAGTTATGAATCCCTCCCCTGCATTTCCGTAGAACCTTGTACGTGATTCTTCGTGACTGGTATCTAGTTGACTGAGTTTGGGTCTTGGGCAGAATACCATGAGTTACTCATTCTACCCAGACTGAATTCATTGGGGAAGTCAAAATTTGAAATGAACACTGGGCATCAAAACAGCAAGTATACTTTTCAAAGTTTTATGGACCCATATTGTTCCTAAAGATATTTAAGGTGCCCGTCTTTCTACTAGACTGTGAGTTCCTTAAGGGCAAATATTGTGTGGTATTAATCTTTGAATCCTTAGGTCCGAGACAAGCGCTTGGCTCAGTAAATGTGAAGTGAGGCGTTCCTGCCCTTAGTCTTAAAGCTATGGGTTTATTTTGAGGTCTATCTTGAGTGACATTTATCCTTTCTAAAGTGTCTGCACTTTATTCTGTCAGGCTCCCCAGGGCTTCAAGGATGAGAAAAAAAATGCATGATAGCTTTTGAAATTGTCATTCACCAGAAGAAGTCTTTGAGAATCTCTAAATCAGCTCCTTTTCACTTGGCATCCTGAAGAAGGGATGCCAGAATGTAAGGGTCAGTGATGGGAGGACGGTGGAGCATGCAGCTGGAATACAAATGCCATGAACCCATGGAAAAACATCCTCTCTGTCTGCCAGAATTCAGATTGGTGATAAGGAAGACAGGAGAGGTTTTTGGACTTAGGGTGAGAGGTGCCCAACAAAAAGTGAATGAGCTGGGTGAACAGGCCAGTGTGGAGGCGGGGAATATTGCTTTAATTCTACCATATCTGGTGAAGTTTCTCAAAGGATTGCTTTTTACTTATATTTAAAAACTGGAGGGAAAAGAAAAGCTGATCATCAGGGAAGTTGACACCTAAGTGCTAGCTTATAAGCACATTTTCTAGATCCTGGGTCATTTCATAGTATTTCTCTGGAGACAGGAGTGTTTTTCCACCAAACTCACTACTTCTTCAGGGGCAGACTTGGATTTGGTTTTATGAACAGTAACGATTTTTTTAATAAGGTGTGCTTTACTTTCACGCAGGATGGTATGATTCATAAAATAAAGCTATTATGCCTTAATTATCCTTTCCAGGAATAAACCCTGTTTCCTGTAGCAATCATTCCTATCGTAAACCAGCTAGGTCCTTGTATAATTGATTGTTGTCTTGTCTAGCCACATTAAATGTCACAAAATACTTCAGAGTGAGAGATGAAAGACAAGAAAGAAAGCAAGAGGAGAGAAAAATGGCAGAGTGACACCTGGTGGACCCCCCAACAGAGAATGTCTCAACACAACACATACCTATTGGAGCTCTGGGGAGGAAGATGGAGGAGATGGCAGAACATTTTCATTGAACTGATCATCTCTGTAGAAATTTGCTTGAGTAATCAAGGCTGTCTTTCCAGTGCTAAGATGAATGGACTTACCTGTCCTCTCCCCTTCCCTCCCCACCTCCCCTACCTATCTGGGCAGCTTGGACTACAGAATTCCTTAATCAGCTCAATGGAAATAATGAGTGCTGTAGTGACCTGCCTGGCCTCTGTTCCCCCTTCCCCTGGTGGTATAAGCACCTTTATTTTCCTCTGGAGTGGGGGTGCAGGTGAACACCAGTCTTGCCTATGTAAACTTCTTCCATCTGAGACCTGAGGCTGGCTTACAGAAAACAGTCCAAATTCTTTGGCATGGGAAACAAATAAGCAGCATAATGAAAGAGATATTTTGGGAATAATAATATAGCAGTAGAAACTAAAGGCAGGGAGTAAATTAGCAGCCAATTAGAGTAGTTTGGTATGATATTGGCCTCAACCAGGAAGGCATTGTGCCAGAACTATTATTTAGAAATAATTTGAACAAAGAATGTACACTGAAAGCCTATCAGGAGCCAAGCCCTGGGCTAAGTACTTTACATTCAGGATCTCATTTATGACAAAAGTAATTCCCCTTCCAGGAGGCTTTTATAGCAGCCATACTTGTCTGCTATAGCACTTTTCACAACTGGTAACTACATATCCATTTATGTGGTTACTTGTTTTAATGTTTGCCTCTACTCACTATATTTTCAACTATGTGCCTGGCACATAACATATGTTCAAAATGTTTGTTCAATGAATAAATGACTACGTTTTAGTTAGGATTCTTGAGCTTAGATTATTGAGAAGAAAACTCATGGAATTCTAGAAAACCCGAATAACCAGAATGCAGGAAGGGGCTAAGCAAGGCAGCTCTGGAAACCTCAGCAACTCTATCCTCACTCCAGAACTTGGCCTTTAATGTGAATCAATTCTCAATGCTCTGGGGCTATGGCTCTCTGTTTAAATTGTTGAGAGAGATTCTGATTGGCGCAGCTTGTTTGGGTGTCCACTCATGACCCACTCAGCTATGAGCCAAAGGGTAGAGTCAATGGGAGGGACACAGGAATACCCCCGTTGTGGGTGGTGAGGAGACAGTTCTTGGAGAAAGGGAATTTCTAAAGGCTGAGAAGGTAACCCAAATCATGTTTGCTATAATACAGGACTGGAAGCAAGAATGTTACACTATAGGTAGAGATGTTTTGAAAAGATGTGCACCGTGACATGGTGTCTGGATGCCAGGGCTCCAGTCCCAGACTCAACACTTCCTTCCTATGTGATCCTGGGCAGATAACTTAATCTCTTTGTGCTTCAGTGTCCTCATCTGCAAAGTGAGGATTCACAATAGTATCAACCACTTGGACTTGTTACAAGTTTTACATGAGAGAATGCATGTAAAACACTATGTGCCTGGCATTGTAAGCACTCAGTGGTTGTTAGCTAGCATCATTCTTGCAATCGAAGCTAAGGAATTTCCATCCAAAATATCTTTTCTCTTTAGTAAAATAAAGAATCCCATCAGGACTTTCTTAGGATAGGTAACTTCTGGAAGGGAGTAGGGCTTAGTGTGATGAAGAATTTCAAATTTGAGGAGGTATGATCTCAAGTCCAAAGCATTCATGAAATCATTTGATCTTCAATTCTAACAGTTTATTAAAACAGCAAAGTAGATTTAACATCAATCTCCACACAGGCCCTTAAAAAATCACTTCTTCTGTACTTGCTAGTTCCACTAGGCTGTGAAGGTTGGAGATTCCATTTCAGGGTCAGTTTCTCTTCACCTAGACCCAATGTTGTGGCACAGAACCCACAGGCCAGGGCTAACAGGAAATTGATGCAGTAAGCCATTAGCTGTTGAGGCTTCTGACCTAATCACTCTACTAATGCTTTTGAAGGAGTAAGGTGAAACTTGTAATCTGTAACTGTTGTGGTAGCAGACCAGGCAACTGGATATGCTTATGGATCTACTTAAATCAAAGGTCATTGATTTTATTTCTTCACTTTTAGCATTATAATCGGAAACACGGATTACAAATGTCAACCTGTACTTCTGGAAGCCAAATGAATTCCTCTGCCAAGTGTCAGAGGGGACATCGAGAAGCAGGTTGGAAAAAAGACCCTTCAGAAACTTTGTGAAAAGTGATTATACATCAAATGTGAGGTTTTCTTTCAACTTAATCATATCTCCCTTTTGGTCCCCTGAGGTCTGGGTTTCTGCTTTCCATGCGGAGGGATATATGGATAACAACCTCCATTTAAAGTCAGTTTACATAAGGTGATATTATATATAATTAGAATAATTTCTTTGAGATTCCGATTGCTTTTTGATCCTAAAATTTCCTTTGGTTGTCAGGTCATGTATCACTTAAATGCAGATGCATCTGCAGGTGGAGTCAAGGAGAAGGGATCTCCTTCTTTAAAAACACATGGGTCTAGGTTTCAGAGAATCTCAGCACTGGAAAGGAATGTAGAGATCTGCTGGCCTGAACCCTCTATGATGTCAACTGAAGAAAGATGAAATTCAAATTTAGAAAGGAAAGCTTTATTTCTTATAAAGGGTTGCAGCCCGCAGGGCAGCCATTCTGACAGGCTAGGAAGCTTAACCTCCAATCTCTAGCAGGAAACAGACACCTTGAGGGTTGGAAGAGTAAGACAGGGATTTATGCAGGACAGGGTGGCCAAATATACATATTCAATAAGCTGTAGGAGGAGTGATGAATATTTATTTATTTATTTATATTTATTTTTGAGACAGAGTATTGCTGTGTCGCCCAGACTGGAGCGCAGTGGTGCCATCTTGGCTCACCACAACCTCCGCCTCCTGAGTTGCAGTGATTCTTCTGCCTCAGCCACCCAAGTAGCTGGGATTACAGGCATGTGCCTCTATGCCCGGCTAATTTTTGTATTTTTAGTAGAGATGGGGCTTCACCAAGTTGGCCAGGCTGGCCTTGAGCTCCTGACCTTAGGTGATCTGCCCCCTTCAGCCTCCGAAAGTGTTGGGATTATAGGCATGATCCAAGGAGTCAAGAATATTTATGAAGGGAGAAACATGCACATGCGCAATGGAACTTTGTGCCTTTCCGTGGGTTCTAGGTTAAAAAAAATTGCGGCCTTAGTATGATCCAGAGATGGAGTTTTTGGTGCTCTGACATCAAAGGGTGAAGCAGAGGACACAAAAACCCTCAATGCACGTCCTCTGTAGACTGCCCAGGAACAGTGTGGTTGGTGGTCTCTCATCAGGAAGGAATGCTGGTGGATTGTGGTGTGGAGAATGCAAGAGGAAGGGGCAGCATCAGGCAGTTGGTTGATATAGGCAGTGGAGACAGTCTTTCAAAAGGGCTGGTTTCTATTTAACTTTTAGAGAAGAAAGCCTAAGGGCCATTAGCAAGAGGGGTATGTAAGAGGTGTGTTCAATATCTCATTTTCTCAGGGCTGGGAACTCAGTTTTAAGATCCTCCGGGGTCTTCTTGGCCAAGAGGGTTGGAGGATTCATTATTCATTCAAGAGGGCTGGGGGATTTAGGATTTTATTGTTTCTCAGTATCATATATGAGAAAACTAGAGACAAGGGAAGTTACATGTTTAGTTCAAGGACACTCATCTCTAGAGGGGCAGAGGTAAACCTCTGGATGAATAGATGAAAGTCCTCTTTACTGAATATGATGAGCAAAAACCAAGTCAGACTCCTGTCACTTACCCTAAAGACAAGTTGGTTACTGTGAGGATTATGTTGTTTTACCCTTTGGGGCTTTGACATTGTTGTTCAGACAGCTCTACTTTTGATGTTTGTTATCTAGGGTGCTTAGATCTCTCAGTAGTATGCTTCTAGATAAAAGGTTCTAGATAATTCTGTCAGATGCAATTTCATGCATTAACTTTTGGAGCTGAGATTACGGTTTTAATGACTGCTGTGATTCCCATGTGTGAGCTTAAGCCAAAAGGCTCTTAGACTGACCAATATAACCTCATTTGGTAACTTCCATTTTCATGGATGGGTGTAGATATGCTCTATTCATCAATTCTTTTCTTCTAGCAATGTGATAAAGCCCTCCTAACCCAAGTATAATATTAGGAAAAGTCTAGTGAATTGATGTATGCTCTTAGGTGGTAATCTTTTAAACATTAGGAAAGGCTTTTGAAGTCTCTCTGTAGGTAGATCTTGTCCCATCTATTAGGTTTTGAAGGGAAGGCGAGGGTTAAAGAAAGACACACACATACACACACACACACACGGTGGCTCAACAATAACACAGGTATATCGCAGACACCTGTGGAAGTGGGGGACCAGGTTAATGCCAGAGCCCACCACTGCTTACAGGCTGGGGTATTTATCGGTATGGGTGGGAGGGGTCTAGGCAGTACGGATTGCTGCCCGGCAAGATATTGATAAGATGTTCCTATGATCAAGTGGTTTGGCCCCTTTTCAGGTGGGATGTGATAGGATGTTCCTCGGACCTCTGCCCGGTAGGGTATGATAAGAATGTTTTTTCAGTTGGGGCTTTGTCCGGCTTGTGGTCAGGTGGTTAGGCAGGGTGTTTCCCACGGCCCGAACCCCTGTGGGATGTTTCACTTTGACCAAGGTCTGAGGAATGGCAGGGGGCTTACAAAATGGTACAGTTTGGACTAACATTCTAGCCTGCTACTTTAGTATAAAAGGAAGAGGGGAATTGTTGATTATCTGGCTGCTTCCTGCTGAATAGGGGCTCTGTAATCAAGGTTTGGGTTTTGAAGCAGTGGGTGTCCGACTTCAGAGTTCTTTTCCTGGAGGCGCTGATACTGGACTTGGTGGAAGAGAAGGATGGTATCACTGTGTTTCTGGGTGGCTGTCTGGACAAGGGAGTTCAGCCTTGGGAGATAAAGCAGGATATGAAGGTGAGTATACATTGGCTAATTATTAGTATTAGGAGGAGGAAGATTAGGGGCTCTAAGAAAGGGGCAACCTGCTGTCCCAATGCTGAGTGCAGCAGAGATGTTTAGTCCTGCCAACAGGGGAGTGAAGTGTATGGTTTGCTTGGTGTGTGTGGAGAAGGAGCAAATAGGGATTACTAAAGGAGCCTGAATGGTCTAATGTTTACAGATTGAAACACCAGGGTGTATGTTTTTGACCCACCTGCTGGCAGGCCAAGATAAAAGTGTTTGTTTCACACAGAAAAGACTGGGGCAAAATTTGACAATGAAGGTAGCAAGCCTTGAGAAAATGGGGGTTGAATCCTGGACAAACTTTTTGTTCCAACTTTTTGTCTTTCCAAGTTGAATAGCTGCTACCAAGGGTAGCCCCTGGGAGGGCCTGATAGGGAATGCTGGTGAGGGAGGAGGCAAAGGTGTTTGGTTTTGGAGAGAGAGGAAAATGGGTTTTTGTTAAATAACAGCCATTGCAGTCCTGACAGGGCAGAGGGATAAAGGTTGCAGTTGAGGGAATTGTGTGCTGTGATAGTTAATACTGAGTGTCAACTTGATTGGATTGAAGGCTACATGGTGAAACCCCGTCTCTACTAAAAATACAAAAAAGATTAGCTGGGCTTGGTAGCGGGTGCCTGTAATCCCAGCTACTTGGGAGGTTTAGAAATCAACAATATATATTAAATAAGGTGTCTTTAAACAGAAAATCACATAAAACAAGGGTATAAGTTGATTGATTGATGAACATGTGATTAGAGCCTCTGAGAAATCTAACCCTGTGTTTCCCCTAAGAGCAATGGTTTAATATTGATTAATTCAGTGTTTGTGGCAACTTCACAGAATCTAACAATTGTAAATAAAAAGAATGAACTGTAGTTAGAGATTTATATGCCTAAGAACAATGTAGGAAATTTCCTAATGAACCATATTCCTGAAAAACCTATATAATGTCAGATTTTGATGGTGGATATGCAGTAATATTCCATAATTGCTTTAATTTGCATTTTCTTATTACTAATGAAATTGAGTAACAAGAAAATTGAATATTTTCATAGGTTTGTTGGCTATTTGAATATTCTTTTGAATTGCCCACTCAAAGTCTTTGGGACATTTTCAATGGATTGCCTTTTTAAGTGATTTTCAGAAGTTAAAAAAATTGCAATTTAGATAGTAGTCCTTTGTCAATTATATGTGCTCTAAATACCTTCTCTTTGTGATTTTTTTTTTCACTTTCTTTACGGTGGCTTTTGATAAGTATAGACTTTCAACTTGTCACTTAACGTAATATAATTTATTCATCATTCTCTTTATGTTCATGCTTAGTGTGTCTTGTTTAAGAAATTCTTTCCTATCAAAACACTGTGAAGATATTTTTCTACATTTTACCTTTCCTATTTAGATCAACAATTTATTTTTGTTTAAGGTCAAGATTCTCCCCTCCTCTTGCCCCCATATGAGTAATCAGTTGACACAGCAACTGAAAAGATTGTTTCCTTTACTGTTGTACAGTGTTATCTTTGTCATAAATCAAATGTCCATATGTGTCTTGGCTTGTTTTGGGACTCTATTATATCCCATTGGTCTATTTGTCTATCCTTGCCCTGATACCACGTGGTCTTAATTACTGTAGCTTTATAATAAATATTGTATATAAGATTTCCAACTTTGTTCTTTTTCTGAAAAATTATTTTGGCTATTTTGGGTCCTTTGCACCTTTGCATTTCTATAAAAATTTTAGATCTCTTTATAGATTTTGGCAAAAATAACCTCTTGGGATTGTGATTGTGATTTCACTTGTGAATTTCAGATTAAAACCGAGAGTAGCTGAAGTCTTTATTTAGTTTTTAAATCCATGGCATATGCCTTCATTTATATGGGTCTTCTTTAGTGTTCTTCGGTAAAATTTGTAATTTCCTTTATAAAGGTCTTGCATAACTTAGGACAGACTTAATGACTTCATACATTTGATGCTATTGTACATGATTTTTTATGCTTACATTTTGTAATTTTTTTGGTTGGAATGTAGAAATGCAATTGCTTATTTATTTTATATCCAGCAACCCTGCTATTAATTCTCTGATTATTATAAATCTAATTAAGTTATTATGGATTTTCCACAAAACCAATTATATCATCCAGTAATGACAGTTTTGTTCTTCTGGGACTCTGATTAAATATCTGCTAGACTTTCCTACTATAGCGTCTATGTCTTTTAGTCTTTCTTATTTTCCTTGTCTTTCTCCTCATTCTGGGTAATTTCTTCTGCTCTATCTTCCAGTTTCCTAATTATTCTTCAGCTCTCTGTACTCTAATTTTAAACCCATCCCTTTAGTTTTGAAATTCAATTGCTACAATTTTCTAGAAGTTTCATTCTGTTCTTTTTCACATTTGCTTGGTACCTTTTAATATATTTTCCTATTTCTTGCAAATATTTTCAAGTTTGACTTCCATTTCTTTAAACAAAACATGCAGAGTTTTTTTAAGTTCTTCAGATAATTCCTTTATCTGAAGTGTTTGTAGATCTGTTTTTTAATGTCTACATTTTCTGCTGAATTTCGATTATTTTTTTCCCTCTGTGCTTTGCGTTTTTCAGTTGTAATCTGTATATGTATGTATGTGTGTATATAAGTATGAATATATTTATTTTTTAAAACAATTCTTTGGGTCTAAGATAAAGTTATATTTCTCTAGATAAGATTTATTTTTGCTTTTGCTAGGTGCCTGATTCATAAATCTAATAGAGAATACAATTTCCTGACTTGTAGAATGTTAAGTACAGTTACCAAGTGAGGTGGTAAAAATTTTAAAATATTAAAATTTTCCCTCACTTCGTAACTGCATATGTAGATTTATGTGATCAGCACCATAGTCAAGTGAGTGCTTTACTTCCAACTATGTGGTCATTTTTGGAATAGGTGTGGTGTGGTGCTGAAAAGAATGTATATTCTGTTGATTTGGGGTGGAGAGGTCTGTAGATGTCTATTAGGTCCGCTTTGTGCAGAGCTGAGTTCAATTCCTGGATATCTTGTTAACTTTCTGTCTCGTTGATCTGTCTAATGTTGACAGTGGGGTGTTAAAGTCTCCCGTTATTATTGTGTGGGAGTCTAAGTCTCTTTGTAGGTCATTCAGGACTTGCTTTATGAATCTGGGTGCTCCTGTATTGGGTGCATATATATTTAGGATAGTTAGCTCTTCTTGTTGAATTGATCCCTTTACCATTATGTAATGGCCTTCTTTGTCTCTTTTGATCTTTGTTGGTTTAAATTCTGTTTTATCAGAGACTAGGATTGCAACCCCTGCCTTTTTTTGTTTTCCATTTCCTTGGTAGATCTTCCTCCATCCTTTTATTTTGAGCCTATGTATGTCCCTGCACGTGAGATGGGTTTCCTGAATACAGCACACTGATGGGTCTTGACTCTTTATCCAATTTGCCAGTCTGTGTTTTTTAATTGGAGCATTTAGCCCATTTACATTTAAGGTTAATATTGTTATGTGTGAATTTGATCCTGTCATTATGATATTAGCTGGTTATTTTGCTCATTTGTTGATGCAGTTTCTTCCTAGCCTCGATGGTCTTTACAATTTGGCATGTTTTTGTAGTGGCTGGTACTGGTTGTTCCTTTCCATCTTTAGTGCTTCCTTCAGGAGCTCTTGTAAGGCAGGCCTGGTGGTGACAAAATCTCTCAGCATTTTCTTGTCTGTAAAGGATTTTATTTCTCCTTCACTTATGAAGTTTAGTTTGGCTGGATATGAAATTCTGGGTTGAAAATTCTTTTCTTTAAGAATGTTGTATATTGGCCCCCACTCTCTTCTGGCTTGTAGAGTTTCTGCTGAGAGATAGCTATTAGTCTGATGGGCTTCCCTTTGTGGGTAACCCGACCTTTCTCTCTGGCTGCCCTTAACATTTTTTCCTTCATTTCAACTTTGGTGAATCTGACAATTATGTGTCTTGGAGTTGCTCTTCTCGAGGAGTATCTTTGTGGAGTTCTCTGTATTTCCTGAATTTGAATGTTGGCCTGCCTTGCTAGATTGGGGAAGTTCTCCTGTATAATATCCTGCAGAGTGTTTTCCAACTTGGTTCCATTCTCCCTGTCACTTTCAGGTACACTAATCAGATGTAGATTTGGTCTTTTCACATAGTCCCATATTTCTTGGAGGCTTTGTTCATTTCTTCTTATTCTTTTTTCTCTAAACTTCTCTTCTCACTTCATTTCATTCATTTGATTTTCCATCACTGATACCCTTCCAGTTGATCGAATCGGCTACTGAGGCTTGTGCATTAGTCACGTAGTTCTCGTGCCATGGTTTTCAGCTCCATCAGGTCCTTTAAGGACTTCTCTGCATTGGTTATTCTAGTTAGCCATTTGTCTAATTTTTTTTAAAGGTTTTTAACTTCTTTGCCATGGGTTCAAACTTCCTCCTTTAGCTTGGAGTAGTTTGATCGTCTGAAGCCTTCTTCTCTCAACTTGTCAAAGTCATTCTCCGTCCAGCTTTGTTCCATTGCTGGTGAGGAGTGCATTCCTTTGGAGGAGAGGCGCTCTGATTTTTAGAGTTTCCAGTTTTTCTCCTCTGTTTTTCCCCCATCTTTGTGGTTTTATCTACCTTTGATCTTTGATGATGGTGACATACAGATGGGGTTTTGGTGTGGATGTCCTTTCTGTTTGTTAGTTTTCCTTCTAACAGTCAGGACCCTCAGCTGCAGGTCTGTTGGAGTTTGCTGGAGATCCACTCCAGACCCTGTTTGTCTGGGTATCAGCAGCAGAGGCTGCAGAACAGCAGATATTGGTGAACAGCAAATGTTGCTGCCTGATCATTCCTCTGGAAGTTTTGTCTCAGAGGAGTACCCGGCTGTGTGAGGTGTCAGTCTTTCCCTACTAGGGGGTGCCTCCCAGTTAGTCTACTCGGGGGTCAGGGACTCACTTGAGGAGGCAGTCTGTCCATTCTCAGATCTCCAGCTGTGTGCTGGGAGAAACACTACTCTCTTCAAAGCTGTCATACAGGGACATTTAAGTCTGCAGAGGTTTCTGCTGCCTTTTGTTTGGCTATGCCCTGCCCCCAGAGGTGGGGTCTACAGAGGCAGGCAGGCCTCTTTGAGCTGCCTTGGGCTCCACCCAGTTGGAACTTCTGGCCACTTTGTTTACCTACTCAAGCCTCGGCAATGGCAGGCACCCCTCCCCTAGCCTCGCTGCCGCCTTGCAGTTTGATCTCAGACTGCTGTGCTAGCAATGAGTGAGGCTCCATGGGCGCAGGACCCTCCGAGCCAGGCAAGGGATATAATCTCCTGGTGTGCCATTTGCTAAGACCATTGGAAAAGTGCAGTATTAGGGTGGGAGTGACCTGATTTTCCAGGTGCCGTCTGTCACCCCTTTCTTTGACTAGGAAAGAGAATTCCCTGACCCCTTGCGCTTCCCAGGTGAGGCGATGCCTCACCCTGCTTCGGCTCACGCTCAGTGCGCTGCACCCACTGTCCTGCACCCACTGTCTGACACTTCCTAGTGAGATGAACCTGGTACCTCAGTTGGAAATGCAGAAATCACCCGTCTTCTGCGTCGCTCACACTGGGAGCTGTAGACTGCAGCTGCTCCTATTCAGCCATCTTGGCTCCTCTCCCCCTACCTTTTTTTTTAAAATAATTTTTATTTTTTTGAGACAAAGTTTTGCTCTTATCGCCCAGGCTGGAGTGCAATGGCATAATCTCGGCTCACTGCAACCTCCGCCTCCTAGGTTCAAGTGATTCTCCTGCCTCAGCCTCCCAAATAGCTGGAATTACAGGTGCCTGCCACCACCATGCCTGGCTAATTTTTGAATTTTTAGTAGAGACGGGGTTTCACCATGTTGGCCAGGCTGGTTGTGAACTCCTGACCTCAGGTGATCCACCTGCCTCAGCCTCCCAAAGTGCTGGGATTACAGGTCTGAGCCAACGCACCCGGCCTGTATTACCCTTTAATAGACACAGCCACTTCCCTCCTTCCCCCACAACCCTTGGCAACCATGAATCTTTTCTCCATCTCTATAATTTTGCTATTTGAGAATGTTATGTAAATGAGATCATACAGAATTTAACCTTCTGGGACTGGCTTTTCTCACTCAGCATAATTCTCTAGAGGTTGTTCCAGGACGTTGTGTGTATTAGTAGTTCTTTATTGCTGAGTAGTATTCCATGGTGTGTTTGTACTACTTTGTTTAAACAACTCACCCTTTGAAAGACATTTCGGTTGTTTCCAGTTTGGGGCTATTATGAGTATAGCTGCAATGAATAGTCATATACACGTTTTTGTGTGAATGTAGGTTTTCATTTCTCTGGGATAAATACCCAAGTGTTAAATTGATAGGTCATATGGTAGGGAGATATTTAGTTTTGTTTGTTTGTTTCTTTTGTTTTACATTTTTGTATTATGATAAAATATTACATTTGCCATTTAAACCTTTTTTTTTTTTTTTTTTCAAGATGGAGTCTCGCACTGTCTCCTGGGCTGGAGTGCAGTGGCGCTATCTCGGCTCACCGCAACCTCTGCCTCCCAGGTTCAAGCAATTCTCCTTGTATCAGCCTCCCAAGTAGCTGGGATTGCAGGCACCCACTAACATGCCCAGCTAATCTTTTTTGTATTTTTAGTAGAGACGGGGTTTCACCATGTTGGCCAAGCTGGTCTCGAACTCCTGACTTCGTGATCCGCCTGCCTCAGCCTCCCAAAGTGCTAGGATTACAGGCGTGAGCCACCGTACCAGGCCTATTTAAACCATTTTTAAGTGTACAATTTAATGGCACTAATTATATTTACAATCTGTGCAACCATCGCCACTATCTATTTCAAAACTTTTTCATCACCCCAATACAAACTCTGTAATTATTAAGCAATAACTTTCTACTTTTCCCTCCCCACTGTACCTGGTAACTTCTAATCTTGCTGTCTTTTTGAATTTGCCTATTCTAGATATTTCTTATAAGTGAAATCATACAATATTTGTTCTTTTGTGTCTAGCTTATTTCACTTAGCATATTTTCAAGATTCACCCATGTTGTAGCATTTATCAGAACTTTATTCCTTTTTATGACTAAAATTCCATTTATGTACATTCCACATTTTGTTTAGCCATTCATCTGTTGATGGAAATGTAGGTTTTCACCTTTTGGCTATTATGAATAATGTTCCAATGAACATTGTTGTACAAGTATCTGTTTGAATTCCTGTTTTCAATTCTTTTGGGTATATACCTCGAAGTGGAATTTCTAGGTCATATGGTAATTCCATATTTAGCTTTTTGAAGATGTGTACAGATTTTTATGTGAATATTAGCTTTCATCTCTCTGGAATAAATGTCCAAGAGTGAAACTGCTGAGTCATATTGTAGGCACTTGTTTGGTTATGTAAGCAGCTACCAAACCGTTTTTCAGAGCAGCTGTACCATTTTACCTTCCCATCAGCAATGTATCAGTGATCCTGCTTCTCTGCATTCTTGCTATCACTTAGGGTTATTACTGTTAAAAATGAATTCTGGTAGATGTGTAGTGACATCTCATTGTAGTTTTAACTTGTATTTGCCTAGGGCCTAATGATGTTGAACATTTTTCCTGTGCTTATTTGCCATCTGAATATTCTCTTTGGTGAAATATGTCTCTTAATGTCTTTTCAAATTGGCTTTTAAAAAAGCTGTTGTCTTTTGAGAGCTCTTATGCACTCTAGGTACAAGTCCTTTGTTGGTTACGTGGTTTGCAAATATTTTCTCCCAGTCTGTGCATTTTCAATCCTCTTTACAGGGTCTTTTACAGAGCAAACTTAAAAAAAAATAGCTTTATTAAGATACAGTTCACATACCACATGGTTCACTTATTTAAAGTGTACAATTCAATGGTTTTTTGTACATCCACTCATATATGCAACCATCACCACGGTCAACTGTAGAACGTTTTCATCAACCCAGAAAAACTTTGTACCCTTAGCTATTCCCTCTGCATATGTAGACTTTTGTGACTGGCTTCTTCCAGAATGCTAGTTGTGAATAATGCAGGAAATTGATATTACTAAATGAGTAAGATTTGGGTCATCTTGTACACTAACAAATCTGTTTTTAAAATTATTATTTTATAATAGTTTACCTTGTGTAGGGACAGAGTCTCACTATGTTGCCCTGGCTGATCTCAAACTCCTGGCCTCAAGTGATCCTCTCACCTTTGGCCTCCCCAAGTGTTGGGATTACATGCTTGAGCCACCATGCATGGCTAACAAAGTCTCTTATAAAAGAAAGATTATTGTCCTAATCTTAACCTGTAATATTAATACAAAACATGTAGCAACATAATCTGGCTATTGTTATTTTAATAACTTGTATTTCTATATACCATATGACTATGTAAAACTGAAAGTTCTTATAAAATACCATTTATAATTATTCCACAGAAAACGAAATAGTTACGTATAAATCTAAAAAAAAGGCCACATCTGTATACTGAAAATTATAAAATGCTGATGAATAAAGAAAAATCAAAGATGACCTAAATAAATATTTTAAAAATACGTTTTCTAGTATTGTAAGGGAATTTATTAACATTTTATTTTTAAAAATATACTTTTTCAAATGATAGCAATTATTATCTCCTGTAAGACCATCATAAAACAGAAAATGGAAGTTATGGAATCAGAGGTTGTACATAATTCACTTTCTGTAGGTTTCCATAGTCTTTGAAAATTAAGATTCTTACTAAGTCACATGTGTACTTTAAAGACAATACATTCAAATTACATATAAGAGTGATACTGCCCTATATAGCCTCATAGGTTTTTATTTGAACCACTCAAGGGCCAGGCACAGATCTCTGTTAAATTTGATAGTCAGCATTTTCATTTTTGGATTCATCACTCTCTATGTGTGATCTTTTTATTCACAGACGATGCTTCTGACCGGTTGTCAGTAGCGCGTGTGCTCTAAGTTATTTTTATGACCCATCAACCAGATAGTAATTGAAAACCTGCTGTGTGGCCTGTTCTGGGTGACATGGGAGCAGATAAAAGATGTGGAGGATATGGATTCTGCCCTCTGAAATCTCACAGTCTACTTGGGCAGACAGGTTCTTGTAAGATACTACAGAATATCAAAGTGCATTGTGCAGACACTTAGAGGAGAGTTCAGGTTTTAAAAGACAGCAACCATGATACACCCACAGTAAACACACAATAAGTTAGGAAAGGGAGATTCTTATTCTTTCCTTAGAGATGGCATTACCCTCTTTTATTTTCCTCATAGCTCTAAGTGTGCATTTAAATATTTATTTGCTGTTACTTACTTACATTCTTGTTTGTCTCCTCACAAGAATGTAAGTTCCATGAGGTTTCAGGTTAAATATGAGAAGTGGACCTTCTAAACAAATGAAATACTTCCACACTGTGAGATAAATGATACCCAAAAGCAATGCTCTGTGTGCTTCAGAGAGCAGAGAGGACTTCCCTGGGGCAGTAACGTTTGCTCTGTGCCAGAAGAAAATACAAAGGATACATTTGTAGAAGTGGAGCTGCTGCTGGGTCTAAGGGAATGCATGTTTCACATTTTGTTAGATACTTTCAAATTGCTACATTGCAGAGCAATGTCTAACTTGTCTTCCTGCCTTTCCACATTTATGGAACACCTATTCTGTACCAGACACTGTTCTAGAATTTGAAGAATGAGCTGGAGTTTATTTGGAAGGGAAAGGTGTGAAGAGGGATGATATTCCAGGCACAGGGAGCACCAGGAGCACAGGCATGGACAGCTGGAATGGCATATGCAAGCAATTGTGTATTTTGGTGGGGAACGGCCAGACATAAAGAGGTAAAGGAATTTAGGGCCAGTTCCAGAATTAGGTGAGCTGAAGACAGGGCAGATCTCTCAGTGGAAGTAATACACATCAAACTTTGGAATGGCAAGAGGATCTAAGGTAAAGATGAGTAGGACATGAATCAATTTCTGTGGATTATCTCCTCCCTACCCCTCTTACTTCTTTCCTGTGGTGTCTAATTTGTCTTCCTGCCTTTCCACATTTATTGAGCACCTATTCTGTGCCAGACACTGTTCTAGGTGCTGAGGAGAACAAGGCAAAGTCCTGCTCTCATAGAGCTTGCATTCTAGTAGGGGAGACATACAATAAACAAAGAAAGTAGGAGAGGAATGAAGGAGGGAAGAAAGGAAAAAAGAAAGTCTAGAGGGTAATACAGGCATACCTTGTCGAGATGATGGTTTCTGTTCCAGATCACCACAAAAAAATGAATATCACAATAAAGTGAGTCACATGAATTGTTTGGTTTGCCAGTGCATATAAAAGCTATGTTTACACTATACTGTATTGTAGTCTATTAAGTGTGCAATAGCATTATGACTAAAAAAATACATCCTTAATTAAAAAAATATATTCTTGCTAAAAAATACTAACAGATGAGCACACGTTGTTGGAGAAATGGTGCCTGTAGACTTGCTCAATACAGGGTTGGCACAAACCTTCAATTTGCAAAAAACACAGTTAACTGCAAAATGCATGAAAGAAAAGCACAATAAAATGAGGTGTGCCTGTAAGTGCTATGATAGAAATAACTAAGTCGAGGAGAGTTTGGTGTGAGAGTTATATAATTGATGGCTGTGGTGGAGGGAGCAGGCAACCTGGAGAGCAGATGCTGTACCCTCACCTCCTGCTGAAGTCTTGCCCTGCTCCATTTGCAGCAGCTGTCACTGATCACACAGGGTGATGGGATTTCTCTCCTCTCTGAACTCAACTCACTCTGATTTTGTGGCACCTCTCTCCTTCTGGCTTCTATTTTCATTTTTTATCTTCCCTGTTCAACTGCAAGTTCCTTGATGTGGTTAGGCTTTGTGTCCCCACCCAAATCTCATCTTGATTTATAGTCCCCATAATCCCCATGTGTCAAGGGAGAGACCAGGTGGAGGTAATTGGATCATGGGGGCAGTTTCCCCCATGCTGTTCTCATGATAGTGAGTGAGATCTCACGATATCCGATGGTTTTATAAGTGTTTGGAATTTCCTCCTGCATTCATTCTCCTTCCTGCTGCCTTGTGAAGAAGGTGCCTTACTTCCCTTTTGCCTTTCACCATGACTGTAAGTTTTCTAAGGCCTCCCCAGCCATGCTGAACTGTGAGTTAATGAAACCTCTTCCCTTTATATATTACCCAGTCTTGGGAAGTTCTTTATAGCACTGTGAAAATGGACTAATACCCTCCTTGAGGACAAGGGCTGAGTTTTTTCATGTTTAGATCCCACCCTGGAGCACAGTCCCTTGAAGCACATAATCCTTATTTTTAAAATGAATACCATTGTTGAAAACTTAGCCAGTCACATTTTCTGTTTTTCTTTTCCCTTGTGTCTCAAAACATTTGCATGAAACATAGTCTCTGCTGCTGAGGAGTCCTTTTGCTCCTGCTGAGTAGTTCTTGCCTGCATCTTTAATCCTATGGAGGTGACGGCCTTTGTTCCATTCAGGGTAAGATGAAGGGCCTCTAGTATTGTGCTCCTGACCTCATAATGAGAATTACCAGCAGGACTGGATGGATTCCTAAGGAATGTGAGCCTGCTGTCTTGTAAATGTTTTTAATAATAAATGATAAGAAAGGCAAAGGCACAATGTATTTATTTCTTTATTATGGAAAGTCCTTGTAGATGTTCAGTGCCCAAATTTAAACTAAAAAAGAAAGAAAAGCATCATTTTGGACCTTTGGTTTCATATCATGAAACAATTTGTCTGGAGTGAGATAATTCTTCCTTTGGGGTCAGAGAGGTTTCTGGAAATTATGAATACACCTTGTTTTTTGGCTTAATTGCAGAAAGTTTTGATAAGGGTGATTGTATTAGCAAGAGCTTTCCAGAGAAATAGAAATAATAGGCAATATAACTCTGCCTCTATCTCTAATCTCTGTCTCTATTATCTTCATCTCCATCTCTTGATCTGTCCCTCTATTATAAGGAATTGGCTCATGTGGTTATGGAGGTGGAGAAGTTCAAAGATCTACAGCTTGCAAGCTGAAAACCCAGGAGACCTGGGTTCCAGTTCGAGTCTGAAGGCCTGAGAACCAGTAGAGTCAATGGTATAAGTTTTAGTCTGAAGTCAGGAGAAGACAAATATCCTTGCTGGGAGACAGGAATAGAGAGGAAATTCTTTCTTCCTTCAACTTTGTTCCATTGAGGCCTCCAACAAACGGGGTAAGGCCCATCCACACTGGGGAAGGCAATCTACTTTACTCAGTCTACCAGTTTAAATGTCAATCTCATCCAGAAACACCCTCACAGACACATCCAGAATAATGCCAAACCAAATATCTGGACATCCCCTGGCTTAGTGAAGTCAAGACATTAAAATTAGTCATCACAATGATGTTAGATTGTGACCAGTAGGTTTAAGTGGGAAATGGGTTATGATTAGAAATGTGAGTTAGCTTTGTCCTGAAAACCTTCAGAAAATCATAACTTTAGGTCCTTGTAGGAGAAGTCACCTTTTGATAGGTGGCAGGAACATGGCAGGAAAAGCTCTTTAGTATCAGATTCTAGAAATATGGAGTGTTAGCGCTAGAAGGAGAATTAGTGAGGCAGTCTCTTCATCACATACTGATAGAAGTGAGGACCAGAGCCATGAAGGACTTACACAGTCAGGCAGTGGTTCAGACATGTTTACAACCTAGGTCTTTTGATTTTTTTACATTCCTCTATGTTGTTGAAATATGATAAGTGAAGGAGCTTGGTGACTGTAAAATATTACACATATGTGAACTACTATTATCCCATCATCTCATTGTTCTGTCTCTTATCCTAACTTACTATTAGTATGACATTGACCTAGTCATTTGATCTCCCTGGGCCTTAGCTTACTTACTCTTCCATAGCTCATTTTCAAGATAATAGAGGTAGTGGTTGAAAGAACCTTAGAATTCACTGAAAGCCTCTTGTCCTTTGCCTGCATTGACTCTCCTTTTGTCTCATCTCTTGCCACTTTCTGCCCATTCTATTTCCTGACCTACTGGCTGAACTGAAAGCACAATTCCCCAAATACCCCAGGTTCTTTTTCTTTGTCTCAGATCATCTGCACATGATGTGCTCTCTGCTGTCTTTACCCTGATAACTCCTATTATTTTTAAGGCTCAATTTGAGCATCAACTCCTCAAGATTTTCTTGGATACCGTCTTATAAGCTTCCCCAGCACTCAATGCCTCCTGCTATCCCAGTGTATATTGCACTGTATTGTAACTGTCTACTTAGAGCTCTCTTTTTCCAGGCTGTGAGCTCCTCAACTCTTAATACCAGTGCTTGCACTGTATCTGAAACATGGAAGAGGCTCAATAGTTGTTTGTTTAATGGTATGTAGATAGATTGCTGATTGGTTATTTCCAAGAGATGACACTGTCTTTTCTTTCACAGCCCCTGGGAAGCCCCTCAGTGCTACTTTCCTAATGGAAAGAGCTCAAAGGGAATGGCTTCTGAGCCTTCACCACTTAGGACAGCATGAAGCTAGCCACTTGCCACCTGGTTATATCTGAATATGCTAAACCACGTTTAAAGAAGGGAGCTCCAGAAAGATATATTGCAAGCCCCCAAGAAGGCATGACTCCTTGTGAGTTTGCAAGATCTAGCATACACAGGCAGCCTCTTTATTCTGGGGAGGGAGGATGGGAAGAGGTAAGCCATTCTCTAAATCTCAGAATTCTCTCTGAGTTTGTGGAGTGGTTTCTAATGTAAGTGCTAACTTAGGCTGCTGCTAATTGCTGCTGATTGCTGGTAAATTGCTGGCAATAGCAACTGGCTGTCCTGGCAGCAGCAATGGCATATCCCAAGATAGCAGAAGCAGGGATAGAAAGCTTAAGTGGTGCTGGAATGCCTGGATGAGAATCCCAGATTGCCAAGGCAGCCTAACAAGCCACTTAGCAAGGGGAGCCCAGAAGGAAAAGCTCACTTGGAAACCCAAGGCCACTAAGAGGTATGGAAACAGACAGCATGATTCCAACAGAAACTGGGACTCTTCTGCATTAATCTTCTTGCTAAAAGAGGAATGGATGCCACCAAGCTTGAGGAAAGTTGCTTCTCAGTACCTCAGTGTGTCAGAATTCTGAAGAAATACAAGATGAAATAAGGGGAGTAATACCAAATGGAAATAAGGAAATTCAAGATTTTGGTAAGCTGATAAAAATTAGTGAAGGGCATGCACGCTGCCATGTAACAGAAGATTATTCCAGAATATTAGGATTACCTAATAATTGTTGGCCAATCCTTCTCTCCAGCACACTTTTAAGGGATGACTTTCTTCTTCACTTCTGATTTTCCTCTTCTCCTGGGCTGGTGTGAAAATGTGGACAGAAGAAGTCCTTTCTATGTATGATTGATTGATTGATTGAACAAATGTTTATTGAGCCCAGTGACTGCATTGTCCTAGGCTTTAGGCATATAACATGACACTAGATGGAATTTAACTTGTTTCAGGCTTTTTCTGCTTTTTCCTTACTCCTTTGACAGTTTAATGCAGCTATCAACCCTGCCTGGATCCTCCTTCCTTTTCTTTTTTAGGTTGGGATGGATGGGGATGGTACAGGTGGGATTGCCTGTCCCTGAGGCAGGCAGATGATGTTCCAGAGGGAGACTAGGGCACTTTCTTGGTAAATTATAGGTCAACAGCAGACACAAAGGGAAAAGAAGTGCCACTTGAAGTTACTGTGTCAGCTGAAGACTCAAGCATATGAACATGTGATGCACCATTCCCTACTCATTGGAACACCTATAGGCATTTTTAAACCCATTTGACAGATGAGGCATGTTAGGGAATTTGCCCAATATCATATATCCAGTAACTGGGGGAACTGAGATTTGAACTCAGATTAGTTTGAATCTGAATGTGATATTCTTTTGGCTGCAGCCTTTACATGCCTCATTCAAGGCAGTAAAAGATGAGAGTAGCACCAGACTTATCTGTCTCTTTTATGAGAAAATAAAAAACTACCTTGGACAACCCCAGCTGACTTTCACTTGTTTCCCACCAACCAGAATTGTGTTACAAGGACCCCTTAGGTGACCCTCTTACATGGCTCCTTATATCCCCTCCACCAGCTGCAAGGAAGGCTGGGAAGGCAAGTGTTTGGTGTTTCTATCCCATATAGTGGAAAGTGACAAGGGAGTAGGGAGTTGAGACAACCAACAGAGGCTGACTTCTTTTTACTACAACTTTTGCGCCACATTCTTTCATTAGATAAGTTTGAACATTCTATCTGATTTTAGTCAATTAATGCAAGACTCCTCACTTTCTGGGTTTTGAAGGTGACAGCATATCTCTGATTTATTATGTATTGATTTTACAGTTTAACTCTGAATACATTTTAATTTTTCCTCTCTCTGAGTTTATGAGGGACACTTATTCAGAAAGCCCATAGGGGATAACAATAATGTCTGTGGTGCCAGGATCAGAGATCAAGATTGGAAAGCCCTGAGCATATTCCCTGTCACATAGCAAGCATTCAGCAAATAGTTATTGCTATGGTTTAAATGTCCCCTCCAAAACTCATGTTGAAATTTAATTGTCATTGTAACAGTATTAAGAGGTGAGACCATTAAGAGGCAATTAGGTCAAGATGGCTCCATCCTCATTAGTGGATTAATAGCAATTATAAAGGGGCATGAGGCTGCAAGTTCTATCTCTTGCTCTCTCTTGCTCTCTTTGCCCTTCCACTGTGTGATGCCTCCCGCCATGTTATGATGCAGCAAGAAGACCCTTGCCAGATGTCAGCACCATGTTATTGGACTTCCCAGCCTCTAGAATAGTAAGAAATACATTTCTATTGCTTATAAATTACCCAGTCTATGGTATTCTGTTATAGCAGCACAAAATGGACTAAGATAGTGACTATTATAATTAGTCATCTGTTTTACCTTTGGATGGGACTTGGATGATAGAGGAAGATCTCATAGGGAAGTGAATGGTATGCAGGTAGTGTTGACAAGTAGGGTTTGGATGTGTGAACCCTAGTTTAAGACACCAGGATGATACATTTTTGGCTGAGATTAGAGAGTGGATGGAGGGGTGAAATTCATTTGCTCAGAAGCTAGCTAACAGCTTTAAACTGAATAGGGAAAGGAAAAGAACAGAAAACTACAATCAGAGAAATCAGTGAAATCAGTTCTATAGAAAATGGAAATTGTGAGTTCTATAGAGAAGGGTAAATTTGTGGAAATTTGTAGTGTGTCACAGGAGAAACAATAGGGGAGGAATCTGGAAATTATAACACTCTATGCATTGCCCTTTCATTGGCTGACCTCATTGTACTACAATTGTGTCATATTTACATTTATCTTGACTTATAAACACAACCTGAGATAAGACAAGCACCATCCTAACTCCTTAAAGGGGATGGAAGTAGATTCCAGACCTAGAGATGACATCAAGTTGAGATGATGGCTTAGGTGAATAGATATTCTCAGGTGACTATGTGAGGGATCTATGGAAAACAATAATAGTATCCTTTAAATGACATTTACTATGTTGTGGGCACTATTTTAAGTACTTCACTGAGATTATTTCATTTAATTTTCACAACAGCCCTAGGTGGTAGATAGCATTATCATCTTCATTTTATGACTGAGGAAACTGAAACATAGGGAGGTTAAGTGACTTGACTTATGTCACACAGCTCATAGAGGTTTAAACCCAGCTGGCTTGCTCTGGATGCCAGGCCAATTCGCTGTGTCTATGCAGATAAATTCTGTTGGCTTTCTTTGATTAGAATTACTAGGTGGCAATTAGGGGCAATGTGGTTGTAATGTGTATTTGCTTTTGAAAATATTCAATTCTATCGTAAAAGATGAATATGTTTATAAACCATAGGTGACACATTTAGGGTATGTTAGATATAGATTAGCAGTCAGTCAGTAGAGCATGTGTGGGCTAAACAGAGATAGGAAGGGCTAAAAAGACCAAAAGATCCCTGATATTCATGAGGCTACAGACTCTAAATATTCATTATACACTACATATGTGTGACATATGAAGATTCTAAATATAAAAAAGCACATGTATTTAGGTTACATTTGATGAACACATAATATTCATGAGGTCCTAATTCTTAGCACCCATTCTGTCCATGTGTCATTTGCCCAAGAAACACAAATAAACCTAGGCTGGTTCATCAGCTAAATGGTGAGCAGCAGCTGAATCTCTTTAATGCAGCCAATTGTGTGTCATTGGCCCAGGGAATCTTCCATCCATCAGTCCTCCTGCTCGAATCTCCATTCTAGTCCTTGTAACCATCCCATCAGTAGGAAAGGCTAATGATGTATATGTGGTGTGTGTGTGTGTGTGTTTGAGAGAGAGAGAGAGAGGGAGAGAGAGAGACAGAGAAGACAAACATTGCTAACCTCCAGGATTCAAGCAGTAAGGTCATCCTATCCTCTCTAATACCCATCCCTGAGTGTGTTAACTTATTGTGGTCTCTTTCCCCTTCCTTCTCACTGTGTGTTATAAATTAATTTTCATAAACAATCCCATGATATCCTGGTAGTATATTTAGAGCCTATAGTGACATCCAGATAATTTCCCACATGGCAGTGGTAGACATAGGCTGCTGTGACCTCAGCAAGGCCCTGCCCAATCGTGCCTGAGATCCTGGTGGGCACATATAAGCTGGGAGGTACTACAAAGAGTGGAACTCCTGGCCTGCAGCTGGTGGCAATATTAGGAGGCCAGTGCCACAAGAAGGGGGTTTCTGGTAATGCTCCATCTTGCTGGTCTGTTCTGGTGATAGGTGAAGACACACAAGGTAAGTTAAATGTAAAGATAAGGAAACTATTGAAAGGTTTCCATGTTGGAGAGGAGTTTCATCTGTTCTCATTCCATGAGTTGAGCTGGGGAAATCAATTTCATTTTGGGGCAGATTATGGGATGTGAGGGACTGGTGAAGTGTTGGGCCTGGGCCAGAGAATGTAATGGGGTTGGGGACTTGGAGGCACAGAGTAGAAACAATGGGGAAGCTGGAGGCAGAGCAGCCAAGTCCACAGAACTGAGTGAGCTCAGGCAGAGAAGAGTGAGAACAAGGCCCAGCAGCAGGTGTGTTATGACAGGAGGGAGGGAGGTAAGAAAGCTGGTCCCAGGTAAAGAGTGCCACAGAGCAAGAGGTGAACAAAATGTGGGGCACCCCAATTGAGGGGGCTAGTGGTTTTCCTGGAAAATATGAAGGAAGCTGCTATCACCCAGTTTCCTGGGAACCAAATTCAATCTGAGGGTTTGTTTTGCCTGTGATAAGCCAACCTGGCTCACTACACATTATCAACAGGTCCAGCGGAGTGTTGACACACTCAAGGCTGGCCCAGCAATCACTTGGGATCCTGTCCTTACTATTTCTAATGAGTTCTTATTCTATTCCCTTCAAGCTCTGAATCATTGTGATGTGAGCCTTTGGCTGGGGACTTTGAAATCCAGTTTTATCTAAAGAAGTAGTTTTCAGTTTTTTGACCTTGACTCAGGAGGAAACACATTTTACATCATAATCCAGTATACATATACCAATGTATGCCTATGTATAAAATTGAAACAAGAATTTCATGAAATTTACCTTTACTGCATTTGATGAACTCGAATTAGTCCATTACATTTCACTTTAAAAATGCTAATCACAACACACTAAATTGATATGCATCCCACTAATCATTTGTCTTGATCCATTTTATGCTGCTGTAACAGAATATCACTGACTGGTATGCTGTGGTATTCCTCAGGAAAAAAAAATACATGGCTTATTGTTCTGGAGGCTGGGAAGTCCAAGACTGACAGGCTACATCTGGCGAGGGCCTTTATACTGTGTCGTAGCATGGCAGAAGACATCACATGGTGAGAGAGTGTGTGAGCGGACAAAAGGGGGCCAAACTCACTTTTTAACAAACCCACTCCTGCAATAATGACATTAATCCATAATCATCCTGTTTATTTGGATATTTTGATTCTCCTTCCACAAATGAAGAAAATAAGGATCAAAGAAGTTGCATGGTTCATCAATGCAATAGTTACAAAGGTAACTAGTGGGATAATTGGGACTTGAACCAGGACTGTTTGACTGTAGCTTCAGGACAAGGTGCTTTTGGTCCTGATGAGATTCCCACCCACAAACCTCTCCTATACAGCAATTCTGGAACCTGAATTCCTTTTTCATTTCCCTTCATGAAGTCCAAGCCCTCTCTTTGCTATATATGTGTGGAGGCTAAAACAATTCCATCTTGGATGCTAACCCACCATGTTGACTCCTGATTGACCCTGTTCTGGGAAGCCCTCTAAGATTTCCAGTTTATTTATTGTCCCTTGTGTAAGAGCACGTACTTGCCACGAATCCTGTCCTTAAGTCTAAACAACCCTGAGATTATCATACTTCAGTTTTCTGACACATCCCTTCTGAATCATGTACACCCTTTCCCTGTGGTATATAAGCTCTGTGTCTGGGAGGTAATGGCACTGGAATCCATCCTCTTGCTGGGCACAGTAGCTCACGCCTGTAATCCTAACACTTTGGGAGGCCAAGGCAGGGGGATCACCTGAGGTCAGGAGTTCGAGATCAGCCCGACCAATATGGTGAAACCCCGTCTCTGCTAAAAATGCAAAATTAGCTGGGCGTAGTGGCATGTGCCTGTAATCCCAGCTACTTGGGAGGCTGAGGCAGGAAAATCGCTTGAACCCGGGAGGTGGAGGTTGCAGTGAGCTGATATCATGACATTGCACTCCAGCCTGGGCAACAAGAGTGAAACTCAGTCTCAAAAAAAGAAAAACAACAACAACCAAAAAACCCACCCTCTTGTCTTGCGGCTGCTGAAGACACAGACAAGGCTTCTGTTTGTCAGTCCTTATTAAAAGTTTCTTTTGGAGAAACTGGACTCGTCAGCTTCTTTCTTCAGCCTCTCAGCTTCCTTGGACTTTGGGGGTAGGTTTGCATATGTCAGTCCTCCGTGGACAGTGTGCCATTGAAATAAAGATTTAATGTCGCAAACATCCTTGTCTTGTACAGGTATGTCTGGTGGCTGTCCTCAGCCCCAGGGACTGAGGTATATGTAACAGTATATATAACTTCATCTTAATCCTCACAAGCGTTTCTAAGCAACATTTTGACTGATGCAAGAGCTGACATTGCAGAAGCAGCTGTTCATTCTGTTGTCTCCAATGACATGGGAGAGTCTTCCTCCTTAATTAGGAACAGGATGTATGTATGATTTATATCCCCAGGCAATGCCTCTCTAACAGGTGAAGTCTCAATAGTCAATATTTGAAATATTCCTTTATAAAGCCTAAAGTTAATACACAGAATGTGAATGGCAAAATGGCAGACACACCAGTCCGTGGTAAAACTCCTTATTTTTCTGTATCTTCACTATGTATGAAGTAAATGTGGCAATACATATAGAGGCCTAGTACTATAGAATTTTAAAGCTTCAATTTGTTTAACTTTGGGGTTAATGTCCTTGTGCTTGGAGGAAATTTTGAAATGGGTTGGGGTAGTTTTATTACTGCATAGAACATGAATCATGCATAAATAAGTGGAAAGGATACTAGAATTATTTCAAAGAATAGAAGCTTGGTCATTTAAAACACATTACATTTTTTCTCATTATACAATGAATATTCATTTATTATAGATAATTTTGAAACAAAAAATGTGTAAAGAAAAAACCCTACTCTTAATACCCCAAATCAAATACTGTTAACATTTTTGCTATATTTCCTTCCAGTCTTTTTTCAACATGTTGCTACATAAACATGTGCTCATATTTACAAAATTGGGATCAAATTAATTATGCTGATCCCAAATTTGAAAATACAGTTTTATATTCTTTGCTTTTTTGTTACTTATGATTGTATCAAGAAATTTCCTCATTCCACTAAATATTCCTTGAAAATGTATATTTTTAAATTTATTCCTTTCTTGGGACATTCTGGTTTGTTTTTATAATTAAGAGTATGATTAAATATTCCTGTGTTTTTATATGCCAAGTTGTGAAATCCCTGCATACAAGCAAAATGATGCAAAAAGGAGGAAAACTTATTGAAGACATAGCTAGTTTATGTAAAATCGACTTAACATTAACATTACCTGTTGACAATGCTTTAGCATTATTAACCTCCCTGTATGGTGCTTTACTCATCTGTAAGATGGAGGTGACACACTGGTTTATTTTATTTTATTTTATTTTTTTTAGATGGAGTCTCGCTCTGTTGCCAGGCTGGAGTGCAGTGGCGCCATCTCGGCTCAGTGCAACCTCCGCCTCCTGAGTTCAAGCGATTCTCCTGCCTCAGCCTCCTGAGTAGCTGAGATTACAGGTGTGCACCACCACACCCAGCTAATTTTTGTATTTTTAGTAGAGACAGGGTTTCAGCCTCTTGGCCAGGATGGTCTCGATCTCCTGACTTCATGGTCTGCTCACCTCGGCCTCCCAAAGTGCTGGGATTACAGGTGTGAGAACATAGGTAATTGTTTACTTGTATTTGGTTTACACAGTACACTCCTCCAAACACCCTCCTTTCTGTGCTCCAATTGGAATGCTACCCATGTCCCAGCAGTGATGGATGTAGCTGATGGTGCTGATCAATTGAATAATTGTTGTCAACTTCAGAAGAAATGCCTTTTATTAATGCCATTGCTTGACTAAGAGATTTCCCTTTAAATGCCAAGTATCCATTTTATTATGTTTCAATAAGACTTTGTTACTATTTTTTAAAAAAGGTTATTTCATAAAGAAAGGAGTTTGAAAGGATACTCCTACCATTTCCTATATTACCATTCACTTCTTAACTCAGTGAAGCAGAAGTGACAGGAAGGTACCCGGGGCTGGGCTTGGGACTGCTCTGGGCTCCAAGGATGCTGTCTGTGGTGGCTGCCCTTTAATTGTTCACTGTGACTGGAGCTTTTGGTTGTTCTGCTTCTATTTAATATTTCCCATAAAGATCTGATTTTTTTTCTCTGTGTTGTATTAATTATTAAACTAACTTTGTAACAGTGATTTTCAAACCATGATCCACAGACCTGAAGGTGGAGTTCTCTCAAGTGACCTGGAAGGTTGACAAATATGCTGGCTCTAGAACTTAAATCTAGAGATTTTGACTTGGTAAATGTGTGACAGCACCCACATTTTGAGGACCACTTTCATGGTGTCTTAGTGCATTTGGGCTCCTATAACAGAATACCATAAACTGAGTGGCTTATAAATAGCAGAAATTTATTTTTCACAGTTCTGGAAGCTGGGACATCCATGATCAAGGTGCATTTTCGTGTCTGGCGAGGGCCTGCTCTGGTTCATAGATGGCTGTCATCTCACTTTAATTCACGTGGTGGAAGAGGTGAGAGAGCTCTCTGGGGTCTCTTTATCATAAGGGCACTAATCCCATTGATGAGGGCTCTACCCTCATGACCTACTCACCCCTCGAAAGCCCCACCTCCAAATAGCGTCACATTGTGTGATTAGGTTTCAACTTAAGAATTTGGGGAAATACAACTGTTTAGCCTATAGCACATGGGAGGGGCCTGGGCAGTGGTAGGCTTATGGGTGGGCTTTAACAACCCCTTTCCCTATTCTACTAGAATATAATTTTTTTAACTCTGAAAATAGCCGTTCTAAAGAATGCTGTATGTATTCCACCCTAATATAAGCTTCAGAAAAGCACTGACTTTCAGAAGCTTACAGAAAACCAGGGGCTTATAAGGGTGACTCTATAACACAAGGTGGCCACCAGCTACTGTGTTGCTGGAAAAGGTAAAATGCTTTGTCCACTACTACCTTCCTCCTGTCCTTTCCCACCTCTGAGATTGACTCTGCCGTCTATGATGCTTAGAGTGACATTAGTGGATGTTTTCATGAAAAAATGAGAAAACGGGCTGGGTGCAGGGTGTAGTGGCTCACGCCTGTAATCCCAGTGCTTTGGGAGACTGAGGCAGGAGGATTGCTGGAGGCCAGGAGTTTGAGACCAGCCTGGGCAACATGGTGAAACCCCCTCACTACAAAATATACAAAAATTAGCCATGTGTGGTGGCATGCACCTGTAGTCCTAGCTACTTGTAGTCCCAGCTACTGAGGCAGGCTCATCACTTGAGCCCAGGAATTTGAAATTACCTTGAGCTGTGATTGTGCCACCTGGGCAACAGAGCGAGACTGTGTCACAAAACAAAACAAAACAAAACAAAACAAAATCGGGGGGTTGGGGAGAGAGAGAGAGAGAAAGGGCAGAAAGAGTTTCAATAGCATACAAATATGATAGTAATGTGCTTCACAATTTTTGGTGTGGAGGAGTCATATGTATCATTCCTCATGTGAATGTGTTGCTTCTTCCAAGTGGGTTGTTGAAAACAAGAATAATAAGTTATTTAAAACAGTGTTGAACTAGGGGGTCAATAATCATATTTTAAATACTTCAACATATACATGTGATATATGTACATGCATTCGAATTGTTTGGACTCCACTTAAATTTGGGCAGTCATTTGCCTCAAGTAAAATGTGTGTTTCCAGGGATGGTTAGTTTATATTTAACCAGACAACATACTCTACAGCCATTTTTATTTTAGCTTATTATTATTTTTATTTTTTTCATTGAAAAGAAAAATTGTGTATGTTTACGATGTATAACATGATATATTGATATATGTAGATATTGTAGAATGGCTAAATTATGCTAATTAACATATACATTACCTTACACAACACTTTATGTAGTCAGAGCACTTGAAATCTACTTTTAGAAATTGCCATGTAAACAATATTCATGTTGTTAACTATAGTCATCATCGTGTACAACAGATCTCTTGAACTTACTTCTAGGACCAGACATTTTGTTATCATTGTAAGTGGGGTAATAATTAGTGGTTTGCTATTTTGTACAATGGCTTTTAGAAATTGTTTATTTTTCCCTAAAATTATTGGATTGTAAGCTATATGGACTGACCAAAATATTTTAAAGATGCTTTCCCACTCTGCACACAGGAGCGTAAGAAGCTAGGAAGCCCATCTCCCTTTACATATGGGGTTGGTGCTTGAGATTTGAATATGATATGCTCTTAAATTCCCACAATTTAGAAGATTCTCGTCACTTGATACTGACTGAGAGGTTAACCGAATTTTGCTTCTGGAATTAATGTTTTTCTTGATATTTTAAAAAATGCAAGGTATAGTCGGAACACTTAAGAAGACAGAGCCTAGGACTTCTTCCAGCTAAAAAACAATTGCTTTGTGCTAGCTGCTAATAAATGCTTATATTTGTGGCAAAATTTAATCAGAGACTTGTTTTATCTGTAACTTGCCACTAATATAAGCATTTACTAGCAAGTTGGTACAAATATACTTTGATATAACAATATGATGTCAAGATTAGAATTCAACAAGTTTTTAAATATTAAAACAAACTATTCATCAAGAAAGCTTATCTTTGCCTTAAAAAGAAACCCAATTTTCTGATGCTGCGTATCAGAATAAATACAGATTAAACTTGAATTTTATGATAATTAGTATATTATTTACCTGACAATGTAATGACTAGGTGGTGCTTTGTCTTTTTAAAACACCTGTGCCAATTTTCTATTTCTTTAAATATTCTTCATGAAGTAGCTAAAGAGGAAGCATTTCTTCTTCTGGGAAGATGGAGTAGACATACTTTTCCCTATTCTTTCTGCTAAGTACAACTAAAAAACCCTAGACAGTGTTTATAAAATTAACATAAGAAGATTCTGAAAGATGGAAGAAGGCAGAGCAGCTAGAGACCTCAGAACCCAAGGAACAATATAGTGGTAGGTTCTTTGGATGTTTTTTTTTGGTCTAAGTCTCAGACTTAAAGTGTAATAAGCTGGCAACCTGGAAACATCACGTGCGCGTGCGCACGCACACACACACACACACACACACACACACACGCATGCCCTAACACACAAAACTGCTTTCTTTAGCCAGAGGACCAGGTACAGGACAGCTTAGCAAGACAAAAAACTTTTAGGAAACCACTCTATTCCAGTTAACCACCACAGAAAATCTATGACAAAGACTCTCATCCTCACCAGACTGCAACAAGCAGAACCTCACCTGAGCAGGTGTCAGAAGAAACCTAGAAGAGAGTCAGGACTTTCATCACCACTCAGTGGTAATGAGACCACATCTCTGAACCCCATGGTGTCAGTAGAGGTATATATTATGAATATATAATGTAAAACCTAATCAACCACAGAAAAACTATACAAAAAGATCCATTTAAATATATATTTATAGATAATATATATAGATAAATCTAAATGGAATTCTAAAAAATGTTCAAGTAACCCACAGGAAAATAGGAAAAAGAAAGAGAAATGAAAAACTGAGAGAACAAACAGAAAACAAAAAATAAAATGACTTAAACCATAATGTATCAATAGTTGCATTAAATGTAAATCATTTAAATATACCAACTAAAAGACAGAGATTGGCAGAGTATATTAAGAAACAACACAACTATATGCTGTCTATAAGAAATACACCTCAGATATAATATAGAAAGGTTGAATGTGAAAAGATGGAAAAAGATATATCATGCAAATGTTAACCAAAATAAATCAGGAGTGGCTATACTAATAGCATACAAAGTAGATGTCAGAGCAAAGAAAATTACAGAGAAGGAACATTATATAGTAACAAAAGGTCAATCTACCAAGAAAAGATAGTAATCCTGAAGGTGTACACACCAAGCAACAGAACTGCAAAATATGCGAAGTGAAAACTGATAGAACTGAAAAGAGAAACAGACAAATTCATAGTTATAGTTGAAGATTTCAATATTTCTCTATTAACATTGATAGAACAACTAGACAGAAAATTAGCAAGGACACAGAAGAACTCAACAGTATCATTGGCCAACAGAATCTAATTTATATTTATAGAAAGCTTCACCTAACAACAGGAGTACACACATTTTTTAAAAATGCATCTGAAACATATACCAAGAGAGACCATATGCTAGGCTGTAAAACAAACTTACAAATTTTAAAGAATAGAACTCCTATAGTATGTGTTCTCTGACCAAAATAAAATTAAACCAGAAATCACCAAAAGAAAGACAACAGCAAAATCTCTAAACACTTGGAAACTAAATAACACACTTCTAAATAATCCATGGGTCAAATATTATATTGAAGTAAAAAAATTGAACTGCATGAAAATTAATGTATAATATATCAAAAATTGTGGGACACAGCTAAATTAGTGTTGAGATGGAAATTTATAGCACTAAATGCTTTCATTAGAAAAGAGAAAAAGTCTGAAATCAATAATCTAAGCTATCACCTCAAGGATCTAGAAAATGAAGAGCAAAATAAATCCAAAACAAATAAAATAGAATAAATAATAAAGAGCAGAAATCAATGAAATTAAAAATAAAAATAGAGAAAACCAATGGAACAAAAAGAAAACTCTTTGAAAAGATCAACAAAATTGACACATTTCTAGCAAGTGTGATGAAGACGAAAACAGATAATATGCAAATTACCAACATAAGGAATGAAACGGGATATCACTAAAGATCCTGCAGGTATCAAATAGATAATAAGGGAATATTGTGAGCCACTCTGCGTGATTTGACAATTTAGATTAAATGGATTGATGCCTTGAAAAACACAAACTACCATAACTCACCCAAATTAAATAGACAATTTGAGTATCCCTATAATTATCCAGGATTTCAAATTCATTAAAAAAGTCCTAAGTAAATCTCCAGACTTAGAAATTTTAATCAGAGACTATTAACAAGTGTTTAAAGAAGAGCTAACACCATTCTACACAATATTTTCAAAAAATAGAAGAGAAGGGAACACTTCTAACATTTTATGAAAAACCAATATTGCTTTGATACCAAAACCAGATAAAGACAGTACAAAAAAGAAAAAGAAAACAGCAGATGAATACAACATCCCTTGTGAATATAGACACAAAAGTCTTAACAAAGTATTGGTAAACAGAATTTGGAATTCTATAAAAAGAATTAACATACTCTATGACCAAATAAGGTCTATTTCAGGAATGCATGCCTGGTTCAACATTTGAAAGTCAAACAATGTAATCCACCATAGTATCAGGCTAAAGAAGAAAAATCACATAATCATATCAATCAATGCAAAAAGTTTTTTTGAAAAAATTCAGCATCCATTTTTTGTTCAAAAAATCTCTCAGAAAAATAAGAATAAAGAACTTCAACTTGATAAAGTAAATTGACCAAAATCCTAAAGTTAATATCATGCTTAATGGTGAAAGACTACATGCCTCTCTTTAAAAATGGGAACAAGGCAAAGATGTTTGTTCTTACCACTTATTTAGCATAGTGTTGGAAGTTCTAGCTGCTGCAACAAAGCAAGAAAAGGAAATAATAGACACACATATTGGAAATGAGGAAATATGTCTGTCCCTATTTGCAGATGACATGAATGTTTACGTAGAAAATCCCAATGAACCTACATAAGAAGCAGCAGCAGGAGGAGGAGGAGGAGAAGGAGAAGGAGAAGGAGAAGAAGACCTCAACTCATAGAACAGAACTATTAATTGAATTCAGCAAGGTCACAGGATACAAGATCAACATAGAAAAGTTAATTATTTTTCTATGTATTAGCAATGAACACTAAAAGTGTGCTGAAATTAAAAGAAAAATGCCATTTACAACTGCTCAAATACAAAATAGCATAAATATAAGAAAATACAAACAGGACTTTATTCCAAAAACTACAAACAAAATACTGATAAGAAAATCAAAGCTCAAAATAAATGGACATATCATGTTCATGAATTAGAAAATTCAGGATGGAAATTATGTCAATCCTCTCCAATTTGCTGTGCATGTTTAATGCAGTTCCTATCAAAATCCTTACAAGACTTTTTATAAAATATATAGACAAGATTATTCTAAACTTTATATGGAAAGGCAAAGGAACTAGAATAGCTGAAACAATTTTGAAAAAGAAGAGTAAGGTGAAAGAAATCACTATCCAATTTCAAGGCTAATTATGTAACAACAGTAATCAAGATTGTTTGGCATTCATGGAGGAACAGAAGGGGAGGAGTAGAGCCATAGGTCAATGGAACAGAATGGAAGACCCGGAAAAAGACCCATTCAAATATGCCCAACTGATTTTGACCAAGGTGCCACAGCGATTCAATGCAGGGAGAATAAACTTTATGACAAAAGGTCCTGGAAGAGTTTGACATCCAGACGCAGTAAAATTAACCCCATCTAAACCTCATAGCTTAGACAAAATTTAACTCAAAATGGATTGTGAACGTAAATGTAAAATGCAAAACTATAAAACTTACAGGAAAAACACAGGATAAGATTTTCAGGATCTAGGGGTAGGCAAAGTGTTCTTAGGCTGGACACCAAAACATGGTTCATAAAATGAAAATTGATATATTGGACTTGATTAAAATGTAAAACTTTTGCTCTGTGAAAGACCCTGTTAAGCCAATAACAGAAAAGCAACAGACTGAGAGAATATATTTGCAAGCCATATATCCAACAAAACACTAGTATTAGAATAAATAAACAACTGTCAAAACTCAATAGCATAATAAAGGAACAAATAATCTTACTAGAAAGTGGTCAAAAGACACAAAAAGACATTTCCCTGGAAGTGATATACAGATGGAAAATAAACGCATGAAAAATGTGTTCAACATCATTAGGAATTAGGGAAATGCAAATTAAAGCCATAATGAGATATTGCTACACACCTATCACAATAGCTAAAATAAAAAATAGTGACAATATCAGATGCTGGAGAAGATGAAAAGAACTGGATTATATTGCTAGTGGAAATGTAAGCTGGTACAGAACCTATGGAAAAGTTTGGCAGTTTCTTAAACATGCACTTACCTAATGACCCAGCAATTGTACCCTTGGGCATTTACCCCAGCGAAATGAAAACTTCTTAATGTTTGTGCATAGCAGCTTTACTCATAATATCCCCAAATTGGAAATAATAAAAAATGTCTTTCAATGGGTGAGCAGTTAAACAAACTGTGGTATATCCATACTATTACACAGTAAAAAGGAACAAATTATTGGTACAGGCAGCAACTTGGATAAATGTCCAGTGAATTATTGTGAGTGAAAAAAAAATCCAAAAGATTACATACTGTGTGATTCTATTTATATAACATTTTTGAAATGACAGAATTATAGAACTGGAGAACTGATTGGTGGTTGCCAGGGGTAAATGATGCAGAGGTGGGAGGGGCTAAGGGAGAGGTCAAGGGAGAAGGAAGTGGATGTGATTGTAAGAGGGCAACATGAGAGATCCTTGTAGTGAAGATGCTATCTTGACTCTGTCAGTGTCAATATTCTGGTTATGATATTGCACCATGGTTTTGCATGATGTTACTATTGGGGGACACTGGGTAGAGGGTACATGGGATTATTCTCTATTGTTTCTTATTGCTTCATGTGAATCTATAGTTATCTCAAAGTTAAGAAAAAATTAGCTAAGGAAGAATCGTTGCCTCTGGTTTCAGTTACCTTTTCTAGCCAAGGGTAATTTAGAAAACATAGGTTTATGGTATTCCATTTCCAGGTATCTGTGATGTCTATCTATGCAATGATTAAATTATCTTTCATAAATATCAATACCTTCCATGACTGACCAATCTTTGTGATTGATATGGCTTTTTAAGACAATAATTACTTTCAATCAAGCTATAATTAAACCTGCAGGCCTGGGAGTCATCTTGTCTCAGACTTGTTCACATATCATTTAGTCTTGTACATTGATTTTAGGCCATGCCATTGCCATGATGTCTAAGCTCTTGGATGAACATCATTATAACTCCCAAATGTTGAGAGCATATTTTATAGTTGTAATAGTTACTATTTCCTCCAGGGCACTCACTTTGAACTCATTTGGGACCACTAGTGATGTTTCCCATGGCTGGCCCTGAAAATTGGGAAAAAGCAAAGTTGGTTCTTAGTTTTCCACCTGCCACCCACCATCCGCCACCTATACATACCATGCTTCAGCTGCCAAGCCAAAGAAAATGCATTGTAAAGGCACATGTGCATCCATAACATGATGTTCCTTTGGCAGCCCCACTGGGTCCTCAGCCCCAGCCCAGTACAGGGCACCTCATTGCTCCATGTTGTCAGACAAGTGGAGTGTGGGGCAGAGAGAATGGAAGTTCCTCTGGGGTGTGAGTGTTTGGGTACAGAGGATCCTTCAGGTTCCGCCTGGTCTGCTGACTTCCAAACCCAGTAATGGTTCCAGTGTATTTTGCCTGTTGAAGTGACTACCCTGAGTAATTCACCCTCCATGGAACACAGTGGCAGCTTAATGGGGCAAACCTCTTTGGATTTAACCAGACTTTGGTCTAAATCAGGCCTGTAGCATTCAAAGCCCAGAAAGATGCTGCCCTGCCCATTAAAGTATACTTCGAACAGGAGAAGGATGGTGGTTTTGAGGAATGGGTGGTATTTATCATGTACTCTGTCTGATTACTTTTCAACCCTGGGGGTCTGGACTCCTGCTAATTTGTGTGGCTGTCCTAGTGCCTTAAGATCCTGGAGTGAGAAGTATTATGCACTAGGTTGGAAAGGTCAACTGTGACAGAAAGAGATTCTATCCTTGTTAACATCTTGGCTTGATTAATCTCTGCTGTTTCTATCTTTTTCTGCAAGTTTGGCTCACCAAACTTAGGTTCACCAATTCTTTTATTAACTGAAATTTAGAAGATAGAGGCAAAAGAAGAAAAGATTTTAAACTCTTTTTTTTTTTTTTTTTAAATAGAGACAAGGTCTCACGATGTTACCTAGGCTGGTCTCAAACTCCTGAGCTCAAGTGATCCTCCTGGCTCGGCCTAAGATTTTAAACTTTGAATTCTCACTGTTTGTGGTCCAGCACATAATTTTTTTCTATTGAAAGTATTTGGATAAGACTAAATTTATATTTGGTCTTTGTTAGATTATTTTTGATAGTTTGTTCATTCTATTGTCATTCAAATATGCTGTAAATTTGTATATATTTTGTATGTATATATGTATATATTTTGTATGTATGTTTTGTATTACAGGACTCTCTAGGCATGAGTGGAGCTTATTTAGCCAATGGTATTTAGCATTCATCCTGTACATTCTACACACAGATATTTAGTCATTTTTTGATAACAAAATCTTCTTAGGATGTGGGGTGAAAATAAACTTCATTTTTGAGGCAAATAAAACTTCAAAAACAGTTACTATCTACAGTGCTTATTTATAAACTATGATCCCTTGAGAATCCTATACTTAAATAACACCAAAAATAAGGATAGAGGCAAATGAAAAGAAAAACAGAAATGAAGACCTGCTCCCCACCTCAGAGTTTACTTTTTTTACTCTCCATTCCCAGGCCGGAAGCCTCAATTTTTTAATTCTGAGTTTTTAGCACTGTTTTAGTCTTCAGCACCGTTTTGCATTTCCTGGACATATATCACGCGGTGACTCACAGAGCTGGGGTGCACAGGGAAGGCACATTGAGTTGCTCTAACAGAACAAGATGACATGATCTCACAGAATCAGCCCCATGTAATGCGTCATCCACACAATATTACCAAGCAGTTCTTGTCTTGATTCTTAATCTGAGAATATGCTGCAAAATGCTGGAGGGAAAAAAAATCTGTCTTGTGGGATTGCCTCCCTCAGGCATAAAATGAAAACTAATTTGATCTTTTGGAGGTACCTTTGCTCCCAAAGGAACCCAATGTACTCAGCCTCTGCCCGAGGAGTATTAGTCATGCATCTCGGAAATGTTGCCTCCCCTGTGCTGGAAAAGGCAGGTCCCTCTGAGGCAGCCCCTTCTGCAACAGGTTTTATTTTGAGTGGGATATTAAATAGAATTTCTAATTAGAATGACAGGGGAAACTGTAGGGAGGCAAAATAATTTCCCATGTTGGAAGTTGACCAAGACATAGTGGTCAATAATCTTCCTTTTTAAGGGGACTGTATAATTTAAGGGGAATAGACCCTCCTTTATTGCAGAGGAAATAGTGTGAGTGCACAAGGACCTGAATAGGATGAAAGGGCCAGAGCCCCAGTTGGAGGAAAAGTGGACAGTACTCAATAAGGAAGAGAAGAAATCAATCAGTAAGTTGAAATGGATGAGAATGCTGCCAGGCCATCATCTGTATGAGAATATGTGCCTGGTGTTTTAAAAATGTTTGTTAGAATTGAAATGACCATCAAAGGACAATTTCCTCTTGAAGCTACAGTTTCCTCTTGAAGCTCTTGAATTGTCCATCATCTTAAAGATGAAGGTCCTTAAAGGCCATCTGTTCTGTCTTCTGCATTCAGACTGAATTGTTTAAAAACTTCTCAGAAAGATGAGAATCCTAGGGAAAGAATGTCACAGAAACAAAGGTAAGTGAAATCTACATGAAATCCCTCAAGTTTCAACTGAAACTCTTCTTGTTTCAGTTGTTTAAACCTCAGGGCTGGTGGCTGGACCAGGAGAACTGTTGCCAGCCAGTGTCTCCCACGATGCCCTGCTCTTGAACGAGGCTCTTCTTGTTCTTGGTTTAGAGGAGATGAGAATTAGCTCTTCACAGTGCAGAAGCCATTCCCACACTTGAAAGACTTTGTTAACGTGGCTCTTCTTGCTAAACTCAACAATCCATTTCCTTAAAGGTTTTTCTAATTTCATTTCTCAATTCTCACCCTGTGAAGGTTAACGTGAAGGTCTGATACGGAATGAGGAAGCCCTTGAACACTGCCAGGACCTCACTTGCTTAAAGCATTTTTACTATTATATTCATTCGGAGGAGCTGCAGAGCCCTTCATTGTGGAGATGGTAGACAGCTGGATAGCTGACAGGACAGGAAAAAGCCAGTGAAATCTTTGAATTTGTCTGTGTAGCACAAGAACCAGTGACGTGTTGTAAACTGGTGACAGGAAAAGCAATTTAGCACAAAAGCAATTTTGACTGAATTGGGCTTCCAGTGGTGCCTGTGGGAAGAGTCTCAGAGCAGGGCATCATGGGAGACACTGTCTGGCACCAGTTCTCCTGGTCCACCTATCGGCTCTGAAGTTTAAACATGGCGGCTCCTGTTTTCCTCCCAGCCCTGGTGCCAAACGGCAGTCCCACAGGCATCCTTCCCAGGAATGGTTAGGATTAATGGAACGATTGTTATCACGAGGTAGGCTGGGGTTTACAAGTGTAGTATCCCAGAGGCTGTTGATGTCCTTCTTTGCAGCCTGCCTATAATCCAGATAAATTGCACTAGGTGGATAGTGCTGACTGGCTGCAACTTCTTTCTCCTATGGGTGAATAACTATGTTAAAGGTAACACCACATGTTAATTGGAACAATTTTTAAACTAATTAAAATAGCAAAATTATTTGTCTAAATAACATGTTGCCATAGCATGTTTAAGAAAAAAACACCTAAATAGGATAAAATACAATTTTCGACTAACCTTGAACTCCAGTCTCTGCTTAGGCAAACCCTGATTCTGAGAAAATATTGAAAAAAACATTCATTCAACAAACGTGCTTTGAGACATCCTTTGGAATCAAGCACCGTGCTAGGCATCGGGTTTGCGATAGTGAATAAGACAAAGTTGATCCTTGCTCACAGAGAGCTCACATCTGCAGGAACACACTCTCCCAATGGACTGCAAACATCTTTTGAAATTGCAGTTGTTTCAGGATATATGTGGTACCTGGGTTCCGACTCTAGTTCCTGGGAGTTTCAGAACAGAAAGGTTATGAAAACCCTTGTAAGTCCAGGGGAATCAAAATAAAAAATGCAGCAGGTGAAGGACAGCCTTCTCACCTGATTCTAGTTCCCAGAAGAAAAGCATTGTTTGCTCCTTCTTTTCCTTGCGGTAAAGCAAAAGAGGGGTACTGTCTGAAGCATCAGTCTCATGTTTTTCTTTTCTTCCAGAGAGTAATTGCTCTGCTAACTTGTAAGTCTTTTCAGCTTTCCTTCACCTTCTTAATAGGTGAATAGTTTAGTTTCATAGAGTGGTTTCCTTACCTTCATATTTTGATTCCCTGCGATTTTTATAGTGTGGCTATTGAGATAGTTTACTTATATTTTCAAGTAATTATTTTTTATAAAATATATCCATTAAAACCTGTGCATGATCATTAAATTTGAAACATACTGGTATGCAGAAGGAAGAAAAAGTCTGTAATCCTACCACCTAAACATATCTACCATTTGTACTTTGGTGAACTGTGCCAGGCCATGTATTTTTTGGCTTAAATTTTATTTAAAAAATGTGAAATCATAGTAAACATTATGTACACTTTGATTCCCTTCATATTTTGACTTAGCATTGCATCTTAAGCATTTTCCATTGTATAATGTTCTTTTTTGAATCCTTGGCTTGATTACATCGTAATAGTCCATTGAGTGGAGTTACCTTATTTTATTTAATTATGTTCTCTCATACATAGAATGCCAGCTTTTCACTGTTATAAACAGGATAAGATGAATATCACTGTGCGGATTATTTTAATTTAAAACTAACAAGATACCATTTCTATCAAAACAAATTCAAGTACTCTTCAACAAGGCCTAGGGCTTTAAAACACCATCCTTGTATCCCAAGAATAAATTCCACTTGATCATGGTAGATGATTCTTTTAATGGCTGTTGAATTTGGTTTGCTAGTATTTTGTTGAGGATTTTTGCATCTATATCCATGGGGAGATGGTCAAAGAGTACAAAGTTCTAGGTAGGCAGGAGGAATAAGTTTTTGAGATCTATTGCACAGCGTGGTGCTAAAGTTAATAATAATGTATTGCATATTTCAAAATTGCTAAGACAGTAAATTTCAAATGTTCTCACCATTAAAAATAAGGATGTGATGTGATGGAGATATTAATTAGCTTGATTTAGTCATTCCACATTGTATACATATATCAAAACATCACCTTGTATGCCATAAATATATTGCAATTATAATTTGCAATTAAAAATTAAAAAAACAAACAAACCCATGACTCTAAAGGCACTGATATTCCTGAAACTTTCCAGTCACTCTTGGGATGCCTCTGTCTGGTCCATTGCTCTTCTCTATGAGGAGGAGAGTCTTGCTGCTCCTTTAAATTTCTCCTTTTTCCTGTCAACAGTGTCACTTCTCCCTCCCAGCCCTCATCAGTCAGATTTCCCAATGACCAGACTGTCTTTCTGGAAATGGTTCAATCAGCCCATATGTTCCTGTCTATAAGTAAAGCATAGACTTTGGCAACAGTCTGATAAATTTACCTCAAGCTTCCTAGAAATAACTTAGGTCTGAATTATCTAGTTGGTTGGCATCAGGGATGTTGCGATTTGGTGATAGCCAGGTATCTTTTGTTGGGAGAGGGGGCAGTTGCACCCTGCTTGCCAGGCTGGGCATGTGAGGCTTCTTCCTTCACAGCCTCTGCTGCAGGCAGGGGATCACACAGCTGACCTGCTCTCTGATTCTACAAGAAGAAGCTCTCTGGCACTTACACTGTTAAGTCTTCCTTAGCAATGTTAGTTAGCAATTGCCAACATTGCTCTCTGTGCTAAGTTCTCCATATGCACAGCTCTCAGTTATGCAGAAACCAAAAAATGCAAGGGGTTCAAAGAGAGGCAAAGGTAGATGTACTGTGTTTAATTGTAGTTTTCTTTGTAGGACTTCTCCCCTTGGATGTAATTGTACTAATTGAGCCACACAGAACTAATCAGAGCCTTATAAAAGGAGACTAGATCAATGTACCAACACACCTATCATCATTCCAGAGGCATCTTCCTTATCTTTGTTTTGTACAGTGTGAAAAGGGAGATAAATAGATGTCGTTGTTCTGTCTCAGTGCTTGATGGAATATAAAAATTCAGGGTATTTAGCTACTCCAGTGGCTGAGGCACGAGAATCTCTTGAACCTGGGAGGGGGAGGTTGCAGTGAGCCAAGATCATGCCACTACACTCCAACTTGGCAACAGAGCAAGACTGTCTAAAAAAAAAAAAAAAAAAAAAATTCCAGGTTATTATCCACGGTGCTAAATGAGTACTTGTCTTAGAGAAGTGCTAACAGCTGTAATGTTTACCCAGTTCAATTTTAATAGAGAACTAAGAACTCTACTTATTATTAAAAGAAAGATCCTTTTTTCAAAGCTGATTTTCTACTTTAGCACTTGCATGAGCCACACTCACACAATGGACTCACCTCTCCTCTTTGACATACTTAGTCCCAGTTGCGGAGTAACCCTGAGACTAGGCACATAATTTCTCACCAGGCCATTCCCAAGTGTTGTTCTGAAATGGGTTCTGTGAAACCTTGAGGAGGAATTGTTGGGGATGGAATCAAACCACAGGCTGTGAGGTGCCTGGTAGGATGGAGAGAACTTGATTTGGGGAATAAAGTTGAGATGGGTGGATGACCGTGATGTCAGAAACTTCAGAGAGGAGTAGTTGTTGGTTTTTTGTTGATACTTTTTTTTTTTTTTTTTAATAAAAGAGGAGGAGTGATGTCTAGAAGCAGGAAGAATGTCCATCTGTCTTCATGGTGTGTGGGAGGGGAGTGAATGAACAACCTCCACTCAAGAAGCCTTCAAGGAAAGTTATTTTGATACTCACTCACTAAATATTTATTGAGCACATCTGCTGCACTAAATCTTGGGCTGGGTGCTGGGAAAGCAACGTTTCTGTGCAGTTATGATCTGGGAGATAAACATGGTGCAGTACCAAGGTCAGTGGCTTTGTGAGCCGCTGTCAACCACCTCAAGGGATGTCAGTCATGGGGAGGCAGAACGCTATGGAGTTTGAGGGTGTGGAGTGATTGGTTTGCCATGGACAGGGCTCCAGGGGTTAGAAGGGAAAGCGTTGGCAGGGAGGGAGCAGTAAGGGAACCCAGGAAGTACTCCTCTCTCTCCTTCCTCGTTGCTTACTTCACAGCTGACTCCTGTTCCATTTCTCCACATGGACTTTCTCTGCTGCTCGGTCCACTCAGCAGAAGCTGGCTGTCCTCAGAGGCCCTGTTCTTCTTCTTCTTCTGTGTGTGTGTGTGTGTGTGTGTGTGTGTGTGTTTAATCTCCTGTGCTCACAGGACCAGCCCAGATTGAGACTGGATGCTCATAGACCTGATTGCAAATTTCCAGCTCTAGCCCAATCTAGTTGCCCAGTACCAGGAGAGGTGGTCACAGAGTGCGAACATGTCTGGGGCACTTAGCTTTCCAGAGAAGAGAGATTGTTGAGAAATGGGTGGACAGCCTAAAAGTTGTCTTCCCTGGGCTGTCTTCTGGAGGATGTTGAGGGTGTGAGTCCTCCCATGTAGTTATTATGAGGGCAGACGCTGCAGTTAGGACTCACAGGTACGTTGCTGCTATTCCCCCAAAGTCCTAATCAGACAATTCCAAAGGCAGGAAAATGCTGAAATAGCCTCTGGCCTAATCACGTTAACCATACTAATAAAGAGACCTATTTGCCACCTTACTCAGACATTAAAAAGAATCAGAGTTGGCTTTCCTTCTTTTCAGCAGGTCAATGTTAATTGGCAGCATGTTTTTATTCATAAAGAAAATTTAGTATATCTTTAATCCAGGTGAAAAATTCATATATATCTAAATGACAAAATAACATTTTATTAGGATCTCTCCACCCACTATATACAGAAGTCTGCTTTGTTTCTTTTCTTTTCTTTTTTTTCCTTTTTTTTTTTTTTTTTTTTTTGAGAGAAGGTCTTGCTCTGTTGCCCAGTCTGGAGTGCAGTGGCACAATCATAGCTCACTGCAGCTTCGACCTCCCAGGCTCAAGTGATCCTCTCCCCTTAGCCTCTGAGTAACTGGGACTACAGGTGCACACCGCCACCCCCAGCTATTTTATTTTTATTTTTGTAAAGATGAGGTCTCCCTGTGTTGCACAGGCTGGTCTCAAACTCCTGGGCTCAACTAATCCTCCAGCCTCCGACTCCTAAAGTGCTGTGATTACAGGCTTGAGCCACCACGCCCAGCCCTCTTTGTTTCTTAGACACTCTATTTGAGTATCCAAAGGCAAGCTGCCAAAGCTTGTGTCCCTGAGTTGCTGGGCCTGCATCCCTCTCGTCACTTCCTGGTGCTGACAGCAGGATTAGCCCCATGATTGATGATGGCAGGTGTGGCCTTTGGTGTCTGATGGATGGAGCCTGGGCCCAGATTTATGGATTGTATTTTCTTTCTTTTTTTTTTTTAATTTGCTAACAATGTTTTGTTTTTAAAGTAAACATTATTGTGTATATTTGAGGTTTACAACTTGATGTTGTGGGATACATACAGACATATGGATTTCTATAGTGAAGCAAATGAAGGGATCTGTCATCTCACATAGTTACTCTTTTGTGACAAGAGTAGCTTAGATCTATTTATTTAACAAACATCCCTAATGCACTACAATTTTATTAACATGAGGATGTTGTATATTAGATCTCTAGACTTGTTCATCCTACACATCTGCTATTTTGTATCCTTTGACCTATATCTCCACCATTTCTTCTCCACAGACTGTGGTAACCACTGTTGAATTCTCTATCTCGGTGTTTTTGAGCTCTTTCAAGTGAGATCATATTTTTCTTTCTGTGTTTGGCTTATTTTACTTAGGATAATATCCTCCAGGTCCATCTATGTTGTGGCAAATGGCAAGATCTCTTTTTGTTTTAAGGCTGAATGATATTCCATCATATATATATATATACACACACACACATATATATATACACACACACATATATATATGTGTCACTTTTTTTTCTTTTCTTTTTTGAGACATGGTCTTGCTCTGTTGTCCAGCTGGAGTGCAGTGGTGCAATCACTGCAGCCTCTCCTGAGTTGCTGGGATTGCTGGCATGCACCATCACATTCAGCCGATTTTTTGGTATTTTTAGTAGAGATGAGGTCTCACTATGTTGCCCAGGCTGGTCTTGAATTCTTGGGCTCAAGCAATCCTCCTGTCTTGGCCTTCCAAAGTGCTGGAATTACAGGCATGAGCCACTGGCCCCAGCCCCACATTTTCTTTATCCATTCATCCATTGACAGACATTTAGGTTGACTCCATGTCTTGGCTACTATAAATAATATTAAAATGAACACGGTAGTGCAGATATCTTTACAAGGTAGATTTCATCTCCATTGGGTATATACTCAGAAGAGGAATTGCTAGGCCATATGGTAGTTCTATTTTTAATTTCTTTAGAAACCTCCATACTATTTTCCATAATTGCTCTACCAATCTACATTCCCACCAACAATGTACCCTTTTCTCCACACCCTCACTAACAATTGTTATCTTTAGTCTTTTTTATAGTAGCCAGATTATATTTTTCGATGTGATACAGTCAAAACCCAGAGAACTTGGGTGGATCCTTGGCATTCCCTTCTTGGATGGACTCTGTCAGCAAGAAAACAGTGAGTGGAAGAGGCCTTTCAGGGGCAGAAGGAAAAAATCAAGCTTTACCCCTGTTCTCATTTACTCCATCCATTTTTCAGTTAATGTTTTCTCCATGCTATTGTCCACTCTGTGGACAGTAACGGTACGGTGATCTGGACCCTGCCTCCAGGGAGCTTTCTGTTGAGTAACAAGCAGTTTCCACCATCCTGATGAGTGCTTCAATAGGGGAGCAGAGGGGCTAGGAGAGAACCTAGGAAATGTACTGACCTGGGTTTCTGGGGAGCTCAGACAACCTCAGGAGGAGAAATGCAAAGGATAAGCAGGTGTCAGCAGGCAAGGAGTGTGCTTGGTATAGGGAATAGCTACTTTGGAGAAAGGAGAGAAAGACGTGTTAGAGAATCTACAGAAGCCCAGGAGCACAGGTGTGGCAGTGACCTGGGCTGGTGTAGAAGCCACACTGTGCAGACCTCCTGACTGGTCAAAGAGCTTGGACTTCCTCCCAAAGGCAATGGGAGCCACTGGAAGGCTTTAGGCAGTGGAGGGGGTTCACCCTCCCTTAGCACCTCCAACTCCTCCTGCAGGGTCACTAAGGCTTTAAGTCCACGTCAGAAGTGGGGTTTTATAAACATTCCTGGGTCCATGTGTGTGAATTAGAAGTCAATTAAAATGAAGAATATTCACATGTCTGGTCTCTGGAGTCAGTTGAGGCCATTTCTCACTTCCTCTGTCCATATATAGAGTTCCTACAAAGCCTGGTCTCCTATCCATCCTGTCCTTTGGCCTTGGCACAGGAATGACTTCTATAGAAGCCTATGACATATTTTCTTCTCTGCTTGCCTGGTAGGAGCTGAGTTACTTTCTCTGTGAGGCGTGCAGGAACCAGTGTCATTTGTGCACACAGTCTATAGATAGTGCAGAGACAAGAACCCAGGGCACAGCTGTTACAATGAGGCTGTGCAAGGATCCCCACAGGGCCCAATCTGCTGGAGGCTTACTTGGGTACAAGGAGGTTATTTTCTTCTCTTTGGTGCTGCTTCAGTCTGTGCTTGCACTCAGTTGGCTTTCTTGCCTCATCCCACCATCTGCGTCAATGATTGGAGGACAGGAATGGGGAAAACAATTGAGGAAGATTCAGTCCAGTTATGTCAGTAAGACCAGCTCACGTGCTTTGTGCTGGATGTGCAGAGGACAGGGTTACGTCTCATTCAATTCAAAGTTTGGTTTTTGACTCTGATTTCTCAAGACCCATAGGAGTTGATGGTGACTCAGCCAACAAAATAGGCCCTGGAATTGAATCACCCAGGGCCAGACTCCTAGATCTATCACTTGCTGACCGTGTCAGTGTTTGGCAAATAACCCCTTGGCTTCTTCTCTAATAGAGTGTGGACAAGGGGGCCTAGTTCGGAGGGTGCTGTGAAGTTGCTCAGTAAATGATTGCTATTATTGTTAATTATTAGTGTAACAACCAGTGATGGAAAGCAAAGACTGTACTCTAAGGATGGGGAACTCACATCCCTGAGAACATGAAGGAACCCCTGGAGAAGGGAAGTGGCTTGATCCTTCCCACCTGTGCTGGCACTTCCAGCCACACCCTGCTCACGTGTTTTGCATTCCCTGGGAAGGATCTTAGCACATCAAAAAGACATAGATAAGACAACTTGGAGTTATGCTGTGCAAACCCACCAGAGCACGTTGGGAACAAAAGGGTAAATGCAAATACAATGCTCATTGATGTTCTACCGCTGAGTGAGCAGCCCAGCTTGGAGAAAACAGCTTTATCTTATAGCTCATTAAATTGGAGTTTGCTATGGTTTGAATGTTTGTGTCCTCCCCAGATTCATATGTTGAAGCCTAATCTCCAATGTAATAGTGTTAAGAGCCAGGGCCTTTAGGATGCGATTAAGTCATGAGGGTAAACCCCCGGTAGATGGCATTAGCGTCCGTATAAGAGAGGCTTGAGAAGGCTTGCATGCTCCTTCCACCATGTGAGGACACAGCTAGAAGGCACTATCATTAGAAATGGGCCATCACCAGACACCAAACCTGCCAGCTCCTTGATCTTGAACTTCCCAATGCCCAGATCTATGAGCAATAAATTTCTGTGATTTATACATTACTCAGTCTAAGATATGTTGTTAGAGCAGCAGGAAAGAACTAAGACAGAAATAAGAGCGTCCACACAGATGTGCCAGTTATTGAAGAACAGCTGTGACCTACACTTCCAAATTAATCTTCAGCATTTTTACCATAGCTGGGTAGAAAGATAGTGGTTTTAATTTCAAAACTTGCTTTGAACAGGCCAGATGCTACAGTCAGAAACCCAGTACTGAGCAATGTCCTGACTGGTCCAGCCACAACAGGGACGTGAGCCAGCCCTGAGTGGGCCTTTGACTTGCAGCAGAGTGAATATGAGAAAGTAATGGGTGAGTGGCGGCCCTGCAACTGCTCTGCATGTTGGGACAGAAGCAAGCTGCACATTTTAGCAACAGCTTTGAGTTTATGCTGTTGTTCCCCTTCAAGGGCTCTCATCTAGAAGAATGGGTCCACGGGGTACTGAGAAAGATCAGGGAGAAAAACAACTAGAAAAAAAAGATTCTCTTCATCTTGGCAGCCATTCATGACCACAGCTTGAAAGATGACATTCAGGACAATGGTTTGGAGCTCCTGAAATGCCATCCTGTGGGCCCCATCTTTGCTGAAGTTTCCAGCTGTCGGGACCAGGCTGGCATGAGACAACTGGACTAAATTTGCCAGCTCACCTAGTTGTCCTTGAGGCCGGAGTCCGGACAGAGGTCACTCAAGCCTGCTGACCATGTGTTCACCTGTACTCCTGTGGTGATGGCGGGTAATGGAGCCAGCACCACCGTTGGCAAGATCCATCACCATCTGCGTTCATTCGTTGGAACATGTTTGATGCCCACAATGTACCCAGCTGAGTAGGATCTGAGAGAAGCCTCCATTTCTTCTCTCAGAGTCACAGGCAAGTGGGGAGCACAGACAAGTGGGCTTCATAGTGTGGTGTGATGAGGACCAGGCAGGACACCAGAGAGGTGCAGGGGAAGGGCACTCAGCCCAGCCTGGCCTAGGGATGATGCTCAAATTATGGCTTTTAGGACCATTATGAGTGGAACAGTGTTCCCTGCAAGAAAGATATGTGGGAATCCTCAGCCCCAGTACCTCAGAATGTGCCATTATTTGGAATTAGGTCCTTTACAGGGGTAATCAAGTTAAAATGAGGTCATTAGAATGGGCTCCAACCCAATATGACTGGTGTCCTTATTAAAAAGGGAAGATTTGGGCCGGGCGCGGTGGCTCACGCCTGTAATTCCAGCACTTTGGGAGGCCGAGGCGGCCGGATCACGAGGTCAGGAGATTGAGACCATCCTGGCTAACACGGTGAAACCCCATCTCTACTAAAAAAATACAAAAAAATTAGCCAGGCGTGGTGGCAGGCGCCTGTAGTCCCAGCTACTTGGGAGGCTGAGGCAGGAGAATGGCGGGAACCCGGGAGGCTGTGCTTGCAGTGAGCCGAGATCACACCACTGCACTCCAGCCTGGGAGACAGAGTGAGACTCCGTCTCAAAAAAAAAAAAAAAAAAAAAAAAAAAGGGAAGGTTTGGGCACAGGAACAGCCGCGCATACAGGGGGAGTGCCAGGTGATGATTGGAGTTATGCCGCCACAAGCCAGGGACCCACCAGAGTCTAGGAGAGAGGCCCTCACACCTTCGGAGGGAGCATAGCTCTGGTGAGCATCTTGATTTCAGACTTCTGGTCTCCAGAACTAAGACCATACGTTTCTGTTGCTTTAATACGCCCAATTTGAGGTATGTTGTTAGGAAGGAACTAGGAAACGAATACAAGGACTCAGGGGCTATCCAGGTGGAGAAAGAGGGTTGGACTCTCCCAGCCCCGGTGTGGAGACGGAGACCCTGGCGCACTTGTTGGCATAATTGAGAAACAGGAACAGGCAGGTGGGGCCACCGTAGTAGTTGAGGCTGAAGGGGCTGGAGGGGGAGGGGGCCCATTTCCTTCTGCTATGGTTTAAATGTTTGTGTCTTCTCCAAAATTCCTGTTGAAACTTAATTCCCAATGCAATAGTGTTGCAAGGTGAGGCCTTTAGGAGGTGAGTAGGCTATGGGGGCTTGGCCCTTATGAATGGATTAGTGCCTTATAAAAGGGCTTGAAGGGGCAACTTCATCCCTCCTGTCCCGTCTGCTATGTGAGGACACAGTGCTCCTCCCCTCTGGAGGATGCAGCAACAAGACACCAACTTGGAAGCAGACAGCATCCCTCCCCAGACACATGGAATCTGCCAGTGCCCAGGTCCTGGGCTTTCCAGCCTCCAGAACTGTGAGAAATAAAAAGTTTATGTTCTTTATAAGTTACCCAATCTCAGGTATTTTGTTATTGCTGCAGGAAATGACTAGGATACTCTTTCTCTACCCCTGGATGACCCCTGAGTCAGGTATTAGTTTCCTAGTTGCTGCTGTAACAAAGGCTGGAGAGGAGGGTGTTGCTTAATCATGAAGACATCGGCCTGATGCCACACTAAGGAGTGTGGGTTTTATCCTAAGAGCAATGCGAATACAAAGAAACATCAACACAGCCCACTTGCCCCCTTGGCAGCCTAGCAGAGCCTGCTGCAAGGGGAGGAGCTCAGGGAGGGAGGCACCAATGTTCTGCACAGGCTACCACGCGACCCAGCCTGGGCTCAAGGAGGTCTGATCTCACATGGGTCTGATCTGCTGTGAATGTTGCAGGCGGCTTAATTTCACCCTGTCACCCCATGCCTCAGTTTCCTCCCTTCCATCCCAGCCACAGAAACCACTGAATCAGATTGCAGAGGGATTTGGCCACACAGGAAAATGCTTTGACCTCTCTGAAGGAGAAGCGCCTCACAACTGTACATTTCATTATATTATTAGTGTTATTAATAAACTCTTCTCTGCTGGAAATCCTGCTGTATTGTTTTCAACTCTCTGCTGGGAGGTCATGCTCAGTATTTGATTTCTCTCCATTCATACCTCACCTTTTCCCAAACTGTCTCTTTTTTAAGACTCGATTTCAGGCCCACATTACCTTAGGGCCAGTTTTCCCTCGGTGTTTTTCTGTCACCTCCTTTTAAAGTGACTCTTGTAGCACTTAATATGGTTTGATTGAAGAACACACTCACTTTCCTCTGAGCCTGAGCTGGTCTCCTGGAGTCTCTCCCAGCAGCTGCTGGCTGCATTCAGGAAGGATGCACTCACTTTCCTGTCATCACCAGGCTAATTCCTTTATGCTCTTTTCAAGACCTGTAAGCCCACCATTCACAGTGAGAGGGAAGAACTGGATTCCCCCTTAGAAGAAGCTTGGAAGGATAAAGGGAAAAACTTTATGACTATTAATATACATTCACAATTTACCAAGTGCCCAAGAGGGCACAGGCTCCGTACAGCACAGAAAGTGGCACAGCCTCATCACGATCCAGAAATTCAGAGCCATTGACCAACTAAGGGGGAGAATAAGTACATAATTTTCTCTCTCTCTCTCTTTCTCCTCCTCCTTCTTCTTCTTTTCTCTCTCTCTTTCTCTCTTTCTCTTTCTTTCTTTCTTTCTTTCTCTTTCTTTCTTTCTTTGTTTTTCTTCTTTTTCTTCTTTCTCTTCTTTCTCTTCTTTCTCTCCTTCCTCTTATGAGGTCTCACTATATTGCCCAGGCTGGTCTCCAACTCCTGGACACAAGTCATCCTCCTGCCTGCACTGGGCCAAGCATATAGTGTACAGTCATCTATCAGCTCCTAATATTGGATGCCGTGATTCCCAAACCTAGCCGTGTCTCAGCTCCACAATCTGCAGGGTGAGGTCCAGGAATCTGCATTTTTAAGAAGCTCCCTGGGGAGACTTGGGGGCCTGTTTAAGTTTGGGGACTGCTGAAGTGGTCCTGAGTGGTGCCATGATGTACTGTCCTATCAGGGATCAGAGGCATTTGATCATGCTTACCCATCTTCCTCCAGGCTCACTCTTATTCATTCATTCAACAAGAATTTTACTGAGGGCAGGCTGCAGGCCAGATGCTGTGCCATGTGCTCAATACACCCTGGTCGACGTGCAGATGAGCAGGAAGAACATAGTCCAAGCTCCCAGAGACCCAGCATCCTCTGTGGGCACCTTGCCAAGGCTCCTCAGCTGAATCAGGGAAGGCTGGGAGCCCTGCAGGTGGAGGATAGAGTCTGTGTGGCTAGAAATGTGGAAAGCTGTAGAAATAGGAGGAGACAGGCCGGGTGTAATAGCTCATGCCTGTAATTCCAGCACTTTGGGAGGCCAAGGTGGCCAGATCACCTGAGGTCAGGAGTTCGAGACCAGCCTGGCCGACATGGCAAAACCCTGTCTCTACTGAAAATACAAAAATTAGCTAGGCATGGTGGCGGGTGCCTGTAGTCCCAGCTACTCGGGAGGCTGAGGCAGGATAATTGCTTGATCCCTGGAGGTGGAGGTTGCAGATAGCCGAGATTGCACCACTGCACTCCACCCTGGGTGAGAGTGAGACCCTGTCTCAAAAACAAAAACAAAAAACAAACAAACAAAAAACAACAACAACAAAAAACCCCTGACACTTCTGGATTTCTTGCTTTTTTTGCCTTTCTGAGACAAATATTTGCGGAGGCAGCACTTTATGGAGACCAAGTGCCTGCTGTGGGGCCAGGTTGCTCAGTTCAAGTGCCCCATGTGTGCAGTATGTTGCTGGGTGAGTTCCTCTGCTGGATGAGGCTTCCCCAAGGGGAGAGGGTGGCATCAGCAGGACCTACGAAGTGCAAGTGGACTCTGGGCTGGACACTGACAGCTTGAAGAGGCGAAGGGGCAAGGACCCGCTCTCACAGAGCTCATATTCTGGAGGCAAGAGCCCAGTGAAGACAGAGTAGGTTCGGATGCTGACACTGCCATGAAAAAATAACCCGGGAGATGACAGGACAGTGACTCCGGGGGCTGGGGAAGGGTGTTAGGGGAAGCAAAGACGTCCCCTCTCCTCTCCTGGGTTCTGTAGCTGGGCCTATGAAATAAACGATCAACAGGCAGATTAACAGGAGAAAAAAATCAACAAATTTATTAGTTTTAACTATTACGTGCACAGGAGCATCCCAGGATAAAAACTGAATATCCTAAAAAGCAGTAAGATGTGAGAGCTTGTTTCCCTAGGGGAAGGGGAAGGGGAGGTAGGCCACTTAGGGCAGATTAAACAGTTTTTAGGAAAGACAGATGAGACCTTGGAAGAGTAGGTGGGAGAAATGACAGTTTGGGCCAGTTTTGTATGGGCATGGTGTGGACTTCTAGCATCCTGCCCGGTGGTAAGAGTCCAGTTTCTCTGGTTGATGAAGACTCCTGGGGAGGGGATTGAAGACAATGGAATTCCTTTAGGAGGATACGTCTTTAGGCAGATTAGAGGAGTTCAGAGAAAGCCTCTCCCAGCATCTGATGGTTTTCAAATGTCTTCAGCTTAAAGTAACCAATATACCAAAGCAGCATATTTTGGAGTAGTGTGTCCTGAACTCCTTCAGGGTGACCCCATGGAGGAAGTTCTGGCTCAGCTGAGTCCTGGCAGCCATCCTTGAAAAGATCAGGGTGGTGGGGGATGTCCCAGGATGAGAGACAAGCAGGGTGCTCACTTGAGTGCAGTGAGAAAGGGATGAGGCTGACAGGGTGGCTCCCAGAGGCAGGCATGGCAAGACCAAGCTGTGGGTCTTGGGGTTTTGTTTAAGTGACATAGCAAGCTGTTGGAGACTTTTAGGCAAGGGAGATATATGATTTAATTTACATGTTAAAAATATACCCCCTCCCACCTTGTACAATTAAATTATCACCAGCGCCCACCCAAACCTGAAGCTTAGGTTGGTTTCAGACAAAATTTCAAATTTGGCCATGCACTGATGACACTGGCCCTTGAACAGTTAGCAAGATTTGAGGTAGATGCTTCCTACGCCTCATTCTGAAAACAATACCTGAGTCCTGTTCCCTGGGACAGGGCACTAGGGGCAAGCCTCCTGTGTTCCCACCCCTCTGCCATCTGGAGGGTGCCGAATTGTTCCGTTTTACAAGGTTAGGTGGCCAAGCCTCGGTTCCCTTGTCTTCTGTTTGCCTGGAGGCCCCACGTCCAGGACAGCTGGCAGCTCGTTCAGTTTCTCCAGGCTCTGTGAGGCAGGTGGGCTTTGGGGCTCTCCGGGGTGACTCACCCGGCACTAGCAGGGCTGCATTGGGGTCTGTCAGAAGGGAGGGCAGCTTCTACCCTGGTCTGTTTTGGTTTTCCTGGGGCATTCAAGTGGACCTTCTGCAGACTTTGTTTGCCAGCTTGTTTATGTCACTCGTAACTTATTCCTAATATGATTTAAAGTATCTAACAAACATGCATAAAATATGGATTGGAAAAAGTTGAGAAAGAAAGAGGAAAAGTAAAAGTGGAAACAAAAGTGTGTAGAAATGAGGCCAATTTAAAATGCAGATGGTATGATCTTCATGCTTGCTTATGGGTGGATGACACATACACCTCTCCCACGGGCAACCTAAGGGGCGTTCATCCCCTTGCCTGCTGTGGCATTCGTGTCAGTCTTCACCGCTGAGGGATTCATGAAGGGCACAGGTGCTCTGGGTCCCAACCTCAGGGTGCTGGGCAAGGTTCTTGTTCACACACACATCCCTCCTAGGGACAGTACAGATGGAGCTGGGAAGGTGTAGGTGGGGCCGGGCTTCCAGGAGTGCAGGACTGAAGTAGGGAAGAGGTTGTGTGTGCTGGGGTGAGGTGCAGTTCAGTGTTGATCCCAACACTCTGCTTAGTAGCTGCTGATGTCAAGCAAGTTTCTTAACCTTTCTGAGCCTTAGCTTCTTCATCATAAAATGAGGCCAATCATGCTTAGCTGGTGAGAATGGAATGATCTATGTTGACTCAGACTAGACTTCAAGAGTGCAGCCTTCAGCATTGTCACCATTGAGATAAGTTTATTGATTGACAATTGGCTAATCATTCTTGAAAGCCAACTATATGAATATCTGTGTATTTTTCAGAGTTCCCCAGAGAAACAGAACCAATAGGATATACATAGATATATAGATATAGATAAAGATATGAATATGGATACAGGTCTAGATATAGATGAGGAGATCTATTATGGGAATTGACTCATGTGATTATAGAAGCTGAGAATTCCCACCATATGCTGTCTGCAAGTTGAAGAACCAGGAAAGCCAGTGGTATAATTGGGTTTGAGTCTGAAGGCCTGAGAATGAGGGGTGAGGGTAAGGATAGGGTGCTGGTATAGTCCTGGAGTCTGAAGGCTTAAGAAGCAGGAGCTTCTTAAGGGCAGAAGATGGATGTCCCAGCTCAAGCAGAGAAAGAATGTGTCCTTCCTCTGCCTTCAACAGTTTGGATGATGCCCACCCACCGTGGTGTTTGGATGATGCCCACCCACTGTGGTGAGGGATCGTCTTTACTGAGTCCACTGATTCAAATGCTAATCTCTTCTGAAACACCTCGTAGACACACCAAGAAACAGTTTCTCCAACTATCTTGGTGTCCCCTACCCCAGTCAGGTTGACACATAAAATTAACCATTGCACCATGCTAACTTGTTTATTCCTACAACAACCTTGAAAGGAAGGCATTATTACCCTTTTTGCTTGTTTGTTTTTAACTTTTATTTTAGGTTTGGGGGGTACACGTGCAGGTTCGTTATGTAGGTAAACTCATATCGCAGTGGTTTGTTTTACAGATTATTTTATCACCCAGGCACTAAGCCTAGTACCCAATGTTACTTTTTCTGTTCCTCTCCCTTCTCCCAGCCTTCAGCCTCAAGCAGGCCTTAGCATCTGTTATTCCCTTCTATGTGTTCACGGGTTCTCATCATTTAGCTCCTTAAAAGTGAGAACATGCGGTATTTGGTTTTCTGTTCCTCCATTAATTTGCTAAGGATCATAGCCTCCAGCTCCCTTCATGTTCCCACAAAAGACATGATCTTGTTCTTTTTTATGGCTGCACAATATTCCATAAAATGTGTGTATATGTACCACATTCTCTTTATCCAGTCTATCATTGATGGGCATTTAGGTTGATTCCATGTCTTTGCTTTTGTAACTAGTGCTGCAATGAACATTTGTGTGCATGTATCTTCATGGCAGAATGATTTATGTTCCTTTGGATGTATACCCAGTAATGGGACTGTTGGATTGAATTGTAGTTCTGTTTTTAGCTCTTTGAGGAATTGCCACACTGCTTTCCACAATGGTTGAACTAATTTACACTCCCACCAACAGTGTATAAGTGTTCCCTTTTCTCCACAACCTCACCAGCGTCTGTTATTTTTTGACTTTTTAATAATAGCCATTCTGACTGGTGTGAGATGGCATTCCATTGTGGTTTTGATGTGCATTTCTCTAATGATCAGTGATGTTCAGCTTTTAATCATATGCTTGTTGGCTGCATGTATATCTTCATTTGAAAATGTCTGTTCATGTTCTTTGTCCACTTTTTAATGGGGTTGTTTGTTTTTTTCCTGTAAATTTGTTTAAGTTCCTTATAGATGCTGGATATTAAACCTTTGTCAGATGCATAGTTTGCAACAATTTTCTCCCATTCTGTAGTTTGTTTACTCTGTTAATAGTTTATTTTGTTGTGAAGAAGCTCTTAAGTTTAATTAGATCCGATTTGTCAATTTTTGCTTTTGTTGCAGTTGCTTTTCTGTCATTGTCATGAAATTTTTGCCCATTCCTGGCTGGGCGTGGTGGCTCAAGCCTATAACCCCAGCACTTTGGGAGGCCGAGGTGGGTGGATCATGAGGTCAGGAGATCGAGACCATCCTGGCTAACACAGTGAAACCCTGTCTCTACTAAAAATACAAAAAATTAGCCAGGCGTGGTGCTGGGCTCCTGTAGTCCCAGCTACTTGAGAGGCTGAGGCAGGAGAATGGCATGAACCCAGGAGGCAGAGCTTGCAGTGAGCCGAGATCGCGCCACTGCCCTCCAGCCTGGGCAACAGAGCCAGACGCTGTCTCAAAAAAAAAAAAAAAAAAAAAGAAATCTTTGCCTACTCCTAAGTCTAGGATGGTATTGTCTTGGTTGTCTTCCAGGGTTTTTATACTTTTGGGTTTTACATTTAAGTCTTTAACCCACCTTGAGTTTATTTTTGTATACAGTGTAAGGAAGGCGTCCAGTTTCAGTCTTCTGCATATGGCTATCCAGTTATCCCAGCATCATTTATTGAATAGGGACTCCTTTTCTCATTGCTTGTTTTTGTCAGCTTTGTTGAAGATCAGATGGTTGTAGGTGTGTGTATTTGTTCTTGGGCTCTCTATTCTGTTCCGTTGGTCTAAGTGTCTGTTTTTGTGCCAGTACCATCCTGTTTAAGGTAAGGAACTATAGGCTCAGAGAAGTTAAGGAATTTGCTTAGTATTCCCAGCCTCCAACTGCCTTGCTTTTAAGAGGTTAAAAAGAAAGTGCTTTAAGGAGGAACTTCAATCCTGCTTAGGGGGTACTAATAGTAATATTCATTGTAAAAATAATGTAAACCAAAAATAAAATTCTAAGTCCCTAGATTATCTGAATGGACACCTCTTCTTGACAAGGGCATTTCAAAGCTAACCTGAAAAACTAATTCAGGCCATGATGGGAAGGGTGGATCGGACATGTCTCATTATACCCTCTTCCCTTTTAGAATTACTGATAGAACAGACTATTAAAGAGTCTCATAAGAAAGATTTACAATCTATTCTCCTCAAAGCCTGCTACCTGGAGGCTTCACCTGCATGATAAAACCTTGGTCTCCATAACCCCTTATCTTAACCCAGTCATTCCTAAGTCTTTAGGCAATAATGTAACTCAACGTAACAGAAAATCTTTGAATCTACCTATGACCTGGAAGCTTGCATTGTCCTGCCTTTCCAGACCAAATAAATGTACCTCTTACATGTATTTGATTGATGTCTCATGTCTCCCTAAAATGTATAAAACTAAGCTGTATGCCCACCGCCCTGGCCACATGTTCTCAGGATCTTCTTAGGGTTATGTCGTGGGCCATTGGTCACTCATATTTGGCTCAGAATAGATCTCTTCAAATATTTTACAGAGTTTTATTCTTTTTGTCAACAATAATAAACAATTTTATGTTAGGCATTGGGCTTACACATTTTACATGAATTATCTTAATCCTTAAAACAACTCTCTGGCGTTAAGTATTATTATTGTGGCTGTTTTCTCAGTGAAGACACTAAAGCTTAGAAAGGTTACTATAGCAAGTTGAGAATCTAGAATTTCAGAAACAAGCATAGGAAACTTTGTCATTTGAGCTAGTTCTCAATAGCTCAACAACTAGCTATCGAGTAGCTAACATCTCCCACGTACTGCACTAGGCCCTGAGGGTCCCATGAGGTCCAAAACAGGCTTGCTGCCCTCATGGAGCCTGGAACTCTTGCAGAGGAAATGTTCACATCTAGCGAGTGAGTCACACCTAGGGTTCAGGTCCTGGTCTCTTGTCTAATTTTGGGTTTCCTTCTCTTATACTATGCAGAGGGGGAGCTACAGGTTACCTCCCAGCCTGCTGGACTGCAGTCTGAGGCCCTTTTAACTATATAAAATCCAGATGGAATCTTATAAGAGCAAACAGCCTCATTTTCTGGACTGGTGTTTTTGTTTTTGTTTGTTTTAGCTATAGAACTCTGCCTTCACACAGAAACTTCCATATAAGCCCAACTTTGAAGAAGAAAAAAATGCTGGCACTTTCTGGTTGAAGGTGAGGGGTGGAGAGCCTTTGTCACCCCCAGTGCTACTGGGAATCACCTTACAGACTTGAGAAAACCCACTTTGAAACGACTGGTCTGGACCAGCATCATGGTCCCTGCGGCTTAGGAGTGGAAATCAGACATTGAGGCATTTTCACGGGAGGAAATGGCCCAGCTATGGAAAGCTCTGTTTCTTTTGATTCTCTTTCTCCCTTTTGTTGCATCCTCTTTCACATTATTATTGCTCGTTAGCATCTTTACATGAAGGTTGATGGGGAAGGTCAGTGCTACTAGCTAGGAAAAAGCCTTTTTGGTAGGAGGCTGGAAATGGAAATAAGATATGGGGATTTTCCACTCATTTAGTTTATCCAAGCTCTGCCAATCCAATAACCACAGAGAATCAGGAACTGTGGTAAGGTCGAGGGCATTTTTTTCCCATTCGGTCATTTTTTTGGTTCTGTTATTTTCCATATTTGTTTTAGTGTTTTTAGCTTTCAATCCCTTTATCCTGAGATCCAGCCACCAGGAAACCACACAGCTAATTTACATATATATATGTGTATATATATATGTAAATTCTTCCATGATCCTTGCCCATGTCCCATGAGGCACAGACATAACAACTGGTGAGAGGGGATCTGCAAATAATGATATCATTTCCAAACTTCTTTTCTTGGTCAGGGATTTAGGTCCACTCTAAGCACAGGTCATCCATCGCCATAAATGTGGAATTCACCTGCCTCCTCTACATGCACGGGAGTGCTGAGAAATTTGTTCCTTTTACATTTATATCACCTTTTTCTGTTTATTCCATAAAGATTTCTTGATTATTTGCCAGATGCCTGGCATGGTACAAGCAGCTGGGGATACAAGGATAAAAGCCAATCCCACTTTTAATGGGCTCACAGCCTTGTGGGAGACAGCCATGTAAATACATACTCAAATATGATATGATACATGTTAGGATAGAGAAGGTCCCACAGTGCTACAGGAACCGGAGGAGAAAATGCTCGACTTTGGTAGGGCTGGAGAGTGTGATCAGTGAAGAATTCACAGAGGAGAGGGCTTTGGAACTGAGTTTGGAAGGCTGGGTGGGAGAAGGCCAGGGGCACAAGGATATTGCTGGCAGAAGGAACATGCGTAAAAGGTGGGGAGGCAACAACACCATGGTGAGTTTGGGAACTGCTTGTGATACTGTGAGTAGAGCACAGGTGTGTTACTGGGGTTATGAGCATAGGTATGTGGGGGGAGTGAAGATGAGGAGCCTGGAGGGGCTGTCTGGGTCAGCGCATGAAGGGCCCTAAAGCACCCTAGCAAGAAAGTGGAGGGTGGATTGGAGGGCAAGGGTTCAGTAGCATTAGTGGAAATATAATTGGAGAAACAGATTAAGATTAACCCTGGGCCGGATGCGGTGGCTCAGGCCTGTAATCCCAGCACTTTGGGAGGCCGAGGTGGGCAGATCACCGAAGTCAGGAGTTCGAGACCAGCTTGCCAACATGGTGAAACCCCATCTCCACTGAAAATACAAAATTAGTCGGGCATGGTGGTGCACGCCTGTAGCCTCCCAGGCATGCCTGTAGCCTCCCAGCTACTTGGGAGGCTGAGGCAGGAGAATCGCTTGAACTCGGGAGGTGGAGGTTGCAGTGAGCCGAGATTACACCATTGCACTCCAGCCTGGGCAACAAGTGTGAAACTCCATCTCAAAAAAAAAAAAAATAAAAGATTAATCCTGTAGACAGCCTGCATTTGGATTTGGTTAGAGGCACTTTCACTATCTTCCTGGCTGGGCCAAGTAGAAGGCTGAAAGTTCAATGGCCTCTGACAGTAAGTTGGAAAAAGCTGAGTATGTTCTGGAATATCTTCTCTGGCCTGGTAGCTTTGATTATTGTTATAGCCCATGCATGGCCAGGAAGGAATTATACAAATGTATTTCCCAGTGGCTACTGCTAAGCCAAAGAAAAAAGAGCATTTGCATTTCTTAAAGAATTGATTGAGATTCTAAAGTCACAGTGGAAAGTTAATAGTAAAAATGCACAGCTTGAAAGGTTTTGCTTTTTGGCATGAGAGTGCAGGCCAGATTGACTCTAACTGTGACGGAGTTTTAAATTAAGTGTTTATAATGAGACATTTATGGCCACTCAAAAGACCTTTTCGGTCCTTTGGGGAGGAGAAATGAAGGTGGATATGTCTGTAATTCTAGCAGAAATTAATACGTAAATAGACCTCCATGTGCACTTAGAAATAGTTAAACAGGAGGAAGCACCTTGTGAGGTGAAACTTGTCATACAAATTAAAACTGAATACAGTTAAATTAAAACTGAATAAAGGAAACTTGGGGCGATATATGTAGGTTAAGTGTTTTCACTCCAAAACATTTGTTATGGGATATCAGCATTAATACCAGTAAGAAAATTAGACAATACTTTCAAGTTGACTAATTCACAATTGATTTAGATTTAATAAGCATCATGTTAAGTCAATACCAAATGTTTCCTTAAAGCAATAGAACTGCAGCTCAGCTGCCACGAAATAGATGGATCTATATTTCTCACCAAGTCATTAAACTCCATCAGTAGCTTGATACTAAATTTGCAATGACAGGCCAGGCCAGTTTGACAGGAATTGGCTAAAACTAGACTCAAGCGTGTTATGAATAACAGGGCTGAACTATAAAATAGTAGACAAATTTCCTTCTTCTCACTTCCTACCTCCACACACAGGCTCCACTACTGCTGTGATTTCTGGACATGTCTCTCTTAGGCGGGGCTGTGTCTCTGAGAATAGGAGTTGGTGTCTAATATTTGTGCTTTTTTTTGTTTTTGGCATTGATGTTGAACTATTTAGGGATCTGTAGGATACTTCATAGTGTCAGTTCAGTTATTTCCAACTACTCTTTGGCTGCCTTTAGGAAGGCCCAAGCTTAAAAAAAAAAAAAAAGGAAAGGCATTGTTTAGGGAAACTGTTAAAAATTTTTTTTAATTGACAAATAAACATTGTGTATATTTATGGTGTATAGTGTGATGTTTTGATGTATGTATACATTTTAGAATGGCTGAATCAAGCTATTTAACCTATGCATTCCCTCACATATCATTTTGGTGTGTGTGGTGAGGACATTTAAAAATCTGCTCTGAGCAGTTTTCAAGTATACAATGTATTGTTATTAACTGTAGTCACTATAATGTACAATAGCTCTCTTGAGCTTATTCCTTACATCCAGCTGAAATTTTGTATCCTTTGGCCGACACCTCCCTGTCTCCCTCCTCCCGGCCCCAGCCTAGAGCAACCACTATTTTACTCTGCTTCTATGAATGTAACTTTCTTACATTCCACATATAAGAGATCTCATGTGGTATTTGTCTTTCTGTGCCTGGCTTATTTCATTTAACATAATGTCTTATAGATTTATCCATGTTGTCTCAAATGACAGGATTTCCTTCTTTTTTAAGGCTGAATAATATTCTATTGTGTATATATACCACATTTTCTCTATCCATTCATCTGTTGTTGGACACATGGGTTGATTCCGTATCTTAACTATTGTGAATAATGCTGTAATGAACATAAGCGTGTGGATATCTCTTCAACATACCAATTTCACATCCGTGGGATCTATACCCAGTTGTGATATTGCTGGATCATATGGTAGTTCCATTTTTAATATTTTGAGGAAACTCCATACTGTTTTTCATAATGATTGTACTAATTTACATTCCCACCAACAGTGTACAAGGATTTCCTTTTCTCCACATCCTTGCTAACCCTTATACCTTACATCTTTTTGATAATGGCTTTTCTAGTAGGTGTAAGGTGATACCTTGTGGTTTTAATTTGCATTTCCCTAAGGATGATGTTGAGCATTTTTTTCATATACCTATTTGCCATCTGTATGTCTTCTTTTGAGAAAAGTCTCTTCAGATCTTTTGCCCATTTTTTAATCAGATTGGTTTTTGCTATTGAGTATATGAATTCTTTATACATTTTGGATATTAACCCCTTACTTAATTTCTTTTTCAGTTAGCTCATATTTCAGCTAGCTCATATAGTTGTATGGTTTGCAAATTTATTTTCCCATTCCTCGGTTGCCTCTTCACTCTGTTGATTGTTTCCATTTGCTGTTTAGAAGCTTTTTAGTTTGGTGTAATCTATTTGTTAATTTTTGCTTTTGTTGCCTGTGCTTTTGGGGTCATAGCCAAAAAATCTTTGCCCATACAATGTCAAGAAGCTTTTTCCCACATTTTCTTCTAGTAGTTTTATAGTTTCAGGTCTTGTGTTTCTGTCTGTAATCTATTTTGAGTTACTTTTTGTATATGAGGTGAGATATGGGTCCAATTTCATTCTTCTGCATGTGGATATCCAGTTTTCATAGCACCATTTATTGAAAAGACTGTTCTTTACTCATTGTATATTCTTGGCATGTTGGTCAAAAATCAGTTGACGATAAATGCATGGATTTATTTTTGGGCTTTTTATTCTATTCCATTGATCTATATGTCTGTTTTTATGCCAGTACCATACTGTATTGATTACTATAGCTTTATAGTATATTTTGAAATCAGGTAGTATAATGCCCTCAGCTTTGTTCTTTTTGCTCAAGATTGCTTTAGTTATTTAAAGTCATTTGTGGTTCCATATGAATTTAAGGACTATCTTTTCTATTTCTGTGAAAAATGTCATTGGAATTTTGATAGAGATTGCATTGAATCTGTAGTTTTGGGGAGTATGGACATGATAACAATATTGATTCTTCTGATGGATGAACAAAACAATATTTTCATTAATCTGTGTCTTCAATTTCTTTCATCAATGTTTTATAGTTTTCAGTGTACAGGTTTTTTACTTCCTTGGTTAAATTTATTCTGAAGTATTTTTTTTTTGGTAGCTGTCATAAATGCGATTGTTTTGATTTCCTTTTCAGCTAGCTCATTATTGATGTATAGAAATGCTACTGATTTTTTTATGTGGATTTTATATCCTGCAGCTTTACTCTATTCATTTATTAGTCTTAACAAATTTTTGGTGAGATTTTTAGGGTTTTTCTATGTATAAGATCATGTTATCTGCAAAGAGACAATTTAACTTCTTCCTTTTTGATCTGGATGACATTTATTTCTTTCTCCTGCCTGATTGCTCCGGTTGGGAACTTCCAGTACTATGTGAATAGAAGTGTTGAGAATGGGCATCCTTGTTTTGCTCTTTTTTTTTTTTTTTTTTTCAGAGTCGGGATGTCACTATGTTGCCCAGGCTGGTCTTGTACTCCTGAGCTCAAGCAATCCTCCTGCTTCAGCATCCTGAGTAGCTGGGATTACTGGCACATGCCACTGTGCCCAGCTCCCTTGTCTTAATCTTAGAGGAAAAGCTTTCAATCTTTCACCATTGAGTATTATGTTAGCTATGAGTTTGTCTTATATGGCTTTTATTGGATTGAGGTACATTTTTTCTATACATAATTTCTTGAGAATTTTTATCATGAAAGAATGTTGAATTTTTTGAATGCCTTTTCTGCATTTATTGAGATGATCACATAGTTTTCGTCCTTTTTTTAATGTGATGTGTTACATTTTATTGATTTGCATCCATTGAAGTATCCTTGTACCCCAGGATTAAATCCCTTACAGGGATGTCCAAAGGTGTCCCTGTCATGGGTTCTTAGCTTCTGCTTCTGGCAGGGCTGGTAAAGCCCCTTTCTCATTTCTCTTTTCTGCTTATTACTAGAGACAGAAACTGAAAACCATGGCTTCAGGCTGCTAAAAACCTAACATGAAACAAAACAGAAGAACAACAACAACAAAATAAGGTGAGTTGGACAAGCTTGCATGGTGAATGATTCTTTAATGCAATGTTGAATTTGGTTTTTTAGTATTTTGTTGAGGATTTTTGCATCTATGTTCATGTGGGATGTTGGCCTATGATTTTATTTTCTTGTACAGTCCTTGTCTGGGTGTTATCAGGGTAATACCGGCCTCAAAAAATGAGTTTGGAAGTAGTCCCTCCTCCTCAATTTTTTGGAAGAATTTGAGAAGAATTAGCATTAGTTCTCTAAATGTTTGGTAGAATTCAACAGCGAAGCCTGATGGTCCTGGGCTTTTCTTCGATGGGAGATTTTAAATTATTGATTCAATTTCCTTACTTGTTATTGGTCTGTTCAGATTTTCTATTTCTAGGAATTTGTTCATTTCTCTAGGTTTTCCAATTTGTTGCTGTATAATTTTTCTTATGATCCTCTGTATTTCTGTGGCATCAGTTATGTCTCTTATTTCATTTCTGATTTTATTTATTTGTCTCCTCTCTTTTTCTTAATCTATCTGAATTTATTATTTTATTATTTCAAAAAACCAACTCTTAATTATGTTTATGTTTTTAATTTTTCTATTGCTTTTCTACTCTCTATTTCATTTATTTCTGTTGATCTTTTTTTTTTTTTTTTTTTTTTTTTGAGCTGGGGTCTCACTGTCACCCAGGCTGGAATGCAGTGGTATGATCATGGCTCACTGCAGCCTCGAACTCCTGGGCTCAACTGATCCTTCAACTTCAGCCTCCCAAGTAGTGGGACCATAAGTACATACTACCAAGCCTGGCTGATTTACTTTTATTTTGTAGAGACAGGGTGTCCTTATGTTGCCCAGGCTGGTCTCATACTTCTGGGCTCAAGCAATCCTTCCTCAACATCCCAAAGTGTTGGGATTATAGGCGTGAGCCCTACGCTGGCCTGCTCTAATCTTTATTATGTCCTTCCTTTTACTAATATTGGGCTTAGTTTGTTTTTCTCTTTCTAGTTCTTTGAGGTATAACATTAGTTGGTTATTTTGGATCTTTCTTTTTGATGTAGGCATTTATTAATACAAACTTTTGTCTTAGAACTGCTCTTGCTGCATTCCTTTGTATTTCCATTTTATTTTATTTATTTATTGTGTTGAGATGGAGTTTCACTCTTGTTGCCTAGGCTGGAGTGCAATGGCGTGATCTCGGCTCACTGCAACCCCTGCTTCCCAGGTTCAAGCAATTCTTCTGCCTCAGCCTCCTAAGTAGCTGGAATAACAGGCATGTGTCACAATGCCCAGCTAATTTTGTGTTTTTAGTAGAGATGGGGATTCACCATGTTGGTCAGGCTGGTCTTGAACTCCTGACCTCAGGTGATCTGTCCACCTCAGCCTCCCAAAGTGCCAGGATTACAGGCCTGAGCCACTGTGCCTGGCCCTTTGTGTTTCCATTTTAATTTGTCTCAAGATATTTTAACATTTCCCTTGAATTTCCTCTTTGATCTATTGTAGCTATTACTATTTTTAACAGTTTTGTCTTTTAACCATCATACTAAAGATATAAGTGATTTACACACCATCATTATAGTATTAGCACATTCTGAATTTGAGTGTGTACATACTTTTACAAGTGAGTTTCATACTTTTCTATGTTTTTGTGTTACTAAGGACCATGTTATTAAGGATAATGTTGTTATAATGTTGACATATTTGTAAATTTTCTGAAATCTCTCCTATTATTGGTTTCTAATTTTATACCATTGTGATTGGTGGAGATGCTTGATGTGATTTCAGTCTTCTCAAATCTATTAAGACTGATCTCTGTCTAACATATGATCTATCCTGGAGACTAACCTGGGTGTGCTTGAGAAGAATGTGTATTCTGCTGCTGTTGGATGGAATGTTCTATACAAGTCTATTAGGTACATTTAGTCTAATACATAGTTTAAGTCCAATGTTTCCTCATTGATTTCCTATCTGGATTATCTGTCCATTGCTGAAAGTGGGGTATTGAATTCCCCTACTATTATTGTATTGCAGTATCTCTCTCTTCAGATCTATTAATAGTGTTTTATGCATTTAGGTGCTCTGATGTTGGATGCATATATATTTATAACTGTTGTATCCTCTTGATAAATCGATCCCTTTGTCATTATATAATGACCTTCTTTGTCTTGTTTTACATATTCTGGCTTACATCTATTTGATTTGATACAGGTATAGGTACCCCTGCTCTTTTTGTTTTCTGTTCCCGTGGAATATCTTTTCCCATCCTTTCACTATCAATCTATAAGTGTCTTTAAATGTGAAGTGATTCTCTTGTAGGTAACAAATAGTTGTGTTTTTTTTTCTTTATCCATTCATCTAATCCTTGTCTTTAATTGGAGAATTTAATCCATTTATAGTCAAGATAATTATTAATAGGTAAGGACTTACTATTGCCATTTTGTTCATTGTTTTCTCGTTGTTTGGTAGATCATTTGTTTCTTTTTTCCTCTCTTGTTGTTTCTTTCTTCCTGTCTTCCTCCTCTGTTATTAGAGGATTTTTCTCTACTAGTGTGTTTTGATTCCTTACTTTTTACATTTTATGTGCTTACTATAGGTTTTTATTTTGTGGTTAGCCTTATAAGGCTAACATAAAACATCTTGTAGTTATAACAAGCTATTTTAAGCTGATAACACTTAACTTTGATTGCACAAAATAACTCTACACTTTTACTCTTGTCACCCACACTTTATGTTTTTGTTGTCACAATGTATGTCTTTTTATATTGTATATTCCTTAACAAATTATTGTAGCTATTACTATTTTTAACAGTCTTTTAACCTGTCATACTAACGATATAAGTGATTTACACACCATCATTACAGTATTAGCATATTCTGAATTTGAGTGTGTACATATTTTTACAAGTGAGTTTCATACTTTCTATGTTTTTATGTTACTAATTAGCATCTTTTTTTATTTTGAATAATTCCCTGTAGCATTTCCCGTAGATAGTTCTGGTGGTAATGAACTCCCTCAGCTTTTGCTTGTCTGGGATAATCTTTACCTTTCCTTCATTTCTGAAAGACAGATTTGGTCGATAAAGTATTCTTGGTTTACTTATTCTTAATTTTTTTTCTTCAGCACTTTGAATATATCATCCCACTCTCTCCTGGCTTGTAACATTTCTGCTGAGAATTCTGCTGCTTGCCTTATTGGGACTCCCTTATATGTGATTTGCTTCTTTTCTCTTGCTGCTTTCAGAGTTCCTCCTTTGTCTTTCATTTTTACGGTTTGGTTATAATATGTCTTGGTGTAGTCTTATTGAATCTGATTGGAGACCTTTGACCTCCTTATCCCTGGCTATTTCTATCTCCCCCCAGATTTGGAAAGATTTTGCTATTATTTCTTTAAGTATACTTTCTACTTTTTTCCTCTCTTCTCCTTCTTTTAACACCTGTAGCTTGAATATTTGCTCTTTAATGCTGCCCCCTAAATCCTGTATGCTTTCTTCATTCCTTTTCATTTTTTTCTTTTCCTAGCTCTGATTGTATATTTTCAAATAACTTATTTTTGAGTTCACAGATTGTTTCTTCTCCTTGATCAATTCTGCTGTTGACACTATCACATTCATTTTTTTCATGTTATTCATTGTATTTTTCAGCTCCAGAATTTCTATTTAATTTTAAAAATAATGTTAATCTTTTTGCCAAATTTCTATTTTTGTTCATTTATTGTTTTCCTGCTTTCACTGAATTATTACTCTGTATTTTCTTGAAGTTCACTGAGCTTCCTTAAAACAATTTTTTTTGAATTCTTTGTCATGCAGTTTGTGTATCTCCATTTATTTGAGGCTTGCTACTGGGAAATTGCGTTCTTTTGGTTGAGTTATGTCTTTTTGACTTGTCATGTTTCTTCTTGCCTTATGTTGATGTCTGCCTATTTGGTGGAGCAGTAACCTATTGCAGACTTTAAAGGCTAATTTTGCTATGAAAATACTTTCTTCTGGGGGAAGGGTGTGAGGGTGCTTGCTGAGTGGGGTGCAGTGGTTCTGGCACCAATGAGGATACAGTTGTGCAGTCATTGTGCAGCTCTGTCAGCTAAGGTTAGTGTTGACAATGATTGCAGAGATCCTCAACACTCAATGTTGTGGATGTCTGCGGTGGTAGTGAAGATTGTTGGGGTCTATGATTGTGATGATTATTAAGGTTCTCCTGATCTATTTTTTTTTCTACTGTGGAAATTTTGGCTAAAGAGATTCCTGTTGGCACTGGGTCTGGTTTGCAGGCCTACCTGAAGTGGCAGTGGCACCAGTGTCTTAAGTGTGTTGCCTATGGAGTAGTTACAGGGCTGAGGCCTGAAGCACGGGTATGTGTGAAGAGACTACAGCTCTGGGATGTGGAGCGGCTATGGCACTGGTCCTTAGGGTTCAAGCACTCCTGCTACCACATTGCCAACAGCATGTAAGGTGTGGATGCTTGTGAAGTAGCCAGGGAACCAGAATAGGAACACAGGTTGAGACAGAGTTACAGTGGCTCCAAGGTTAACATGGAGCTTACTTTTCTGTGGTGGCTGAGCTGAAGTCCAGAGTTTGAGTGTATGCAGTAAGAGCTTGGCTCCATGGTCCAGAGTGTGAACTAGCTCACCATGGTGATGGCTGTGGTATCTGAGATGTGGGTGAGAGGAGTGCCGCCATAGAGACCAAGTCTGCAGTGTGGGCACATGCAGTTCAGTCCCAGCTTGGGGGCCAGGACAAGTGCAGGGTTGGGAGAGATGGTGGCTCTGTAGCAGGACGAGCCACAGACAAAACTCCTCAGACACCGAGTTAAAGAAGGAAGGGGTTTATTCGGCCGGGGGCATCAGCGAGACTCCTGTCTCAAGAGCCGAGCTCCCTGAGTGAGCAATTCCTGTCCCTTTTAAGGGCTCACAACTCTAAGGGGGTGCACATGAGAGGGTCGTGATCGATTGAGCAAGCAGGTGGTACGTGACTGGGGGCTGCATGCACCGGTAATTAGATCGGAACAAAACAGGTTAGGGATTTTCTCAGTGCTTTTCTATACAATGTCTCTAATCTACAGATAACATAACCGATTAGGTCAGGGGTTGATCTTTAACTACCAGGCCCAGGGTGTGGCGTCGGGCTGTCTGCTTGTGGATTTCATTTCTGCCTTTTAGTTTTTACTTTTTCTTTCTTTGGAGGCAGAAATTGGGCATAAGACAATATGAGGGGTCGTCTCCTCCCTTAGCTCCTTTCCTAAAGCAGCTCAACAGTGGCTGCTTAGGGCAGGAGGGGTGCACAGCTGTGTCTTCCTCTCTGGGGTTCCCTGGAGGAAATGGCTGTTGGTTACCTCAATGGCAAATGATGCTAATGTCCTCTGTAGAGCAGGTCACTGGACCACAGTAATTCCCCCCATGTGGCTGATAGCCTCAGCCTTTCTTCTTTGTTCCTAGCAGTCTCCTGAATTCTCAGGTATGCCAGCTTCAGCAGGGATCTTTTCTGTGTGAATATTCTTTTTGTTTTTGCTCCACTGTCTTCCTGTAGATGGAACACAGTGGAACAAAACGAAAAGAATATTCACACATAAAAGATCTTTAATGGACCTTTGATCTCTTTCAGGGCTATTCTGGTTGTGGATAGCTATCTATATATTTTGTCTTGTGTCAGGGGGATAAAGGCTAGTATCATCCACTCTGCCATCTGAATTATGTCCTAAGGGAAGCTGTTTAAACTGGGTAGACAAATGATGTGTGTAGTCATAACACTGCTGCCCCTTTTGGACAAAACAAGGTAAATAGACTGTCTTCCAGAATACCCTGAAGAACAACAAAATAAATTCCCACTTTGCATGACCACACAGCACTAATATTCTGGGACCTCAGTAAGTGTCAACTCTTTTCAAAATTGTGTAGATCCTGGCTATGATCCTGTACTACTGTTTTCTTTCAGAAGCAGCCTACTTCTCCCTGGAGAGCTCTCAAGAATTTAGAGCATTCTTATTTATCCCCAATTGCTCTCTCTCTGCCTCCAATGCAGGACCCAAGAGCCACTGGGAAATGAGCACTGTTTGTATTTTTTTATTTTGTTTTGGTTTTGGTTTTTACCTTTCAGAAACAAAATCAGACATGTTGAGGATGTACCAATGTCCTTCCATCCTAGGTTGCTGACCAGAACTCAACAGTGAGGGAATTTATCTCCTGCTTCATGCATGCAACATCAAAATAGTAAGTCAAAAGCACATGGAATGAGATTTGATGAGTGTAAATCTCACTGTGATAAGCTCAAGTGGAGCCACTCAGGGAGGTGCTTGCCATATCTTTAGAGAACAGTTCTGTTTGAGTGGTGCTGCACTAAGAAAGCTCTTCTGCAGGTACACTGGCCTCTTTGCAGTTCCTAGGAACACTCCTTCCCCAAGGGAGTAAGAGCATGTCTAACTCATTCTATTCTGTCAAGTCTTGGCTTTACTGTTACCTTCCCAGTAAGGCCTTTTCTGACAACATAGTATAAAACTGCATTCTCCCAGCCCTTTAACCTACTGTACTTTTTCTTTTTCCACAGTACTGTTACCCTCTAAAAAGCCACATAATTTCTATATTATATGTTTTCTTTATTATATGTCTCTCTTTCTTCCCTAGCCCCTGCTAAGATGTATGTTCCATGACAGCATCTCTGTCTTTTCCTTTTTTGTTGTTTTTTACTGATGCATCTCAAGTGGTTAAGACAAACTGGTACATTATGGGTATTCAAATGTTTATATTGACAAACTATACACCTATGAAGTCACCACATCAGTTAAGATATAGAACATTTACTTTGTCCCAGAAATTTCCCTTAAGTGTCTTTCCAGTCAATCCAGAGGCAATCAATACCACATAAATACCACAGTGTTTTGATTATTGTAGCTTTATGGGAAATCTTAAAGCCAAGTAGTGCAAATCCTCCAACATCATTCTTCCTTTTCATTGTTGTATTGAGTATTTTCTGTCATTCTGTCATTCATATTCTCACATTCAAATCAAATCGTTGATTTCTATAAAAGAAATTTTTGGATTTTAATTGGGATTGCAGTAAATCTATAGATCAATTTGGGGAGAAATGACATCTTAACAATGTCAAGTCTTCTGATCCATGAACATGGTATATATTTTCATTGATTTGGGAAGTCTTTAATATCTCTCAGCAATATTTTGTAGTTTCAACATGAAGTCTTAGACAACCTTTGTCAAATTTACTCATAATTATTTTAAATTTTGGATGCTATTGTAAATTTTTTTGCTTAATTTTTCAGTTGCTTGTTGCAGCTATATAAAAGTACGGTTAATTTATGTACACTGACCTAAATTTACTTATTCTAGTATATATGTATATCTATATTTTTGAGACAGCGTTTCACTCTGTTGCCCAGGCTGGAGTGCAGTGGCGTGCTCATGGCTCACTGCAACCTAGAGTTCCTGCACTTGTGCGGTCCTCCCACCTCTGCCTCCTGATAGCTGGGACTACAGGCACACAGCACCACACTGGGCTAATTTTTAAATTTTTTTGTAGAGACAGGGTCTTGCTGTGTTGTCTAGGCTGGTCTTAGACTTCTAAGTTCAAGCAATCCTCCCACCTCAGCCTCCCAAAGTGTTGGGATTACAGGCATGAACCACTGTGCCTGGCATCTAGTATTTTTGGTAGTTTCCTTAGGATTTTCTACATACACAATTATGTCATCTATGAACAAAGATAGTTTTATTTCTTCCTTTCCAATTTTTGCCTTTTTATTTCATTGTTCTTATTGTAATGTTGAACAGAATTGGCAAGAATGGATATTCTTGCTTTGTTCTGAGCTTGTTAGCTCTTCTCATTTCCTCAAATACGTGTACCTTACAAGACCTTTCTTACTTTCTATTCATATCTTTAGGTTGGTGCTTTCAGCTATTGCTTTTGATGACTAATATTCCTATGTCAGACATAATAGAAATTCTACTGCATAATTCTGGAGCTTTAACTAATGCTATTGCATAATGTGGAATTTTGAAACTGAGCTCAAATGTTTATGTATTTATTTTCTGATTTCTCAAATGTAGTTACAGTTTCCTGTATCTATGCTCCCTCATACTTCTTCACATATCCCTGCTTACAGCAGTGAAAATATTGCCTTGTAATTATCTGTCTGCCTCTCCCATTAGACCATGTCTTTGAAGGGCTGTGCCTTACTCATCTTTGTATTCTCAGAACAGTGCTTAGCGCCCTTCCCCCCAAATGCCCATTGAATGAATATATGAAGAAATGGAAGGCAACGTTTAATAGATGGACGTATTTTTACTTTTCTGTTCACATTGGAAATGTGTTCCTTCCATTTCTGATGACACCTGCGTGTGTGTGTGTGTCCCTGGGGATTATTTCCTTTCATATCTTCTCCTCTTACATTTACATTGGTGCCTATGTTGCAAGTTACTGAGTTGATATGGAAGAAACAGTTTTGTATAGTGTAGATTTCTTATAAGTGGTGATAAGGTAAAGGGCCCAAATATGCTGTCTACTTGAAATAATAGAGGTAGTATTTACCCAAGACTGCTTCATTTTCCCACTGTTATGGGATGTTATGTGATTCATAAGTTTATTTTAAAATAAAATGCACTGAAGAACACCCTCCAGAATTAGGATATAAATTTGTATTTGGATTCTAAGTGACTGGATAGCTTGTGAAAGAAGAACTCTCTATACATATTCTGTCCTTCATCTAGTATTCACTGCTGAGGTGGTGATGATCCAGGGTTCTGGATGAATTGTTCAGGCGACTTTGCATGAAAATATCTGTTCATCTCAAATAACATTCTTTTTACTTTTGTCTTTATGTATTAAAGAACTGAAAACCTGTTCTCTTAAAGATTTCAAATGAAATTATTTCCTATCTTAAACATTATTTTTTCTTCCTCTGGAGAAGGACTGGTTTTTAGTAATGGAAATTTCACATTATGCCATTTTCTTTTCTCAGATTTAAAGGCTAGAGCTGAGAGAATGACCTTAGGAAAGCCAGATTTAGTGTGGTCAAATGTACCATATTTCTGTAGGGAGGAATAAATGTTTTCCACTACTCTTATAGTTCTTAGGATGGATCCATGTAGCCAAAGACAGATTAACAAGAGAGAAACAAACAGAAGTATATTAACCTGTATACCTCATATATACATAGGAGATACCCAGAGAAAGGATTCCTTTAAATCTCAAAGAGTTGGCTTTGAATTCATATTTAAATACCATGTCTGCTGAAACAAAGAAAGGAGGGTTTAGGGAAGGCCGGTTATAGGTAGATAACCAGGAAAAGCAAGACAATAGTCAAGAGTAAGGCTTGTTATGCAGATTTAAGTGGATGCCTTCTCCATTGATAAGAGTCTCTATTGATTTAGAATAATACTTCTCTTCCTGGTACAGAGAGGGAGACACCCTTACAAATGGAGATTTCCTTCAGAGATGTAAATTTCCCATACAAAAGCATAACTTCTACTCTTATTTTCAGAGATTCTTCTGTGTCTGCGATTTCTCAAAATAATCAGCTCAAAATAATCCTTATGCCAACAAGGCATATTTTGGAATGGCATATTCTGGTCTCCTATAGTCATATTTTGAGGTGGCATATTCTGGTCTCCTATATTTACATCCCCACTACACCCCCACAAAAATGTATAAAATATTGTGACTATTTAAAACTTTGGGGTCAATCTTATGGTAAAAAAAAACTTGCTTAATTTGCATCTCCATAACTATTAGTGAAGTTGAGCATCTTTCATACAGTTATTGGACACTGTATTTTATCTTTAAATACTGGTTCATATCACTTATTCTTATTTTTATGGGCTATTTTTTCTTGTGTAACCACCCAACAGGTTCTCTTTGCCTGCTGCTTAGACTAAGCCAATTTATCAAGACAGAGGAATTGCAATAGAGAAAGAGTTTAATTCATGCAAAGTTGGCTGTACAGGAGACTGGACTTCTATTGTTATTCAAATCAGTCTCCCTGAAAACTTGAGGATCAGGTTTTTTGAGGATAATTTGGTGGGTAGAGGGGCCAGTGAGTTGGGAGTGCTGATTGATTAGGTCAGAGATGAAATCATAGGGAGCCGAAGCTGTCCTCTTGCACTGAGTCCGTTCCTGGGTAGGGGCCACAAGACCTCAAATCCACAAGACCATAAGATGAGTCAGTTTATTGATTGGGTGGTGCCAACTGATCCATTAACTGCAGGGTCTGCAAAATATCTCAAGCACTGATCTTAGGTTTTACAATAGTGATGTTATAGCCGGGAGCAATTTGGGGAGGGTCAGAATCTTGCAGCCTCTAGCTGCATGATTCCTAATCCATAATTTCTAATCTTGTGGCTAATTTGTTAATCCTACAAAGGCAGTCTAGTCCCCAGACAGGAAAGTGGTTTGTTTTGGGAAAGGGCTGTTATAGTCTTTGTTTCAAAGTTAAACTATAAACTAAGTTCCTCTCAAAGTCAGTTTGGCCTATGCCCAGGAATGACCAAGGACAGCTTGGAGGTTAGAAGCAGGATAGAGTTTGTTAGGTCAGATATCTTTCACTGTAATAATTTTCTCAGTTATAATTTTGCAACAGCAGATTGCAGTAGAAGCTGTTTGCATATTTTGGGTATTAATCCTTTGTTTGTTATGTAGGTTGCAGGTTTTTTTCTCCCAAACTCTTATTTTTAACTTAGTTCATTAAAGTCTTTTGTCATACATAATTAAACTCAGGGTTTTTTTTATTATATTAATTGATCTTTTCCTTGATGCTATTTTAGTTTTGTACCCTGTTTAGACACTGCCCCATTACAAGAGTGTAAAAGTTTATTCCATGTTTTCTTCAAACTTTAAAAAAAGTTTTGCTTTAAATATTAGCTCTTACTCCAGAATTTAGTTTTCTGTGGTGTAAGGTAGGAATAAAAATGTAATGTTTTTGCTCAAATGAATCCTGAATAATTCTCAAATTGTTTTTGAATATTCCATTGTGTTTCCCTGCCTCTGATATAAAATGTCACATCTAATATAAACTAAATTCCAGGGTATGTGATTACAAACATGTATTTGTGGGTGTGGTGGAGGGGGTAGGACAGGAACACAGAGAGACAGAAAGAGACACACAGTACTATTTCTGGATTTTTAATTATTTTCTATTGTTTAATTTGTCTATTTATGAACCTATTGAGGGAGAGCAGAATAAGCCCCCCAAAATATGAAGGATTGTTGAGCTGAAGGCAATTCAGAAGAAACAAATGCAAGAAAGCTCTCTGCCAGTCTCCTGTTTGCCTCCCATAGGTCCAGGATATAGATTTACAAAGACAGAAGGTATCCTGCCCATCTTTCTACCAGGGAGAGCAAAGGTCATCCACAAAAAACAACTTTGAATTCTTATTGACCTAGAGCTTGTACCAGAGCTTTACCAACTAGCCTTTATCTGCCATTTATTTGCATTTCCACAAGTTGCTGCTCTTAGAGATTCAAAGTCCTTCTTCTTTCTCATATTGCTTCTCTTGAAATTCACTCGTTTTGTTGAAGATAAGCTATGTAAACCCAAAATAAAATTATAATCCCCTCAAAACTGATCAAGTGGACCCTCCTCTGGGCCAAGGGGACCCAATGACCCCTGAAAATCTAGGTCAGATTGTGACAGGAAGGGGATTTGGACATGCCTAGTGATCCTTTCCTCCCTTTGGAGTCCAGGCACACAGCTGATCAGCATTAACATTAAAATAGAGATCTTAAGACTGACAGAACAGACTCTTTGTAGCCATAAGATACCAAATTCCAACCTGGCTCCAGTATAGCATCACATGACAGATAGCAGTGGCCTGAAAGAAATATATATGTTTTAAATGGCCCTGCAAAGATATCTCTTGCTGGGGTAATTTTACATTTTGTAGAGAATCTCTTTCCTTTATTAGGTCTCGCCAGAGAGTCTGGTACCTTTGATAAGAGACAGTCACATCTATTCTCTTTGAAGTGGGCTACAGGCTACCTGGAGATTTCATATACATGACAAAAGCCCTGCTTCCCACAACCCCCAATGCCTTACCTTAGCTTAAGCTGACTTCAACTCTTTAGGCAGAGCTTAACTCTTTCAACCAATTGCCAGTCAGAAAATCTTGAAATTCACCTATGGACCATAAGCCCCACCACCCCACTTTGAGTTATCCCACCTTTCCAGATGAAACCAATGTATACAACACATACATTGATTGATGTCCTATGCCTCCCTAAAACATAAAACCAAGCTGTAACCCAACTGCCTCGGGCATATGTTCTCAGGACCTCCTGAGGCTGTCATGGGTCATGATTCTTAACCGTGGCAAAATAAACTTCTAAACTGATTGAGACCTGTCTCAGATACTGTTTGGTTTACAGCTGAAATATAAAGCCACCTTTTTGAGAACTACTCATTCCCTGCGTGTCTCTCATGTGTATATGAAATATACATGTTAATAAACCTTTGCTTGTTTTTCTCTTGTGAATCTGTCTTTTGTTATAGAAGTTCTTTCCCACTATAAACCCATGGGGGGTTATTATTTCCTTTCATTATACTTTACTATATTACTTTAATACTAATAGCCTTACAGTATATTTTAAAGTCTTATAGGGAAAGATTTTGTTCTTTTGTTTCAAAAACCTATTGTCTCTCTCTCTCTCTCTCTATATATATGTATAGTATATATGTATATATATACTATTGGAATTTGTGTTGAGATTCATTAAATTTATAGATGATTTGGGGGATAATGGACAACTTTAAAAAATGGCTTTCTTTCTTATTTTTTCCGATCTTCTATTATGTTGCTCCATCAATTTTTATAGGTCTTAAGAATTTCTTGTTAGATATTTTACTAGGTTTTCTGTTCATTTATTGGTTATTAGTTTGAATAGTATCCTTTCTTCATGACCTTTTAAAATAGATTATTGCTAATATATATAAATATCCCTCTAAAATTGATTATTGCTTATATATTTATTATTTATATTTTATTTATAATATAATATATAAAATTGATTATTGATAATATATAAATATATTATCACTTATATATAGCTTATATATTTATATATTCATATTTATCTTACATGTATTTATATATAAGCAATAATCAATTTTAGAAGGATATTTTTGTTTTTTTTATATTCTGCAAATTTACTGCTCTTTTATTAATTCTAATAGTTTTCAGTTGATTCTGTTGGATTATACAATATTATTTTGTACAAATAACAACAATTTGCTCTCATGCTTCTTTTTGTCATCTTAATGCATTCAATGAGAATGTCAGTAAATACTGCCTAGCCACCTGCACCCTTGTTTTCTGAATTTAATAAGAGTTATTTCAACAAAAACTTCACATATATTTGTTCTATGTTTCTGGTAGATATAGTTTACCTTAAGAAAGTTTTATTCCTGTTCATAATGGGTTTTTTTATTCAGAGAGGTTTAAAATTTCATCAAATATTTTTTAGAGTAATTGGAGATGATCACAATTTTTTGCACATAATCTGTTAATCTTGTGAATTACAGCTACTGAGATTCTAATAATCCTCACAATTCTGAAATAAAGTCTGTTTTTTCATAATGCATATTTAATAACTATAGTGCTGACTCCATTTTCTAATATTTCACATAGAAATGTTTATAGTTATTCTCATTAATGAGAATGACCTGTAGTTGTGTGTGTGTGTGTGTGTGTGTGTGTGTGTGTCTCTGCTATTTTTACCCAAATATGGGGTTAGAGTTAGGATAGGATTCTAGAAAGGGCTGTATGTGCAAAGCAACACCCAAATGCCAAAGGAACCAAGAAACTGAAGGGGGCGAACAAATCCAGTTTATTGGTAAAGGGTGCTTTATTGAGGGAACTTACAAACAGAAGCGTGGTCTTGGGCAGCCATAAGACAGGTAGATCTCCACGCTGTTTCCCCAAGACCCAGGATTTATATGCCATAAGGAAAGGGCATACATGCTCCAGCCACACTATTTAAGGTGACCGTCCAGAACACGTATGAATTCTGTATGCATCATAGCCTGTAACTTGTGTGATAACATTGAGGTCGACATGTTCTTACACTAACGACAGTAAATAAAGAAGAAATAAGGAGGCATTCATGAGAATGGGTATCGGGGGAACCCACCCCCAATATTTCAACGTAGGTTCTTTCTATTTTCCATAAGTGTCAGCTGGCTGAGAAATAAAGAGAAAGAGTACAAAGAGAGGATTTTACAACTGGGCCACCAGGGGTGGCATCACATGTTGGAAGGACCATGATGCCCACCTGAGTCTCAAACCAGCAAGTTTTTTTATTAAGGGTTTCAAAAAGGGAGGGGGTGTAAGAACAGGGAGTAGATCACATGCTTCAAAGGGCAAAAAGGAGAACTACTGATAAGGGTCTATGTTCAGCGGTGCACATATTATCCTGATAAACATCTTAAACAACAGAAAAGAGGATTTGAGAGCAGAGAACCTGTCTGACCACAAATTTACCAGGGCTGGGTTTTTCCCCACCCTAGTAAGCCTGAGGGTACTGCAGGAGACCAGGGCGTATCTCAGTCCTTATCTCAACCGCATAGGACAGACATTCCCAGAGCGGCCATTAATAGACCTCCCCCAAGGAATGCATTCTTTCCCCAGGGTATTAATATTAATATTCCTTGCTAGGAAAAGAATTTACATAAGTGTCGGCCAGCTGAGAAATAAAGAGAAAGAGTACAAAGAGAAGAATTTTACAGCTGGGCTGCCGGGGGTGACATCACATATCGGTAGGACCGTTATGCCCACCTGAGCCTCAAACCAGCAAGTTTTTTATTAAGGGTTTCAAAAAGGGAGGGGGTGTAAGAACAGGGAGTAGATTCCCTACTTGCACGTCCATTTATAGGCTTTCTGCAAGAAGAAAAATATGACTCTTTTTGCCCAACCCCGCAGGCAGTCAGACCTTATGGTTGTCTTCCTTTGTTCCCTAAAAATTGCTGTTATTCTGTTCTTTTTCAAGGTGCACTGATTTCATATTGTTCAAACACACATGTTTTACAATCAATTTGTATAATTAACACAATTATCACAGTGGTCCTGAGGTGACGTACATCCTCAGCTTTCAAAGATAACAGGATTAAGAGATTAAAATAAGACAGGCATAAGAAATTATAAAAGTATCATTTGGGAACTGATAAATGTCCATATTAAAATGAAATCTTCACAATTTATGTTCCTCTGCCACATTTCCAGCTGGTCCCTCCATTCGGTGTCCCTGACTTCCCACAACATCTCTCCGTTTCTTTTTATATAACTGTGCCATGGCAATGAAGTCTTGTTCATTCTCTCAGTTTTGACGGAGGATTCTTTGACTGGTCCAGCACACTAAAAACAAGCCAATTAAACAGAGAAACATATTCCAAAATGTACTACAGTGGAGCACCCAATAGACTTAATCCAAGTTGTGGGGTTTAGTCCAGAAAGACTTTCTGCCACCTGATCTAATGCCTCAGGTCCAGGCACAATGGATAAATGAGCTTGAGAGGCTTCAAAAATATCGGGGGAACCTACCCCCAATATTTCAATGTAGGTTCTTTCTATTTTCCATAAGTGTCGGCCGGCTGAGAAATAAAAAGAAAGAGTACAAAGAGAGGAATTTTACAGCTGGGCTGCCGGGGGTGACATCACATATCGGTAGGACCATGATGCCCACCTGAGCCTCAAACCAGTAAGTTTTTTATTAAGGGTTTCAAAAAGGGAGGGGGTGTAAGAACAGGGAGTAGATCACATGCTTCAAAGGGTAAAAAGGAGAACTACTGATAAAGATCTGTGTTGAGCAGTGCATGTATTGTCTTGATAAACATCTTAAACAACAGAAAACAGGGTTCAAGAGCAGAGAACCTGTCTGACCACAAATTTACCAGGGCTGGGTTTTTCCCTACCCTAGTAAGCCTGAGGGTACTGCAGGAGACCAGAGTGTATCTCAGTCCTTATCTGTTCTTTTTCAAGGTGCACTGATTTCATATTGTTCAAATACACGTTTCACCATCAATTTGTACAGTTAACACAATTATCACAGTGGTCCTGAGGTGACGTACATCCTCAGTTTATGAAGATAACAGGATTAAGAGATTAAGACAGGCGTAAGAAATTATAAAAGTATTATTTGAGAATTGATAAATGTCCATATTAAAATGAAATCTTCACAATTTATGTTCCTCTGCCACATCTCCAGCTGGTCCCTCCATTCGGTGTCCCTGACTTCCCACAACATCTCTCCGTTTCCTTTATATAACTGTGCCATGGCAATGAAGGCTTGTTCATTCTCTGGGTTTTGATGCAGGTATCTTTGACTGGTCCGGCACACTAAAAACAAGCCGATTAAACAGAGAAACATGATCCCAAAATTTCCTACAGTGGAGCACCCAACGGACTTAATCCAGGTCGTGGGGTTTAGTCCAGAAAGACTTTCTGCCACCTGATCTAATGCCTCAGCTCCAGGCACAATGGATAAATGAGCTTGAGAGGCTTCAAACATATCGGGGGAGACTGCCCCCTATATTTCAACGTAGGTTCTTTCTATTTTCCATAAGTGTCGGCCAGCTGAGAAATAAAGAGAGTGTACAAAGAGAAGAATTTTACAGCTGGGCTGCCGGGGGTGACATCACATATCGGTAGGACCATGATGCCCACCTGAGCCTCAAACCAGCAAGTTTTTTTATTAAAGGTTTCAAAAGGGGAGAGGGTGCAAGAACAGGGAGTAGATCACATGCTTCAAAGGGCAAAAAGGAGAACTACTGATAAGGATCTGTGTTGAGCAGTGCATATATTGTCTTGATAAACATCTTAAACAACAGAAAACAGGATTCGAGAACAGAGAACCAGTCTGACCACAAATTTACCAGGGCTGGGTTTTTCCCCACCCTAGTAAGCCTGAGGGTACTGCAGGAGACCAGGGTGTATCTCAGTCCTTATCTGTTCTTTTTCAAGGTGCACTGATTTCATATTGTTCGAATACACGTTTCACCATCAATTTGTACAGTTAACACAATTATCACAGTGGTCCTGAGGTGACGTACATCCTCAGTTTATGAAGATAACAGGATTAAGAGGTTAAAGTAAGACAGGCCTAAGAAATTATAAAAGTATTATTTGGGAACTGGTAAATGTCCATATTAAAATGAAATCTTCACAATTTATGTTCCTCTGCCACGGCTCCAGCCGATCCCTCCGTTCGGGGTCCCTGACTTCCCGCAACAACTGGGGCTAATCAGAAGTCAACCTGGCAGATTAGTATCCAAGATGAAATCAATTTTATCTACACAGATAGATTAGCAGAATGAGTTGAGAAGTTTCCCATTCATGCTCTGAAAGGATGTGAATATCATACATTCGATCTGTTTCTCAAACAATTTGTAAAACTCCAAACTTAGTGGCCTAAATGCCTTCATATTAGGCTTAGATCTGCGGCTGCTTTTTCATTTTTCGCCAGTTACTTTTCTATGCAATTCTCTGTTATAACAGCAGGAATCAGACTAAGATCTTCTTGAGTTAATTTTAATAATTATCTTTTCCTTAAAAATTATTCATTTCACTTAAATTTTCAAATTTATTTCTATAAAATTTTACATAGCATTTTCTTATAATTCTAACATCTTGTACATCTCTATTTGCTATTACATTCTGTTTTTTATTTTTATATTTTAATTTATGTCTTTTCTCTTTTTTGTCATGGGAACTGCCAAAGGTTTATCTGTTTCATTTGTTTTCTGAAAGAACTAGCTTTTGATTTTCTTGGTCTTGTCTACTCTTCTGTGTGTTCTATTCCATTAATTTTTTCCTACATTATGCTTGTTTTATCCTTCATTCTCCTTCCATTGATATTTATTTTGTTGTTCTCTTTCTGGCTCATTAATTTCATGCTTAGTTGATTTATTTTATAATATATAGGAGTTCAGAAAAATATGCATTCTTTTTTGTGGTGTGCACAGTGACTTTTTATCTCATATATAAATCTGTTAATTGTGTTTTTCAAATGCTGTTCAGTCTGCATGGTTTGCCAACCTCTGAGAGAGATAGATTTAGTTCTCTAACTACTATTGCTATAATTTGAATGTGTTCCCCAAAAAGCATGTGTTGGAACTTAGGCCCCAATGCAACAGTGTGGGAGGTGGGACCTAAGAGGAGGTGTTTAGGTCATGAGGGCTCCATCATTGTGAATAGATTAATGCTGATTCTAAAAGCACTTGGGGCTGTGTGAGTTCTATCTCTTTTTTTTTCTTCCTTTTATTTTAGGTTCAAAGGGTATGTGTGTAGGTTTGTTACATGGGTAAACTGTGTGTCTCAGGGTTTTGGTTTACAGGTAATTTTGTTACCCACGTAATCAGCATACTACCTGATAGGTAGTATTTTGATCCTCACCCTTCTCTCTCAAGTAGGCCCCAGGGTCTGTTATTTCCTTCTTGTGTCCATGTGTACTCAATGTTTAACTGCCACTTATAAGTGAGAACATGCAGTATTTGGTCTTCTGTTCCTGTGTTAATTCACTAAAGATATTGGCCTACAGCTCCATCCATGTTGCTGCAAATGACAGTATCTTGTTCTTTTTATGGCTGTGTAGTATTCCCTGGTGTATATGTACCACATTTTCCTTATCCAGTCCACTGTTGATGGACATCAATGTTAATTCCACGTCATTGCTATTGTGAATAACGCTGTAATGAACATATGCATGCATGTATCTTTATAGTGGAATGATTTCTATTCCTTTGGGTATTTACCCAGTAATGGGGTTGCTGAGTCAAATGGTAGTTCCACTTTAAGTTCTTTTAGAAATCTCCAGACTACTTTCCACAGTGGCTGAACTAATTTACATTCCCACCAGCAGTGTACAAATGTTCCCTTTTCTCCACAACTTCACCAGTGTCTGTCATTTTGACTTTTTAATCATAGCCATTCTGACAAATGTGAGATAGTATTGCATTGTGGTTTTAATTTTCATTTCCCTAATGATTAGTGAAATTGAGCAATCTCTTGCTCTCTTACATGTGCTTTCTTGCCCTTCCACCATGGGATGATGCAGGAAGAAGGCCCTTGCTAGATGTGGCCCTTGATCTTGGATTTCCCAGCCTCCAGAACCATGAGTCAAATAAATTTCTGTTTATTATAAATTATCCAGTCTTAGGTGTTCTGTTATAACAGCACAAAACAGACTAAGACAATTATTGTAATTTTGCTATGTATTTTTTGTTTTCCAAGTATTTATGTAGACATTTTAGTGAAAAGTTGGCAAAAGTTGTGATAGAATCTATTAGCCAGATGCTATTAAAACTCTATTGGTGAGGTATTTCTTAATAAATCCACAAACATTGCTATTTTATCTAGAAGTGATTTTATAAAATCATGACAATCTTTAGATTTAATAAATCACAATAGTGTCATATTAATAATGCTACCTATACTTTGGCATTTCACCTTGTGAATATGATAATGTGTGTTTTTTGTTTTTCATCTCCACCTAGATTGCATCATCTTCAAGGAACCAAATTTTTAATTTGTTAAAAAATTTTCTGGTTTAAAGACGCAAAGCATTATGCTTAAAAAATTGCCTCTTTATTTTTCTCTTTACTCTCTCTTAAAACCAGTCTCTAATGAGCTGATGAAAGGTAATTTTCTTTTCCCTCCCTTCCTTTCTTTTTCTTTCTTTTTTTTTAATTATGAGGGCTTAATTAATAGCATGAGAGTTTTATTTAGGTGAACACATCTTGTTAATTATCATTTCTTGGGTGCTATATTTTCAGTTTTCATTTTGCTAATATTTATATTGTATTGTATTCCACTTAAGAATTCATGATGCAGTCATATTAGCTCAAATAAAGTATATGCTCTCATTATTATTTATAGAAAAGGAGGAAATAGAATCTGCCACAGCATGTATTATAAGCATTTTCCTAATTAACACTTAATAACTATTATATTGAAATTACTGTGTGACAGACACTCCTGTTTTGTGACAATTCTTGTATAAAGATTATTATGTATTTCTCAAACTAAGGTAAATTTATATTCTTGTGGGAATAAAAGGAATAATCACTATGAGATAGAAACTTGGATAGGATTTAAACCTGAATCTCCTGTTTGCCTCCCAATATCACCACTTTCATCGCATTGTCTCCTATGGGAGAATCTACAATCAGTGTAGAACTCAATTTTTTTTTTTTGAGACGGAGTCTCACTCTGTCACCCAGGCTGGAGTACAGTGGCACTAACTGTGCTCATTGCAACCTCTGCCTCTTGGGTTCAAGCAATTCTCCTGCCTCAGCCTCCCAAGTAGCTGGGATTACGGGCGCCCGCCACCTCGTCTGGCTAATTCTAATTTTTGTATTTCTGTAGAGATGTGGTTTTGCCATGTTGGCCAGGCTGGTCTCGAACTCCTGACCTCAAGTGATCCGCCTCCCTTGGCCTCCCAAAGTGCTGGGATTACAGGCGTGAGCCACTGCACCTAGCCAGAACTCAGTTTTGAAAGGGCAAAAGCTGGTAAAATTTTGATATTTACTAAAAAGAATATAAAGTGAAAGATACAAAACAAGATACAGAATTGTAAATACCAACAAATCGCAGCAAAATACAGGTTTAAAAAGCTGGTAGAAGCAATAAACATTACAAAATTAAATAATTTGTATAGTCCACTATACTTGGATCATCTTTTTTTTATGAGTTTAACCAGTTTCCTTGACAACTCATTTTTCTGTCTAGACTTTAAAGTGCCTAATGAAGTCTTCATAGGACAACTAACCCCATTTGTCTTAGACCGACTGTCTTTGGGCACAGCAGAGCACTGAGGGGCTGAGCTGACCTCTTGAAGATGGATTCCATTAAATGACCCCTGAGCATGAGAAGGTGCCTTTGAAACTGGCCATGGCACATCTATCATTTAATGCAATAACATTCTCTTGACAGATCTACCATAGCTAATGGGAGAAGGAAAATTAGTTTGAAATTAGGAAAATATATTGTTAGAATAAATCATCACCTACAGGGAATGGTAGTTATCTGTTATCTCTGTTACCTAAAATGATATTAAATACTAACAGAATAAGGAGCGAGAGGGGAGAAAAAATAGAAAAGCTCTCAGAGCCATTTGTTCCAACTTTTAAAATTTTTCTATCATAAAGAAAATTATTGGCTGGGCGCGGTGGCTCACTCCTGTAATCCCAGCACTTTGGAAGGCCGAGGCGGGTGGATCACTTGAGGTCAGGAGTTCAAGACCAGCCTGGCCAACATGGAGAAACCCCATCTCTACTAAAAATACAAAAAAATTAGCTGGGCATGGTGGTGGGTGCCTGTAATCCCAGCTACTGTGGGAGGCTGAGGCAGGAGGCGGAGGTGGCAGTGAGCTGAGATTGCACCATTGCACTCCAGCCTGGGTGACAAGAGCAAAACTCCATCTCAAAAAAAAAAAAAATTAAATTAAATGAAAAATAAATAAATAAATAAAAGGGACCTATCAGTGCCTTATTGTAGTTGCATGAACAAACAGAACCAAGCAATCCACTGGTTTATCTGAAAGAATAAGAGGCCTATGGAGCTGAGAAGACAATGATGTAATAAAAATTGTATGGCGCACCTATTTATATATAGCATAGCGTGAGGGTTAGTTTTATGTATCAGCTTGGCTAGGCCACAGCATCCAGATATTTGGTTAAACACGTCTGGATGTTGCCGCGAACATACTTTTTGGAAGAGATTAACATTAAATCAGTGGAATTTTGAGTAAAGCCGATTACCCTCTGCATTAGTCTATTCTCACACTGCTATAAAGAAATACCTGAGACTGGTAATTTATAAAGAAAAAAGACTTAATTGGCTATGGTTCCACAGGCTTTACAAGAAGCATGGCAGCATCTGCTTCTGGGGAGGACTCAGGGAGCTTTTACTCGTGGTGGAAGGCAAAGTGGGAACAGGTGTCTTACATGCTAGGAACAGGACCACAAGCACGAGAGGGAGAGGTGCTGCACACTTTTAACAACCAGATCTCGTGAGAACTTACTCACTGTATAGCACTAAGGGGGTATGATAACTCTGCCCCCATGATCCAATCACCTGCCACCAGGCCACTCCTCCCACACTGGGGAATTACAATTCGACATGAGACTTGCGGGGGACACAGATCCAAACCATATCACTCTCCATAATGTGGGTGGGCCTCATTCAATTAGTTGAAGACTGACCTCCCCAAAGAAGAGGGGATTTTGCCTTTGTATTCGAGCTGCAACATCAACTCTTCCCTGAGCTCCCTGAGTCTGCAGCCTGCTGGCCTTGCCTGCAGATTTGGAACTTGCCCCCAACAATGCATGTGCCAAGTTCTTAAAATAAATGCTTCCCTCTCTCTCTCACTGAGTACCCCCATCCTATTGGTTCTGTTTCTCTGGTGAACTTTGATTAATAAGTTTGATAAATATTAATAAACATTATTGGTAAAGCTAAATATTGATTGGTGGTGACCCTTCAAATTTATGTAGGGGCATCAAGTTTGGATGGAGCCATGCCTCCTTTTGGCTTATCTTCTTTTTACCTTCATTTTTATCTTCAAGTTTTTAGGGGGTGGACACTTAAGACCTTTGCTCAGTATTTGCCCTTATGGATGATCAATAAAAGTAAAAACAAAAAAGGAAATATTGGGTAATTTGTAACTATTTATAAAATGTATCTGTATATATTATTTACTTACACCAACCCTTTGGGATAATTAAATGCTTCCCTGGTTTAGAAATGAAAGGGTAACAATAACAAAAACACAGATAATTTATTGAGCTCATTCTGGGCTAAGCATGTCACAGAGTTTGTCATAGTCTGTTTTGTGCTGCTTTAACAGGATACCACAGATTAGGTAATTTATATAGAATAGAAATTTATTTTCTCACAGTCTGGAGGCTGGGAAATCCAAGATGAAGGCACTGAAAGTTAAGGCTTGGTCTCTTTGCTTTCAAGATGGCACCTTGAGCACTGTTTCCTCAGGAGTGGAGGCATGTTGTGTCTTCACAAGGTAGAAGAGCAGGAGAGAGTGAACTCATTCCCACAGCCCTTTCTATAATGGCATTCACCCATGCATAAGGATGGGGCCCTCATGACCTAAACATCTCCCATGAAGCTCCACTGCCCAATACTGTTGCACTGGAGATTAAGCTTCCAACTCATTAATTCTAAGGGGACAGAAACAGAAGCATTCAAACCATAGCAGAGATTATCTCATGTAAGCCTCACAGCAACCCATGGCACAGCAATCCCAGTTTAAGATGAGCATACTGAAAAATGCATAAAATAAAGGTCTGGGCTAGAACTTGAACTTAGATCAATTGATTCCAAAGAAATCTGTGCTTTTTTCTCCCATGGGCAGATGTCTTTCATTTTTTCACCCCAGGTAGACAAGACAAAACACATCTCTGAGCCTTTTTGTGGCACAGATCTCAGTGCCAGTGTCATATTTCTGGAACTCGACTAAAAGTCAGGTGCTCAATTAGGACAGAGATCAAATGACTCGGCTGCAAAACCAGTGCCTTGCCTCTCCTGAGTTAAAAAGTCTCATTTATGGTTATTAATATTGAAAGGGATAAAATGTATCTTTATCTCTGCCATCAATTTTCCCCTGCCTTCATGGTAGAACTACAGGAGAACTCTGGGGAAAATTCAAGGCAACTATGAAGGAGAGAAGGCAGAGCATTAGAGAACTTAGGAACTGTAGGACTCAGAGAGCTTCTTCTCCTTCTCCTTCACTTGACAGATGAAGAAACTGGAGGCAGGGAATTAGATCACCCGCTGAAAGTATGTTAGACTGGAGCATCTAAAATTTAGTGAGCAAATAAAATCAATTTAATTTTATTCAAGCGCAGATTCTGATTATATAGGACTGAGATGGGGCTCAGAAGTCTGCATTTCTATGAAGCTCTCCAGGTGAAGCTACTGCTGTTGGTCCAGTGGCTGCACAGAGTGGGGAGAGAGAGTGAAGCATTATGACAGGTAGGATAGTAGAAGGGGAGGGAGGGAACCAGGTGCTATGGTTTGAATGTAACCCCCAAGTTCATGTGTTGGAAACTTAATCCTCAATGCAACACTGTTGAGAGGTGGGACTTTTAAAAGGTGATTAGGGCACAAAGGCTCTGCTCTCATGAATGGATTAAAGCCATTATCATGACAGTGGGTTTTTTATGAAAGTGAGTTTGGCCCTCCTTTTCACTCTCTCACCATGTGATACCTTCTACCATATTATGAGGCAGCAAGAAGGCCCTCAACAGATGCAGTGCCTCGATCTTGGACTTCCCAGGCTTCATAACCATGAGCCAAATAAATTTCTATTTATTACAAATTAGTCTGTGGTATTATGTTATAGCAGCATAAAATGGACTAAGACAGAAAATTGGTAGTGTGAAGTGGGGCTGTTGCTATAACAAATACCTGAAAATATAGAAGTGGCTTTGGAACTGGGGAATGGGTAGAGGCTAGAAGAATTAGGAGGATCAAGTAATAATAGAAAAAGGCTGTATTGCTGTAAACAAAGCGCTAAGGGTGATTCTGGTGAAGGTTTAGAAGAGAAGAGCTACAGGAAAAGTTTGAAACTTCTTTGAAATTTCTTAAGTGGTTATGATCAGAAGATTGGTAGAAATATGGGATGTAAAGGCCATTCTGATGAGGTCTTAGGTGGAAATGAGGAACAAGATATTAAAAATTGGAGTAAAGGCTGGGCATACTGGCTCACACCTGTAATCCTAGTGATGGCAATGGCAGCTAGTCTGGAGCAGCTGCTGCCATTTTGCCAGCTGCAGTGGAGAGGCGTGGCCAGGGCTGCACATTCCACAGAGCTGGCAGAAGCCAGGGACAAGTAGGATCCCCATCCCTTTCAAGTTGGTGGGACGGGAATCCCTGGGTTCAGCCACAGCTGCCCAAGTTGTCACCATGGACCTGGGCTCCCGCTGCATGGAGCAGGTAAGAGCCCCAATCCCTGGGTGCAGCTGCTCAAACTGTAGCTGTGGACCCAGGCATTCCTGCACTCTTGGGAGCCCAGGAAGGCACTTCCTGCCCTCGCAGGCTTGGAATTGCCTACTCCTGCTGCGTGGCTTCTCCCTGCTGTTGGCGCCCATTCTGATCTTAGAGCAAAGTCAGGGCCAGACCCAGATGCTGTCACAGCCTGGCCAGGTATGCACACACTTGTGGCAGTGCTGACACACCAAGCCCCTGCCGCCTTGACCCCCTCTGTACTTTGGGCGCTGACGAGCATAGGAGGGAAGCCAATGGGGGTGCTGAGGGCAGCTTGGCACTTCAGGCCAAGGAGGGCCTGAAGGCTGGGGGCCAGGCTGCCAGTCCCACTGACTGGAGTGAGAACTTGTGGTGCCTTTTCTGGGCCTGCTCATGGACCAATCAGCATGTACTTCCTACCCTCTGAAGCCCATAATTGCCCCGGGCTCAGCCAGAGCTGAGCAGATGTCCAGATGACCAGTTGCAGAGGGGAGCTACCCACTCTAGGGTCTTGTCTCTGCTGAGAGCTGCAGACATTGGGAAGACTGGCTGCAGAGAGGAGCTACCCACTGCAGACGTCAGGATGACCAGCTGCAGAAAGGAGCTACCCACTCCAGGGCCTCCTCTCTGCTGAGAGCTGCAGAGATGACAGGATGATCTACCTGAGGAGAGGAGCTATTCACCCCAGTGCCTCCTTGGAGCTATTCTGTCACTCAATAAAGCTCCTCTTGACTTTGCTCACTCTCTACTTGTCTTTGTACCTTGTTCTTCCTGGACACAGGACACAAACTTGGGACCTGCCAAGTGGCAGGGCTGAAAGAGCTATAACAGAAACAGGGCTGAAACATGCCCCTTGCTCACCATGTTGCAGCTGAAGAGAAGGAGAGAAGAACTGTAGCCTTTTAGGGAGCCCAGACCTGGAAGCTCCTTGAGCCAGGGCTGTGACTCAGTCTTTGGGGCCCTGTGGTTCCTGGAGTCTGCAAGCTTCCGGGTGCCACTGTGTTCCCTGGTGACAGTCATGGAAGCTGCCTGTAGCATGCCTGGTCTGGCCATAGCCTCACAGAGAGCCGGTGCCTATGCCAGCACCTGGTGCTTCCTGCCCCACTGCAGCAGCTGGCATACCTGACTGTGCACAGTGGCCAGACCCCACACTCGCTTGCTCACACACCGCTTGCTGCTCCGCACCTGGCTTGAGTTTGACAGGCGTGGGATCCAGGCTGGTAGCATAAGCCAAGCTCAGCCTGCCAGGTCAGGTGGGCAGAATGAGCCCAGTGGGCCTAAGCAAAACTTAGGCAAAGGTGCCACTGGCCACAGGGATTTCTCACCAGAAAAACCACCCTCGAAGGATCCTATAATGGTAGCAATTTGCAAGGCCAGGGCTGGCAGATTGCCTGAGCTCAGAAGTTCAAGACCAGCCTGGAAAACATGGTGAAACCCTGTCTCTACTAAAAATACAAAAAAATTAGCTGGGTATGGTGGCCCACACCTGTAGTTTTAGTTTCTCAAGATGTTGAGGCACAAGAATCACTTGAATCTGGGAGCAGAGGCTACAGTGAGCTGAGATTGTGCCACTTCACTCCAGCCTGGGTGACAGAGCAAGACTATCTCAAAACAAAACAAAAAAGCCAACTGGAGTAAAGGCCATTTTTGCTATACAGTTGCAAAGAACTGGTGCAATTGTGTTAATGCCCTGGAGTTTTATGGAAGCCAGAATTTAAGAGTGATGAACTAGTATATCTGGCAGAAGAAATATCTAAGCAGCAAAGTGTTCAAGGCACTGCAAGGCTCCTTTTGGCTGCTTACAGTGAAAAGAGAGAAGAGAGAAATTATTATTATTATTATTATACTTTAAGTTCTGGGGTACATGTGCAGTTTTGTTACATAGGTATACCTGTGCCATGGTGGTTTGCTGTACCCATCAACCCATCACCTACATTAGGTATTTCTCCTAATGCTATCCCTGTCCTTGCCCCCCACCTCCCAACAGGCCTCAGTGTGTGATGTTCCCCTCCCTGTGTCCATATGTTATCATTTTTCAGCTCCAACTTATGAATGAGAACATGTGGTGTTTGGTTTTCTGTTCTTGTGATAGTTTGCTGAGAATGATGGTTTCCAGCTCCATCCATACCCCTGCAAAGGACATGAACTCATCCTTTTTATGGCTGCATAGTATTCCATTGTGTGTATTTGCCACATTTTCTTTATCTGGTCTATCATTGATGGACATTTGGGTTGGTTCCAAGTTTTTGCTATTGTGAATAGTGCCACAATAAATATATGTGTGCATGTGTCTTTATAGTAGAATGATTTATAATCGTTTGGATATATACCCAGTAATGGGATGGCTGGGTCAAATGGTATTTCTAGTTCTAGATCCTTGAGGAATTGCCACATTGTCTTCCACAATGGTTGTACTAACTTACACTCCCACCAACAGTGTAAAAGTGTTCCTATTTCTCCACATCCTCTCCAGCATCTGTTGTTTCCTGACTTTTTAATGATCGCTATTCTAACTGGCATGAGATGGTATCTTATTGTGGTTTTGATTTGCATTTCTCTAAAGACCAGTGATGACGAGCATTTTTTCTTATGTTTGCTGGCTGTATAAATGTCTTCTTTTGAGAAATGTCTGTTCATATCCTTTGCCCACTTTTTGATGGGGTTGTTTGCTTTTTACTTGTAAATTTTTTTAAGTTCTTTGTAGATTCTGGATATTAGCCCTTTGTCACATGGAGATTGCAAAAATTTTCTCTCATTCTATAGGTTGTCTGTTCACTCTGATGCTAGTTTCTTTTGCTGTGCAGAAGCTCTTTAGTTTAATTAGATCCCATTTGTCAATTTTGGCTTTTGTTGCCATTGCTTTTGGTGTTTTAGTCATGAAGTCTTTGCCCATGCCTATGTCCTGAATGGTATTCCCTAGGTTTTCTTCTAGGATTTTATGGCTTTAGGTCTTATGTTTTAGTCTTTAATCCATCTTAAGTTGATTTTTGGATAAGGTGTAAGGAAGGGGTCTAGTTTCAGTTTTTTGTGTATGGCTAGCCAGTTTTCCCAACATCATGTATTGAATAGGGAATCCTTTCCCCATTGCTTGTTTGTGTCAGGTTTGTCAAAGATCAGATGTTTGTAGATGTGTGGTGCTATTTCTGAGGCCTCTGTTCTGTTCCATTGGTCTATATATCTGTTTTGGTACCAGTACCATGCTGTTTTTTTTACTGTAGATTTGTAGTATAGTTTGAAGTCAGGTAGCATGATGCCTCCAGCTTTGTTGTTTTTGCTTAGGGTTGTCTTGGCAATGCAGGCTCTTTTTTGGTTCCATATGAAATGTAAAGTAGTTTTTTCTAATTCTGTGAAGAAAGTCAATGGTAGCTTGATGGGGATAACATTGAATCTATAAATTGCTTTGGGAAGTATGGCCATTTTCACGATATTGATTCTTCCTATTCATGAGCATGGAATGTTTTTCCATTTGTTTGTGTCCTCTCTTATTTCCTTGAGCAGTGGTTTGTAGTTATCCTTGAAAAGGTCCTTCACATCCCTTGTAAGTTGTATTCCTATGTATTTTATTCTCTTAGTAGCCATTATGAATGGGAGTTTACACATGATTTGGCTCTCTCTTTGTCTGTTATTGGTGTATAAGAACGCTTGTGATTTTTGCACATTGATTTTGTATCCTGAGACTTTGCTGAAGTTGTTTATCAGCTTAAGGAGATTTCAGGCTGAGACGATGGGGTTTTCTAAATATGCAATCATGTAATCTGCAAACAGAGACAATTTGACTTCCTCTCTTCCTATTTGAATACCTTTTATTTCTTTCTCTTGCCTGATTGCCCTGACCAGAACTTCCAATACTATGTTGAATAGGAGTGGCGAGAGAGGGCATCCTTGTCTTGTGCTGGTTTTCAAAGTTAATGCTTCCAGTTTTTTCCCATTCAGTATGATACTGGCTGTGGGTTTGTCATAAATAGCTCTTATTATCTTGAGATGCATTCCACTGATACCTAGTTTATTGACAGTTTTTAGCATGAAGGGATGTTGAATTTTGTTGAAGGCCTTTTCTGCATCTATTGAGAAAATCCTGTGGTTTTTGTCATTGGTTCGGTTTATGTGATGGATTACGTTTATTGATTTGTGTATGTTGAACCAGCCTTGCATCCCAGGGATGAAGCTGACTTGATAGTGGTGGATAAGCTTTTTGATGTGCTGCTGGATTCGGTTTGCCAGTATTTTATTGAGGATTTTTGCATCTGTGTTCATCAGGGATATTGGCCTGAAATTTTCTTTTTTTGTTGTGTCTCTGCCAGATTTTGGTATCAGGATGATGCTGGCCTCATAAAATGAGTTAGGGAGGATTCCCTCTTTTTCTATTGTTTGGAATAGTTTCAGAAGGAAAGGTACCAGCTCCTCTTTTTACCTCTGGTAGAATTCGGCTGTGAATCCATCTGGTCCTGGACATTTTTTGGTTGGTAGGCTATTAATTACTGCCTCAATTTCAGAACTTGCTATTGGTCTCTTTAGGAATTTGACTTTTTCCTGGTTTAGACTTGGGAGAATGTGTGTGTCCAGGATTTTATCCATTTCTTCTAGATTTTCTAGTTTATTTGCGTAGATGTGTTTACAATATTCTCTGATGGTAGTTTGTATTTCTATGGGATCGGTGGTGATATTCCCTTTATCATTTTTTATTGCATCTATTTGATTATTCTCTCTTTTCTTCTTTATTAGTCTGGCTAGATGTCTATCTATTTTGTTGATCTTTTCAAGAAACCAGCTCCTGGATTCTCTGATTTTTTTTGAAGGCTTTTTTGTGTTTCTATCTCCTTCAGTTTTGCTCTTAGTCATTTCTTGTGTTCTGCTAGCTTTTGAATTTGTTTGCTGTTGCTTCTGTAGTTCTTTTCATTTTGATGTTAGGGGGTCAATTTGAGATCTTTCCTGCTTTCTCTTGTGGGCATTTGGTTCTATAAATTTCCCTCTAGAACACACTGCCTCAAATGTGTCCCAGAGATTCTGGTACATTGTGTCTTCATTCTCATTGGTTTCAAAGAACATATTTATTTCTGCCTTCATTTTGTTATTTACCCAGTAGTCATTCAGGAGCAGGTTGTTCAGTTTCCATGTAGTTGTGTGGTTTTGAGTGAGTTTCTTAATCCTGAGTTCTAATTTGATTGCTCTGTGGACTGTGAGACTGTTTATTATGATTTCCATTCTTTTGCATTTGCTGAGGAGTGTTTTACTTCCAATTTATGGTCAATTTTAGAATTAGTGTGATGAGATGCTGAGAATGTATATTTTGTTGATTTGGGGTGAAGAGTTCTGTAGATGTCTTTTAGGTCCACTTGGTCCAGAGCTGAGTTCAAGTCTTGAATATCCTTGTTAATTTTCTGTCTTGTTGATCTGTCTAATATTGACAGTAGGGTGTTAAAAGTCTCCCACTATTATTGTGTGGGAGTCTAAATCTCTTTGTAAGTCCCTAAGAACTTGCTTTATGAATCTAGGTGCCCCTGTGTTGGGTGCACATATATTTAGGAAAGTTAATGCTTCTTGTTGCATTGATCCCTTTACCATTATGTAATGCCCTTCTTTGTCTCTTTTGATCTTTGCTGGTTTAAAATCTGTTTTATCAGAGATTAAGATTGCAACTCCTGCTTTTTTTTTTTTTTTTTTTTTCTTTTTGCTTTCCATTTGCTTGGTGAATTTTCCTCCACCCCTTTATTTTGAGCCTATGTGTGTCTTTGCACATGAGGTGGGTCTCCTGAATACAGCACACTGATGGGTCTTGACTCTATCCAATTTGTCAGTCTGTGCCTTTTAATTGGGGCATTTAGCCCATTTACATTTAAGGTTAATATTGTCACGTGTGAATTTGATTATGTCATTATGATGCTAGCTGGTTATTTTGCCCATTAGTTGATGCAGTTTCTTCATAGCATTGATGGTCTTTACAATTTGGTATGTTTTTGCAGTGGCTAGTACTGGTTGTTCCTTTCCCTGTTTAGTGCTTCCTTCAGGAGCTCTTGTAAGGCAGGCCTGGTGGTGACAAAATCTCTCAGCATTTGCTTGTCTATAAAATATTTTATCTCTCCTTTGCTTTTGAAGCTTAGTTTTGCTATGAAATTCTGGGTTGAAAATTCTTTTCTTCAAGAATGTTGAATATTGGCCCCAACTCTCTTCTGGCTTGTAGGGTTTCTGCCAAGAGATCTGGTGTTAGTCTGATGGGCTTCCTTTTGGGGGTAACCCGACCTTTCTTTCTGGCTACCCTTAACATTTTTTCCTTCATTTCAACTTTGGTGAATCTGACGATTATGTGTCTTAGGGTTGCTCTTCTTGAGAAGTATCTTTGTGGTGTTCTCTGTATTTCCTGAATTTGAATGTTGGCCTGTCTTGCTAGGTTGGGGAAGTTCTCCTGGATAATATCCTGAAGAGTGTTTTCCAGTTTGGTTCCATTCTTCCCATCACTTTCAGGTACACCAATCAAATGTAGGTTTGGTCTTTTCACATAGTCCCATATTTCTTGCACGCTTTGTTCATTCCTTTTTATTCTTTTTTCTCTAATCTTGTCTTCTTGCTTTATTTCATTAAGTTGATCTTCAATCTCTTATATCCTTTCTTCTGCTTGATGGATTTGGCTATGGATACTAGTGTGTGCTTCACAAAGTTCTTGTGCTGTGTTTTTCCGCTCCATCAGGTCATTTATATTCTTCTCTAAACTGGTTATTTTAGTTAACAATTCATATAACCTTTTTTCAAGGTTCTTAGTTTTCTTGCATTGGGTTAGAACATGCTTCTTTAGCTAGGAGGAGTTTGTTATTACCCACCTTCTGAAGCCTTCTTCTGTCAATTTGTCAAACTCATTCTCCATCCAGTTTTGTTCCCTTGCTGGTGAGGAGTTGTGAGCCTTTGAAGGAGAAGAGGCATTCTGGTTTTTGGAATTTTCATCCTTTTTGCACTGGTTTCTTCCCATCTTTGTGGATTTATCTAACTTTGGTCTTTGATGTTGGTGACCTTCAGATGGGGTCTTTGAGTGGATGTGCTATTCCTTTCTGTTTGTTAGTTTTCCTTCTAATAGTCAGGCCCCTTTGCTGCAGGTCTGCTGGAGTGAGTCTGCTGGAGGTCCGCTGCAGACCCTGTCTGCCTGGGTATCACCAGTGGGGGCTGCAGAACAGCAAAGATTGCTGCCTGTTCTTTCCTCTGGAAGCTTCGTCCCAGAGGGGCACCTGCCAGATGCCAGCCAGAGCTCTCCTGTATGAGGTGTCTGTCAGCCCCTACTGGGAGGTGTCTCCCAGTCAGGATACATGGGGGTCAGGGACTCACTTGAGTCATTCTGGCCCTTAGCAGAGCTCAGATGGTGTGCTGGGAGGTCCGCTGCTCTCTTCAGAGCCATCAGGCAGGGACATTTAAGTCTGCTGAAGCTGCGCTCACAGCCATCCCTTCCCCCCGGGTGCTCTGTCCCAGGGAGATGGGGTTTTATCTGTAAGTCCCTGACGGGGGCTGTTGCCTTTTTTTTCAGAGATGCCCTGCCCAAAGAGGAGAAATCTGGCAGTCTGGCTGCAAGGGCCTTGCTGAGCTGCAGTGGGCTCCACCCAGTTTGAACTTCCCAGAGGCTTTGTTTACACTGTGAAGGTAAAACCGCCTCCTCAACCGGCAGCAATGGCGGACACCCCTCCCCCAACCAAACTCCAGCGTTCCAGGTTGATCTCAGACTGCTGCTGTGCTGGCAGCGAGAATTTCAAGCCAGTAGATCTTAGTTTGCTGGGCTCCATGGGGGTGGGATCCCCCAAGCCAGACCACTTGGCTCCCTGGCTTCAGCACCCCTTTCCAGGGGAGTGAACATTTCTGTCTCACTGGCATTCCACATGCCACTGGGGTATGGGAAAAAAAAAAAGAATTCCTGCAGCTAGTTCGGCGACTGCCCAAACGGCCGCCCAGGTTTGTGCTTGAAACCCAGGGCCCTGGTGGGGTAGGCACTGGAGGGGATCTCCTGGTCTGCAGGTTGCAAAGACCATGGGAAAAGCACGGTATCTGGGCTGGAGTGCATGGTTCCTCAGGTTCAGTCCTTCATGGCTTCCCTTGGATAGGGGAGAAGATATTCCCCGACCCCTCGTGCTTCCCGGGTGAGGTGATGCCCCACCCTGCTTTGGCTTGCCGTCCGTGGGCTGCACCCACTGTCCAACCAGTTCCAATTAGATGAATTGGGTACCTCAGTTGGAAATGCAGAAATCACTCACCTTCTGTGTTGATCTCGCTGGGAGCTGCAGACTGGAGCTGTTCCTATTTGGCCATCTTGAGATAAATTATTTTAAAAATGAGATTTATAATTAAAAGGGAAGCAGAATGAAAAGATTTGGAAAATGCTCAGCCTGGCCATGTAAGAGAATTAAAAAAGCATGTTGGGAGGAAGAATACTAAAGGTGTGGCCAAGTGACCATTTTCTAAGAGATTAATGTGGGTAGAAGGAAGCCAGATTCTATTCATCAAGACAATGGGAGAATGACCTCAAAGTCATTTCAGAGATCTTCAGCGCAAGCTAGGACTTTGAGGGCAAGGTTTCCAGAGCTGTGCCTCCAGGACCTCACCATTTGCTACCCTGCACTGCCTTGAGACTTTGCTCCTTACATTCTGGTGCAGTGCTCCTCAAGTTCCCCAACCGTGGCTCCAGAAGTCCCAAGTGTGGCCCATGCCATAGCTCTGAAGGGTGCAAGCAGTAAGCTTTGGCAGCATTCATGTAGTGCTGAATCTGCAGACACTCAGATTCAACCCCATGTAAGGGCTGTGGGTCCATGGCAACCTCCACTTAGATTTCAAAAGATATTGTGGACATCCTAGGGACTCAGGCAGAGACTTATCATAGGGGCAGACCCACCATGGAGAGTCCCTATGAGGGCAATGCTTAGCGGAGCTGTGGGAGTGTGGCAGCCTCAAAGACCCTAGAATTGTAAGGTCACCAGCATGCAACTCCAGCCTGGAAAAGCTGCAGGGACAAGACTTCAATCTATTAGAGCTGCTGGGTGAACTGAGCCCAGCAAAGCCAAGTTGTTATGAGCATAAATTGCTTATTCCTTTTAATTGCTGAGTAGTACTCCATGATATTGTTATATCACAGTTTTTAAACCATTCACCTGTTGAAGGACATCTGGGCTGTTTCTCATTTTGGGCTATGGCATAATAATAAACTGTATTTGGTCTTTGACCTTGATTCCTGGCACAGAGTTCCATAAGGGTGGAGCCACCTGAGGCCTTGGGAGACCAACTCCCACCCCAGCATGTCCAGAATGGGGAAGATGGAGTCAAAGAGGTTATTCTCCAGCTTTAAGACTCAATGTTGTTTTTGCTGTTGGGTTTTGGACTTATTTGGAACTAGTTATCCCTCTCTTTTTGCCTAGTTCTCCCTCTTGCAATGGGAATGTCTATCCTAGGCCTGTCCCACTATTATATTTTGGAAGCATGTAACTTGTTAATTTCACAGACTGACAGCTAAAGAGAAATTTGCCTTGGAATTAATCATGCCTTGAGTCTCATCCATATCTGATTCAGATGAGACACTGGACTTTGGACTTTTGATGTTGGAACAAGTTAAGATTTTGGGGTTATGAAGATGGAATGAGTATATTTTGCACGTGAGAAGCACATAAGGGGGAGGGGGTAGAATGCTGTGGTTTGAATATGTCTCCTCCATAATTTAGGTGTTGAAACTTAATGGCTAATTGTGATAGTATTCAGAGGTAGGACCTTTAAGGGGTGATCAGGTCATGAGGGCTCTGTCCTCATGAATAGATTAATGTTGTTGTGGGAGTGGGTTTGTTATAAAATTGAGGTTGGCCTTCTTTTGTGCTCTCTTGCCATTTGATGCCTTTTGGATGTTACAACATAATGAGAAGGCCCTTACCAGATGTCATGCCTTGATCTTGGACTTCCTAGACTCCAGAACTGCAAGCCAAATAAATTTCTGTTCATTATAAATTATCTAGTCTGTGGTATTCTAATATAATAGCATAAAATAGACTAAGATACTACATTTTGTTTGAGATGGAGTTTCACTGCATTGCCCAGGCTGAAGTGCAGTGGGCGTGATCTTGGCTCACTGCAACCTCTGCCTCCCAGGCTCAAGTGATTCTCGTGCTTCAGTCTTCCAAGTAGCTGGGATTACTGGCACATGCCACCACGCCCAGCTAATTTTTGTATTTTTAGTAGAGACGGGGTTTCGCTATATTGTCCAGGCTGGTCTTGAACTCCTGACCTCAAGGGATCCACCTGCCTTGGCCTCCCAAAGTGCTGTGATTACATGCATGAGTCATTGCATCAGGCCTAAAAAATGTCACATTTTAGTAGGCCCTGCAATATGTGGTAGTGGGACAGGCTCTCTCAAAAAATACTAATTTATTGATGATGATGTGATTTGGTAGCATCTGAAATCAGGTCATTTTCAATTGAAATTAAAAATGGCATTGAAATCATGTTAACAGGACTAACAATTTTGGTCAGGTGCAGTGGCTCACACTTGTAATCCCAGCATTTTGGGAGGCTGAGGCGGGTGGATCACCTGAGGTCGAGAGTTCGAGACCAGCCTGACCAACATGGAGAAACCCCATCTCTACTAAAAATACAAAATTTGCCGGGCATGGTGGCACATGCCTGTAACCCCAGCTACTCGGGAGGCTGAGGTAGGAGAATCGCTTGAATCCAGGAGGCGGAGGTTGCGGTGAGCCGAGATTGCGCCATTACACTCCAGCCTGGGCAACAACAGCAAAACTCTGTCTCAAAAACAACAACAACAACAACAACAACAAACAAATAAAAAAACCAAGACTATCAATTTTAACAGTCTGGAACAATATTTTTGGAACATTTGTAAGTTAAGCAGATGAATATGATTAAAAAAACTCGTAGTATCTGTACAGAATGAGGAAGATACAATTTAATAGCTGCCTGTGTGAAAAAGGATTTAGTGGCATTAATTGCTTATATGTTTTTTGAGTCAATAGCATGATGTCATTGCATCAACAGAAGTACAGTGTGTGGGGAAAGAAAGGTGATAGCTTGTTTCCACATCGCACAAGTCATAACATGCCTGGAGGATGTGCTCAGTTCAAGATGTGCCACATTAAAAGGGATATTAGAAACCTGAAATGCATCTGGGTGAGACTGTCTGAGGATATCTGGGAATGATGCATTTGAGAAACAGTAGAAATTGGGCATTTAACCTGGAAACTAAAATGACATACAGTATAATGCAAGGACTGACCCAGACACTGGAAGGATCACGTGTATGATAAGAGTAGGCTTGTACTGTGAGATTTCTGAGTGTGAACTAGAATCAGTAGAAGTGAAAATTAGAGACAGATTCAAGCACACTCTAAGGCGTTTGCAGGGAGATGGAGGAAGAGAACCGGGCTTGGAATTGAATTCCAGTTGTGTGACATTGAGCAAACCACTTAGTCACTCTGAATCTCAGGCTCCCCTTTTATGAAACAGAAAAAAAATTTCTCCCTCCCTGATAACTTTAGACAGTCAGTGAGATAATATTTGATAATACATGGCCAAGTGTGGCAAAGAGCACTGATTCAATTACTTTTGAAAACAGCATTATAAAACTAGAGCAGTCTAACCACAAAATTGGCTATCTCAGGAAGCAGTGAAGTCCCTGTCACTGGAGGCATGCAAGTCTAGGACAATTAACCTCTTAGGAATTGAGGGTGAGAATCTTGCACAGGTTTTACTGCTAAATAGGAGGTCAATGTACAATGAACATGATTTATTGGGTCCTTTCCAATTTTAAGAGTCTTTGCAGACTGCCATCACCATTCTCTTTCCCTGGCTATTAAAAATGCAGGTGGAAAAATTGCTTCATTCAACTGTAACACTATTCACCTCTCTGCCCAAGATAGGAAGGCAGAAATGACTTTGTTTTGAGCATTTCATTCCCAACTCCCTAATTGAACCATCTTCCTTTGAATTCTAAAATGGTATCATTTCCATTTTATAAGGTTATCAAGGGCATGTATTTCTTCAAAAATGGCACCATACAGAGTAGCTTCCTATGTGATCTGATTTGAGGAGTGCCAAGGGAGATTCAATTGCCCTAAATTATTTTTTTCCCATTGGTCCTGCTATACATCTTAAAATCCCTCTATTCTCTATTGTTGTAATTTTTTTTATACATAGCTATCAAAATGTGAATGTTATCTAGGGTGACTAACATCTCAAGCCATTATCTATCTTTAACATCATGGCCAGACTTAGTGTGGGCATTAGTGTATTATTGAGGTGCTCATGATAATGCGCTGCTGAGTTCTGCTGTAGGGAGCATCATTGGCTGACGCCCCCAGCAGTTAGCACTCTGGATCGTCCACTGTGTTTGCCCCTATGCTACATTTCCTGTGGACTGCTCCCAGCTAGTGACTGACCATGGTGGTGGTATTACTACAGGTCCATTCCTGAGAGATGCGAGACTCCTCCGACACACGACTCTGATTCAAGGGCTCCGCATCAGCTGGCTGAACTTTTCTAGGAACTGTGCTGCAGTCCCAGACTCTTTCTATCCAGTCCCCTCCCTCCTGGTCTCCTTCGCAGGCATTCAACCTGCATTGTGGCCTGAAGGCTCTGCCTGCCTCTTCCTGCTCCCTCCCCTTTATCCTTCACAGGCATTTCCTCCAACAAACCTCTTGCATACTTAACCCCTGGAGGACCCAAACTAACACAAGTGATGTCAGGAGTTGGGTGAAAAGACAGGTGGTAAAATGAGGTTGTAAGATGGGCTTACTTACAGCCTGGAAGGCAAAGAGGGCACCATCCTGTGTGATAGATAGAAAATGAGTGATCTCTGGCACAGAGTGAAGGCCCAAATACTAAACTTTTTACCCATGGTAACCTGGAAAACTCCCCAGTGACGAGAGCCACCTTGCAGGAGTAATGATTCAGGAGTTTGAAAATTGTAGGGGCAGGGGAGATGTCTACAAGGGCAGTGGGGTTGGCTGGTTACTACTCATTTGCACTGATGCCCTGCAGAGGATGAGATGGGAGCCTTTCTAGTGAGAAGCTGAGGCCTTGACAAGCAGTTAAAGGCTAAATGTGAGAGCCAGAGGTTCTCTTTGGCAGTGAACAAAGAGACCCCCATCTCTTGCAGCTGACACTGGACACAGCTGAGCAGCGTCTATCAGTTAGACAGTTACTTAGAATTGCAGAGCAGGTCTGTTATGCTAAGGTCAGGGCCCTGGATGAGAAAACCTGGGGCCCTGGAACATGGAAGGGAGACATCTAAGTGGAAGTCTCTGAAGACTGCCCCAAATCCTCTGAGTTTGCCAAGGCAACCCACCCTTTCTTAGAACAAGCTAGTGCTTCTCCTCTGTGGGAGAGGCTGCAGAGACCTCTCCTCCACAGGTCAACAGGAGCTGCTCCCATGTCCTCACCTGGCTGCCAGGTGAACATCAGGTTAAATCCCAGCATTATCTGGCTGAGGACTTGCTGGGCTTGAGAAGGAGGAAAGAGATTATACACTGAAGAGGCTTCAGGACTTGCTAGAATGTAGCTGCTATCAGAGGAGTACTCCTGGAAACAGATTTTGAGGGTGCTGGATCAAAGGGGCTGGAGTATATGATTAACAAAAACTCATTTTCTTGGGCACCCTTTGTTGAGACATGGGATTGAACACTAGTGACGACCCTGGGGGATGGGGCAAATTCATTGCTAGAGTGGCTCATAGAAACCTGGAAAGAGTGATGGCCCTTGCTGAGCAAAGTGAAAATGCAAAAGTTTCCTTGGCAGACAGTAGAGGAAGGCATAAAAAAGCGCAGGCAAGTAGGCATGCTAGAGTGGGTGTATTATGCAAGACCAGGAGACCAATCAGAGGCTTACATTCTGGGGAGGGCCCAGATGACATGGCAGTCACCATGGCTGTTGGGAAATCTGAGTCTACAGGGCTTGTTGATGGTGCTCTTCTGAGGTCGGGGATGATAATATATATCACAGAAGTAGATTTTTGGGCAGTGGCCAATGGCCTGGACATCTGGTAAGGGGAGAACTGGGAGACTGGAGACAAAGAGGTCTGGGCTACAGGCATGGGAATGGATGTACTGATGTGGGAACACATTTGTATCACATATTAGCATGCACCAGAAAGCATTCACCTGGTTACTTGGTTACTTGAATAACCAAGTAGACAAAGTGGCTCAGCCCGATGAGGTTAGCAGCCTTTGCCATCAGCCACCATAACTGGCAGAAAGGGCACATGCACGGAGGGAAGGAGATGGAAGTTGAGTTTGGGCCCAGAAGCAGGGAGTCCCAATTAGCATGGGAGTTACTACTGCCTGAGTGTGCAACCTGTCAGCCACAGACAATACACTGAGCCCCTGGTATGGCAATATTCCTTGAGGGGTCAGATAGCCTCTTGTGGCAAGCCAACTACATTGAGCCCCTTCTATCCCGAAGGGTTGGCAACTTATTATCACAGGAATAGACACCTGTTCTGGACATGGTTTGCCTTTCCATGTCAGCCCCTCAGCCAGCACAATCACTGGACTTACAGAATATCCTATTCACAGGGATGGGCTCGCACACAATATAACACCTGACCAGGGAACTAGCTGTGGGTACAGGAGTGGTCCCATGACCATGTATCACACATCAAATCCAGAAGAAGCCAGCCTTGTGGAGGACTGGAATGGCCTCCTAAAGGCATAGCTCAAAAGCCAGCTTGAAGGCAGCATTCGGAGAGTGGGTGCCATCCTCCAGGCTGTAGCCATGCATACGTTAAATCAGAGGCCTATATATGCCACTGTGTTCCTTATGGAAGAATGCATGGGTCTGGAACCAAGAGGTGAAAGCAGGAGTGGCTCTACTTATCACTCCTAATGGTACACAGGGATTTTGTGATTCCTTTTCTCACAATTGGGAGTTCCCAGTGGGGGGTGTTCTCTTGCAAGAGGGCACAACAAGGGTCCCATTGCACTATAAGCTAAGATTGCCACAAAGGCACTTTGGACTCCTTGTGTCAAAGGACCAGCTGGTGGGAAAGAGGGCTCACCATCCTGGTGGGCGTCACTGCCCCTGTCAGCAGGAGGAGATACGGTGCTTCTATACAATGGGGACAGGGAAGAATTTGCATAACCCAGAACCCAGGGCATCCACTTGGATACCTACTAATACTCCCGTGCCCCATTTCGACTGTGAATGGACACATGCCACAGCCCTGTCCTCTGAGCCCCACCTAAGTGATAGCTGAGGATGAGGGACCTTTGAATGGACAGTGGAGGAGGCAGAGGATGAGAACCAGATGTGGTCCCAGGACTAACAAGAAGCACTGTAGTTCCTATTCCTAAACTCTCTCATCCAAATCTCTCCTCAGGAAGAGTGACCTATGGGATCCATGGAGGAGCTGCTTCCCGAATCTGTGTAAAGTAGATCTTGCTGTGTAATAGGGTGACTGTGACTGTGGTGGCCATGAAGAGGCACAACTCGGACCTCGGATCTCCTGCTGCAGAGAACATTGACTGACAGCCCAGCAGCTCCTATCTGGGTCTACCACCTGTTCACAGCGAGGCCAACATCCCCCAGGCTGCTCCCAGCCCAGGGCTGAGCATGGCACGGTCCTAATGCTCTTAAAGACCTCTAGATCTCCCTAGAGATGTAGGACTCTTCCAACAGGCCACTTTGGCTCAGGGCTCCCCATCAGCTGGCCTAACCTTTCTAGGAACTGTGCTGTGGCTAAAGGTCTCCCAGCCCATCCCTGCCCTTTTCCTTCTCCTTCACAGGGGCCAGACCTGCATTTCCACCTGCAGGATCTCCTTGCCTCCTCCTGCTCCCTCCCCTTTCCTTAACATGGGCTCCCCAGTAAATCGTTTGCATGTTTAATCCTGACTCTGCGTCTGCTTCTCCAAGGACCCAAACTAATTCACGTACAGTAGAAAATGATTGACTTTTGACTTGGTCCTGGATTCATATCTTGTCTCTGTCGCTTATTAACAACATAAACTTCCATCACTCAACCTCTCCTTATTTTCCTCATCAATTAAAATATTTCTTACTCCTAAAGTTATGGTGAATATTGGAAGAGTTAATTTTTGAAGAGCACCTGTGATGTGCCTCCTAGAACAGGGACAGTTTGTTCCTTTCTCATCATTATCCTTTAGCAGTGATGGAATGGGACTCTATGCTATTGAGTTTTGATAAGAGATTGCAAGGAAGTGAGAGAGGAAGAATACCAGCTGCGGCACATAGCAAGTCTGCCTCCTGGGTCAGGTTCCCCTGACAACATTGGTGCCCGGGGCATAAAGATGCTGGGTGCCAGGGAAGGGAAGGATGGGGCACTGGAGGGAGACCAAATTCAATCATCTTAAGTCCAGTCCCCAGTTCTGTGCAATTCTTAGTGTAAAGTTTTTAAAAAGAACATTAAAGACAGTTACAAAGCCGAGAAATGGTCCTGTCTCTCTGAGCAGCGCTGGCCATGCTTAACCCACCACCCCTGTCACCCGCACCAACCCCTGTCTCAGGGCCCTTCAGTGTCACACACAAAGGGGACTCACCTCTGATTCACATTCTGAGGAGAGCAAGTTCATGGATCAAAGAACATGACTAATGGCCGTGGAACTTTCTGAAGAGCCGAGAACATTTAATTATTATGAACAATTTAGTCCACTTCAAGTGGTTTACATAAGCTCCACATACTTCAGCATTTGCTTAGCAACATGAAATAAAGCTTTCACTGGGGTTCCCAACGTTTGGACTGGGCCCTCTCCCAGCACCAGCTGGCCCATCTGCAGAAGGTTCACTCTGTGTGAATTTCTTTGCTGGAGTGTGAATTTCCTCACAAGGGTCAAGGGGAGAGAAGGAAAAAAGTGGACAGAACTTTAGTTGTTCTCTGTGACAAGGGACTTCAAAAAGTCGAAAGGGGGCTTTGAGTCCCTGCTCTCACTGGGCTGATGTGAGCATTAAACTAAACGTGAGAACACATTTAAAGCACAGAGAAACTGCCTGGCATTTCAGTGCTTAGTAAATGCTTATTGTTATTGTTATTAAAAAGCAATATCTTCTTTTCCCTATTGCCCTTCCACCTCCCTATAACACTCCCTTTTTCCCACCTACCTCATCTTACCTGTCCCCTTTGCTTCCTCCTTGAAGTCTTTCTGACTCGATGGAGACTACATCAATAGTTCTTCGCTTAGCGCTGTTAGAACTCGGCGTTTCCAGCCTCACGGGGCCCACACACGTTTTGTCTTGTATTGTGCTCCAAGCACACATCTTATCTTGCTTGAGGAGAAAGGGAAACCAGGGAGAGTAATGATTGGCACATGGGATGAGGAGCTGTAATGAATGGGATTCCACCATTTACTAGCTATGCAACTAAGCAAGTGACTTATTCTTTCTCAGCCTCAGTTTCTTACCCATAAGATGGGAAACTACAATTTACCTCATATAGTTGTTGTGAAAATCTGGAGATGACTATACAAAGCACCTGGTACATAAGACGGACATATTTTATTATTAATTTATTATTTAATTTCTCTTTGTATCTGTCAGAGAATATTGCAGGAAGGACACATTATTCACCTCATAAATGTTTGGGATAAAAGTGAATTGTGTTTTTGCACCCATTTTAAAGATAAAGATTGCTATGAAACTGGTGTTTCCCATACATTCCTGAGCATAAGAATCTCCTGGAAAATTTGCTTTGGTGGGTCTGGAGTAGGATATTTTAATATGCACCTTAGGGCATTCTGACATCTGACATTGGGAAAACTGCTGTAAAGTAAACTCAAATGATGCTTACATCCCTCAGTGATTATGTGAGAGTGTCTGTTTTGTGAAAAGAATGGACTGATACAGGTCTCTTAATAATGGACACACTGCTGCCCAGTTGATTTGGATAAAGCAATCACTGTAAAGTGTGAGCATGGTGGAGAAGCCACATCGCCACTTAGGTACAGCTGGGTCTGAGCCATGAGCAGCTCTAGTCGGCACTGCATCGCTAAGTGGACTCCGGGTGCCTTTTCTTAATTGAATGAAATCTCAGATTTCAATTTATTTCAAGGCTGCATAATGTGATAATTAGAAGCTTAGTTACATCTAATGCCCTGAATGGAGGTCCCAGGATTGTCTCACAATAGTCAAGAGGTCTGGACGGATAATTACCATCACTTCACAGTAAGAATTGCCAACCTCAGAGCTCTAAGGAGGGAATGCCCATGGAACTGAGGGCTTTGAAAATCCACTCAAGTGTTGCCCCAACGTTAGCATTGTTATCAATGAAGGGATTTTGTCTTTTATGGTGCTGGGTTGTCAGGAAGAGGTTTCTTTTATATGGCATGGATTTCCTTTTCATTCATCAGTCCACAGTGAGGTGGTTTTAATGAGGCACAAGCTGGGCTGAGATCAAGATGAAAGCAGAAAGATCAAGGGCCAATGAGGAAGAAAAAAGAATACTCAGCCCAGGAGCAGCTTCCATTCTTCAAGGACAATCTTGAAGGAGATTTCCTAGGGGAAGCATTTGCAGTTTTAATAACAGACTTGAAATTGAAGCTCAATCTATTTCTGGGCAGTAAAGGAAGTATCTTTAGTGTTATCTGATTTATCTTAGAATTACATAGATTCAAAATGAATAGACAGCAATCTCTGGAATATTTCACAGGGTGTAACTCAAGCCAAGTAATTCCAGAAAAGCAAGTAGTACTCTATATGCTCAAGCCTCAAAATCAAGTTCAGAAATCCAACAGGCTCGTTTTTGAACTGTTGAATAGAAACTGAAAAGCAAGGATACTTTATTTGGGTTACACATACTACTTTATAGCGTACACTATTTGACATCACTCCTTATTAAAAATATTCCTTCATCTCTAAAGCTTAAAGTGAATGGTGTTATCTCCAATAGACACTGGAAAAAAAATGTTGGAGAACAAAACCCCCAAATCTGCTCACTATCTTACTTTATAGAAAATGTTTGAAATATTGATGCCTCTCTTTAGATGGTTATACATAAGAGATTTGGTTGTTACTGAAGCATTTCATTTATGCTGAGACAAGTAATACAAATATGTATGAAGGTGACTTGCAAGTTGAGACATTATGTCATGGGGACTCAAGTAGGGACCAAGTGCCATGATGTGTCATATTTCCAGACTGGTCTGAGGTCAAGATGCTTAGTGAGTTCACCTAGCTGACTGTCCAGGCCTCCACATCTCATGGTGGTATTCATGAAGTAAAAGAAAACTGATTTTTTTGTGGTTAAAAAAAAAAAAAAAGATTTGAAAGGAAGGGTGACCAAGTATTGTTGACAGAAGTAAACAGAAAGTGGAGATCAAAGACAGTTTTAGTTCTTAACTAGAAAACCGAAGTCTGGGGTAAATGAAACAGTAGAATGTAAAATTCAGCAGTGACCCGGTTCTATGAATACAAGCAATTCGCCATATACTCTCCAAAGAAAGAAATAAAGAAAAAACACTTTGTAAAACAGCTTCAGCTGGTGTCTCAGCTAGCATGAAAATTGCTCATCAAATGAGAGATAAAATTTTAGTGGAAATTGAAAAGAAAATTTGTATTGTAATGAAATACACAAGAAGCCTATGCCTGCACAGAAAACTGATTTGGGTGAAACCCAGAGATTTCCATAACTGAGATCGTGAATGTTTGTGAAAAACTAGCTACTTATCTTTCAAATGGATTAAGTATAGGAAGAAACGCACATCTCTCTCTCTTTCTCTCTCTCAATCGTCTGTATATCTACCTATCACATATATATATATATGTTTCTTTCATCTATCCATCCATCCAGTCATTCTTTTTTGGAAAAATAAGAGAGATATGGCCGGGCTCGGTGGCTCAAGCCTGTAATCCCAGTACTTAGGGAGGCTGAGGCGGGTGGATCATGAGGTCAGGAGATCAAGATCATCCTGGCTAACATGGTGAAACCCCATCTCTACTAAAAATGCAAAAAAATTAGCCGGGCGTGGTGGCGGGCACCTGTAGTTCCAGCTACTCGGGAGGCTGAGGCAGGAGAATGGTGTGAACATGGGAGGCAGAGCTTGCAGTGAGCCGAGATAGCGCCACTGCACTCCAGCCTGGGCGACAGAGCAAGACTCTGTCTCAAAAAAAAAAAAAAAAAAAAAGAAAAATAAGAGAGATATGTGTATGACATTGTGCTAGGAGGAAGGATATAGACTTTAGGGAATACAGACACGTAATGGAGGAGGACTAAGACACATCACCATGAAAGAACACTTTTTTCTTTTTTTTTTTTTTTTGAGACAGGGCCTTGCTCTGTCACCCAGGCTGGTGTGCAGTGGCGTGACCACCGCTCACTACAGCCTTGACCTCCCGGGCTCAGGTGATCCTCCCACCTCAGCCTCCTGAGTAGCTGGGACTATAGGCCCATGCCACCATGCCCAGTTAATCTTAAATTGTTTTGTAAAGATGGGGTCACACTATGTTGCCCAGGCTGGTCCCTGGGCTCAAACAATCCTCATGCCTCAGCCTCCCAAAGTGCTGGGATTACAGGTGTGAACCACCATGCCAGCAAGAAAACTGATTATGAAATAAGGGCAGGCCTGGTACAAAAGTGGAAGGAAGGGAACCCTTATGGTTTAGCTCTTCTTACCCACTTTCCTGTTGCTCTACTTTTCGGCATTATGCAATTTGACAGCTAGGTAAATCCGCTAAATTTTATCCATTGCTTGATTTTTTTTCTTCCAAAATGTTTTTCAAATAATCCTTGATTAATTGGCCCTACAGATGATACACCACAGGGCAGCTTGTCAACAGGTATAGAGAATGTATGCAGGAATGAAAGGAGTAGTTTGTAACTTGGTCTTCTGTGCCTTCCTATGAGTTTCCAGTGACTTGAGATGAAGTATTAAGGGCTCTTTCTTGTTGCTGAGTTTGCTGTCTGCATAGATGGAGCTGATGGTTAAAGTGACTTTAGAAGGAGGATTGAGAAACAGGGACTAGCTTTCTGTCTTTTAGGATTTCAATATAAACTCATTTTATTCCACTCTTTGGCTCCTTTTCTTACAGGAATAAAAATAATAGCAAAAACATTAAGACATAGTTATTAAAGGGCCTTTCCTGTATTAACTCATTTATTGGTTACAACTACCCTAAGAAGTGGATGCCATTATTACCCCCACTTTACAGATGAAGAAAAGGGGCCCAGAGAGATTAAGCAGTCACTCAAAATCACACAGTTAGTAAACTGCAGAGCCTGAATTTCAAACCACAAGATCTGGCCCAGAGTTTACCCCAATCACGAAGTACACTGCTTCTGGCACCAAAGGTGACTAGAAGAGGGAAATGTCCCTCATCTGCATGTGACAAGAGAGCAAAGACAGTCTTCCTGACAGTGGACCATCTATTGACTTTCCATCCTTCCATTTTATATGATTGACTTTTATGTTGAAAGGGCAAATATCATTAAGAGCTTTAGAGCACATCACAGTGAGAACTAGGAGAATTTGGAACTCTTTCCACCTATGCTGTGGTTGTCTCCCTATCTCTACGTCCATTGGCTGCAATAAAGATAATGGAGGTTAAAAAAAGATCCTCAAAGGAAGATACTGTATGTTCTACTGGAAATGTTTCCCTTATTCTGAAATCAGTAGGTAATGGATTGCTGCCCGGAGAACAGGAGCCAGAAAGCTGTTTGGCTTTTAGGGGTTCCAGTCTCCCCAGTTCCTACAGATGAGTAGCAGGCACTGGAGGTGATGGAGAGTGTCAGGAAACCATGGACTGGGGCCAGGTCACTTCTTCCCTAACTGAATATCCTGAAGTGCTTTTCACGGTCTCTTTTTAAAACAGTAATAAAATATTTCAGAAATAAAAATCAAAGTCCTTATCTTAGCTCACAAAATCATTTTCTGACAGTGGTCAAAAAGAAAAAAAAAAAAGGTGAGCCAGCTCCCTGTAACCTTGACCTTTTCTCTTTTCTGTGAAACATTTTTTGAAACTATTTTAAGTTGTTGAAGGAACATTCCACTTGAAGAAATGGTGAACACAGTCGTGATGGGCTGGCGGGACAAAAGTCCAGGGGAGTGAGCTAAGGTCAGGGGCTTCATTGACCTATATCTGCCAATTTTGCAAAAGAGGGCAACACCTTAGAGTGGCTGGTTGACAGCCAGGGCCACCATGACAGGCATGCCCTGAGTCTGGAAAGTGTTTTCCCATCAATGCCGGTAACCATTCTGGGGAAGACAGCTCAGGCTGTCCTGAGCACTGGGAGAGCCAGAGAATGCCCTTTCCTACTGGAGGTATTATCTCTGCTGTTTCCTCCTTTTCCTTTCCTTTGAGACCCCAAAAGATGTATTTTGATTGAGGGAAAAATGCAGTCCAAAAGTGAGCTCATCTAGATGTGGTTGTGAGTGTTTTTGTCCCAGCTGGGCCGGGTCTGATCTAATCAGACACCTTGGGCCCTGAGAGTCTATAGTGCACTGCTGAGATTCACAGAACCGGGCCACTGCTGAATTTCTCATTCCACTGCTTGACTTGTCCCAAACTGTCTGTTTATAGCCAAGAACTATAACCGTCTTTGATCTCAACTTTCTTTTTGCTTCTATCAGCAAGGGAACCCCACTGCTCCCTTTTTCTTGTTTCCATTATTTTCTCTCATTTTCCTAATTACAACAGTTTCTTTTGAAATAATTTAGCCTTGGCCTGAACTAAAAAGAAAAGATATCTGTGAGTTTATATACATGTCTGAATCCCCCATTAGATTGTGCCTTCCATAAAAGCATGGTTCAGTGACACAGCAGAGCTCAAGAAATGTCCATTAAGTGGATAAACATTCAGGTCACTGTCCTCCTCTGGAAACTAGCCCCATCACATCCGTTCTTTCCAATGAGTGTGGTAAGCTTCTTGATTCTTGGTGCCATCTCCCTGCGTGTGAAGCCTATTTATTACCATGTACTAACTCTGTGACTCTGGGCAGGTTTTTAAAACCTTTTAGTGCCTCAGTGTCCTCACTTATAAGAATGACCTTCATAATAGGACTTACTTTGTTGGGCTGTTGGGAAGACAAAATGAGATAATCCATGTGAAATCCTTAGAGCAGGGGTGTCCAATCTTTTGGCTTCCCTGGGCCACATTGGAGGTAGAAGAATTGTCTTGAGCCACACATAAAATACACAAACACTAACGATAGCTGATGAGCTAACAAAAAACACAATCTCATGATGTTTTCGGAAAATTTATGAATTTGTGTTGCACCACATTCAAAACTGTCCTGGGCCACATGCAGCCCATGGGCTGTGGTTTGGACAAGCTTGCCTTAGAGGATTACCTGGCTTTTAGTAAATCCTCAATACACATTGCGTCTTATTCCTGGTTCAATGCTCATGCTTCTTGCAGGATGATCAACTGAGCTATTCTTCTTTGTCAAAGGACACTGGGGCTCAGCACACTTTCAGAGCGGAGATGACCAGTCTGCCCCTTGTGTAGTGTAGACCGAGGCACCTGGGTCTGAAACTGTGATGGCTTCTTCTCCACTTACTATCAGGGCAGGTCAAACCACCTTAAACTTAGAAGCATAAAACAACCACCACTGTATCATGCTCACTCATTCTGTGGGGCAGTAATTGAGATAGGGCCAAGTGGGGATGGCTTGTGTGTTTGCCAGTGCTGGGTCCTCATCTGGGAAGACTTGGTTAGCTGGGGCTGGCATTACTCTCACATTTGGCATCTGGACTGGGGTATTCATTTTCCAAGGCTGCTATAACAACATGCTATAAACTGAATGGCTTGAAACAACGGAAATGTGTTCTCTCACAGTTCAAAATCAACACATCGGCAGTTCCATGCCCCACCAAAGCCTCTTCTATGGGAGGATCCTTCCTTGCCTCTTCCAGCTTCTGGTAACCACAGGTGTCCCTTGGCTTGAGGCAGCATCATTCAGTCTCTGCCTCCATTTTCACATGGCTGTCTTCTCCATGTGTCTGTGTCTTACACTTAATGTGTCTCTTATGTAAGGACACATTAAAGGCCCACCCTACTGCAATGTGACCTCATCTTAAGTAATTATATCTGCAATGACTTTATTTCCAAATTAGATGCATTCTGAGGGACTGGAGGTTAGACTTCACCATATCAGCTTTGGGGACACAATTCAACCCATAATAGCTGGGATGACTCAAAGGCCAGTCTCATCTGGGACTGTTGACTAAAGCCTACACCTGGCCTCTCCATGTGGCCTCTCTACGTGACTCTGGCATCTCACAGCATGGCGACTGCATTCCGAGAGGGAGCTGCACAGCCCTCTCAGACCCAGGCTTGAAGCCACACAGTGCCTTGTCTGTGCTTCTCAATTGGTCAAGCTGTCACACACAACCCAGATTCCACCTCTTGGTAGAAGGAGTGGTAAAGAATTTGGGGGCCGTGTTTTACCCCACCCCTCACCTCCAGCTCTTTCTCTCACACAGCCTGGGAACAGCTTTTTCTTTTTTTGTTTTTCAAATAGCTCATTTTGATTTCCATATTAAAATACAGAATACAGGATCTCTTCTGAGGAAATAGAAAGGTTATCCTCTTCCTCATTCCCATAAAATATTTTTCAGTGTTATTTTGAAAACAGGATACTAGGCTGAACTAGCGTATCTTTATATTTTAATTTTCAAATCACCAGAGAATTTTTAGGAGGAAAACATTAGACTTGGAAAAAGTATTTTTGAAAAAAAGAGAAAGAATTTTATATGAGCTAAAAATAGACAACATGACTGAGGTGATTACAAGTTGTTGCTGGGAGGCTGGAAGAGGCTGTCAGGTGAGAATGCGGTGGTCCCACAGCTATGAAAATCACAGCTGCCATGTAATCTTAGTTGTTGCTGCTTGATTTTGGAGAACAAACTGCCAAAATATTGTGGAGAGATGATGTGAGTATCAAATCATCTTATTTTCCTATTTTTTTTCTAATAGATTCTGAAGTACATTCAACACACACTTTCCTACTGAGATTTCTAAAATGGGACTTGGAAAACAGAAAAATACGTAAGCATCCTCTTTCAGGCCAGGTGATATGGTTTGGCTGTGTCCCCATCCAAATCTCATCTTGAATTATAGTTCCCATAATCCCCATGTGTCGTGGGAGGGAGCCAGTGGGAGGTAATTTAATCATTTGGGTGGTTACTCTCATGCTGTTCTTGTGAGAGTGAGTTCTCACAAGATCTGATGGTTTTATAAGGAGCTTGTCCCCCTTTTGCTCAGCACCTCTCCTTGCTGCCACTATGTGAAGAAGGACGTGTTTGCTTACCCTTCTGCCATGATTAAGTTTCCTGAGGCCTCCCAAGCCATGCTGAACTATGAGTTAATTAAACCTCTTTCCTTTATTAATTACCCAGTCTCAGGTATATCTTTATTAGAAGCATGAGAATTAACTAATACACCAAGTGTTACTAAAAATTATGACTTGCTACTTATGTGTACCAAAAACATGTATCAAGACATTGGTAGCAGCATTATTTGAAATAGCCCCCAGCTGGAAGCTAACGAGATGCCATTCAGCAGCAGAATGGATACACTGTGGCATATTCACTGTGGTACATGCCGTGAGGAGACTGATCTAAGCTACACACAACAATATGGATGAATCCCACAAACAATGATGAGGGAAATAATACAGACACAAGAGATCACACTCGTGATTTCAGCTATATCAGGTACAAACACAGCAAAATTAATCTATGCTGTTTTAAGGCCAGATAATAGTTATTCTTCAGGGGCAGAGTGCCTGGAGGAGGTTTGGGGAAGGGCTTCCCATATCTTTCTGTTTCTGGGTGCTAGTTGCCTGAGTGTGCTCATTATGTGAGGCTATGCACTTATACGTGCACTTTTCCCTATGCATATCTTCTTCAGTAAAAAATTAAAAATAAAGTATTTGCATTAAAATAACCACCAGGCTGTGACAGAAGACAGTATTCAGGTATTCAGAGGACACGCAGTAAGCATTCTTCTTATTGAGACTTACAGTGCTCATACCCTCAAATAACCCACTCTCTTGGCCTTCCTGGTTATATGTTTTAATGCAACAAATTATTTTCTTGCTTTCTTTTTTTTTCTTTTACAGTAAAGTGAGGTACTATCATCTAAATCTCCAAAAAGGTCATTCAACTCTGATCCCTGTTTAAAGAGAGAAAAAAGGAATAAAGGAGCCTTTGAAGGCAGAATATTGCTCACTCATCTCTTTGAAGGGACCTCAGACTGCAGAGCAGAAGAACCACTGGCTACATCAGCTGGGGCAGAGGGGGATGAAGAGAACATTATGATGCCTGCAAAAAAGTGGGCTCTGCAGGATCTCCAGTCACCTCCCTTCCTTTCAGATCCAGAGCTCTCTCTGGCTAGGACCTTCCAGAGTTCCAGAATTTTTGTTCCACCTTCCATTGCTCACTTCTATTACCATTACGAAGATATTCACATGGAATTCTGTGCAAACCATTTTTTTTCTTTTGGTGCCCTCTTTGTTTTACTTCCTCTATAGGGACTAACAGCCATCTGACTTGGGGGTCCTTTGTCTTTTGTGACAAACCACCATCAGCAGATTTCCTTGAGGTCCATTTGCTCAAGGGCCTTAAAGCTTTTTGGAGTAATACAGAGTAAGTTTCTAGACAGCCTCTCGTGCCCTGCAGTAAGCTAAAGTGGAAGATTAAGATGCTCGGTGTATACTGTGTGTTTCCCATGTAATAGCAGAAAAGGAATGGGGTTCATCAGTTACTTTAAGGTGGCAGCAGCTACCTTGGAGAAGACTGCATTGCTTGTACTGATTCAAAAGAGCACCTAATGCAGGGAAAAAGCAGTAATAAGCCAAGACTTGAGCTGAGTGATTCGTTGAATCAGCCAAGGATAATGTTCTTCAGGCACTATGCACATATCACTGATCAGTAGTGCTTGTCTTAAGCTTCAACAGCACTCACTTCCCCTGTCTTGATGAGGTGAGCAGCACATTTAATTTCAGCTCCTGGGGCCGTCTGCAAACCTCTACTCCATTCCTCAGCTGTGTTTGCTCCTCTGTTCTCAGGGAGCAGCATTTTCACTGGATGCAAACTGTGAGGCACCGTCTGGGCAAGCAGATTGGTTACTAATGAGGAAACTGGCACTGACAGCTTTTTGGGTTCTGATTGAAGAAAAGAGATGTCTTCGCATCAGAATGGTTTAACTTTCAATGTGGCATATCAACTGGTTGAAATCAGGGAGAGAGAGAAAGAGAAATTTAATTGTCAGGCTGTGGTGCGTAGTGTGAAAGCTACCTAGATTATGAGAAATACGTCTTTTCAACAGCTTAAAGGCCACAGCTCTCAACATTTTTTCTGCATGTACAACACAGAAAGGATCCAGAAATCCCAGCCTATAACTCATGGTTCTGTCAAATACTCAGCAGAGAAAACAGAAGTATTTGATTGTAGTATTAACTATGAAATGTTCCCTATTAGCCATATGATTCTATTAGCTCAGCTCATTCCTGTTAGATTTATAGAAACATTAGAGATAATAGGAATTAGAAGGGCCAAGAGAGACGATCCAATCCCATATAGAGAAAAGCAAGACCCCTGCTCTCACTGAAGAAGTTTAAATGTGGCACATATACACCATGGAATACTATGCAGCCATAAAAAATGATGAGTTCACGTCCTTTGTAGGGACATGGATGAAATTGGAAATCATCATTCTCAGTAAACTATCGCAAGAACAAAAAACCAAACACCGCATATTCTCACTCATAGGTGGGAATTGAACAATGAGAACACATGGACACAGGAAGGGGAACATCACACTCTGGGGACTGTTGTGGGGTGGGGGGAGGGAGGAGGGATAGCATTGGGAGATATACCTAATGCTAGATGACGAGTTGGTGGGTGCAGCGCACCAGCATGGCACATGTATACATATGTAACTTACCTGCACATTGCGCACATGTACCATAAAACCTAAAGTATAATAATAATAATAATAATAATAATAATAATAAAAGAAAAAAAAATAATTAAACAACAAACAAACAAATTGAGGCCCAGAGAGATGAAGTAATTTGACTGATGTATTCCATCAGTGACAGACCTGGGACTGGAGCATCATCTCAGCTCTCAGCCCACTAAGAACCCTGTTCATGGTGCTATACTAGCAATCCACTTCCTGTAGGAGTCTTTGAGAGTCAGAATGACTTCTTGACTGAGAGGTACATGTCTCTAGGATAAGGACAATTGAGGGGATAATGAGGAAAGAAATAATATAACAAATATATTTTGCCACAAGCCCTCCTCTCTCCATGAATCCAGAATGTTGAACCATATCCAACATCCATTGTAGGACTAAGACTCGGACACCAAGGACTTCTAAGGAACCTGCTCCAATCTGAAATGACTGTGGGGGAGCTGGCCATGCCCCAAGCCATTCTTGGAATATTGGGCCATAGGGGGCACTGGGAAGCATGTATAGGTAGGGGCTGCTCTGATATAAGCCTAGGTATTCAATTATTCATGGGACCCCCAATGCTACCCCAAGTCTGCACCTTGATTCCCAAATACCCAAGAGAGACAAAATGTCCTACTTTCTCTCTGAATTTCTTCTAATGTTGGAAGACCTAGGGTGGAGGCAAACCTTTCAGAGAATTTCTGCTGGGATTTAAATGTATGTCTAGCTGGCTTTAGACATTAGAAGACTGTAATATTTACCTTAATAGTTTGCCTTTCCCATGGTGTTTGTTATCCTCAGAAGACCCCCATAGTGACTCTAGGAGACAATTCTCGTATCTTCTGAACTGTGCATGTTCATAGTTTTGCTGAGCAGGGTTTGCATCTAGCAGCAATGGAGGTATAGGAGGTCACAGGCAACACTATGTGCCACACACAACATTGTAGATCAAGACACAGTTAAATGGGCTGGCAATTCTGAGTTTCTGAGTCCAGTCCCATGGCTAGTATAGCTGTCAGAACTAGAGTGGCCAACCCTGGGAATCCTGGAGATGCTTTATGAATATATGAGATTTCAGGCATCCAAGCTTTTCTATTTGTTTGCATGTATTCTCAATGTCTATCTCCCATTATCGAATCTATTCCAAAAGCATTTTTTCAACACTTGCTGGAGACTCTTGGATAAAGCTAGTAAACATGCTTTTATTAAGCTCCAACTCTGTGCTAACCACTTATACATATATTGTCTCAGTTGCATTCAAAATGCTATTGTGTGTTAGGGTTCTTTCTTACAGATTTTGAAACAGTATCTTGGAGAGGTTAGGTGAATTGCTCAAAAGACACAGCAAGCACAGAGCTGTGACTTGGTCCTGTCTTATCTGCTTTGGGGTTATGGGTAGTTTATCTTTATCTGCCTATTTTAACAGTAGACCCTCAACCACCGAAATTGACAGGAAAAAGTATGTGGTTATTTTACCAAACAAACCAACCAACAGACAGACAAAAAACCAAACCCACCAAACCTGAAATTTTTGGTTTGGTCAACATTTTAATTCAACTGTACTCAATGTATTAACAATGGTGATTTGATATGATGGATGTAACTGATAATCAATGCAGTGCCATTTATAGACTACCTAAAAGTGCATTGTACATCATTTTGACAACATATTTACCTTCATTGTTTGGGCAAAACGAATTTTAAAATTATTTTTTGTTTCCTAAATTTATATCAATTGAAAAAAAAAAGTCATCTGGGTAGCAGACAGAAGTCAGCCTGGGACTACAGTGGGTCATAACACTGAGGATTCAAATGTAGGCAATGGCAACAACATCAGCGACTAAAGCTGTCGGTGGAGAAAAGAAGAAAGCACACACCAGCCACCCTGCAGAACAATGCAGTTCTTTCAGAGTCACATAGTCCTAAATCTGGAAACCATCACAGCTGAGAGGATAAGCTTTGGAACCCGACAGTGGTCTAAAACTAGGCTCTGCCTGCCATAGACAAACTACAAGAGACTGGGAAGTGAGTTAAACCTGAGCTAAATCCCAGTTTCCTTCTCTGCAAAACAGGGAGTGGGGAGAGTGGAATAACACCTCCCTCATAGAATTGTTGGGAGGCATAAATGACCCTCAGCACAGGGTGGTGTGTATGGAATGTGCATCATAAGTGGCAGCTATTTTGATAATTACTAAATATGATGAATGATGATAAGTGAAATAATAACACAGCTTTTCAACATTTTCACTCAATAAGTTAAATTTATAACCCGCAAGCAAAGGAGTTTCCAGAATTAAGCATCTGATGAGAGCTTAGACAGGTTGACTTTTACAGCTCATTCTAACCCTGAGTGAGGGTCTGTGATTTTATAAGCCCTTTTAGGGTTTGAGTACTACTTCTAAGCAAGATCCTGGTGTCACGTTATTCTCCATTAGGTGGAACAATAGTGAATAGATAAATAAAATATAACTGGGAAAGGAGACCACAGATTGAACACATGCATTTATCTCCACTCTTGTCCAAAACCTCACAGTAAAATAATTTAAAATACATGAACCTATAAGAACAAGAGAGGGGAGATATGATGAAAGAGAAAACCAAAATTTTGGAAGTTGGAAAAAAAATGGAAGGCTGGTTAGCCAATTAGGGACAGTAGAAAGCTGCGTGTCTGTAAGGCACATGCTGCCAAGAGAGAAAAGCAAGGCAATTTGGATGTGGAACCTCGGACAGGCTTAGAATAGGAAACAGATCCATGAGTCATGACACTGTGGTCGAGATTTCTGCTTTAGCCATTCCAGCATATGCTTGTTTTTTCCTAAAAGTCTTTACTCATTTGTTTTCTCTCTACCACCCAGTGAACATCTACTCATTCTTCAAAACCCAGAACTGTTGTTGTTTCCTGAAAAATGGAGATTATTCCAAAGTTCTTTTAGCCTTTGCAATGTGAAGGCATGTGTCAGGGTTGGGAGGAGTTGGGGAACAGCACCTCTTTCTTTTAACATCCAATTGATTGAGGCCAATGGGTCATCCTGCCTCCTTCCTTAAATATTCCTGAGAATGCTCAGAGAGGGCCCACATGTTCCCTAAGTCCATTCTGGTTATCCTGTGTGCCTTCGTGCTCCGGTCTGCTGCTCCCAGCTTCTTCAGGATCACTCGTGATCATTTGCTAGCCTTTTTTAAGTCCATTTTACTCCAAAGCAAGAATACAGTACTTGCTCCTTACTCTCCAATGCTTACCAACGCAACAACAAGAGGTAATAGTATTTAACAAATTTTGCTATGGAGGAAATGAAAACCTAAAACAAGATACCATATATCAGTATTCCTGAATTCTGTCATCATGTCCCTTTAAAGGCAGTGCTCTATGGGTTCTGTCTCTCCTGTGGCCCCAGCCTGCTGCCACTGGAACAAGGGTCCAGGGTTCTTAATGCATGGAAGTCTTCATCTTATCCCCCACAAATCTACAGCCAAAAGAAGGAAGCACCCATTGATGACACGATAGACAATATAACAGTTGACAAGATAATTGATACAGTGTGCCCAATGTGAAGAGAGAATTTGTCACGGCTAAAGTAGTGAACCTTCTCCAGGTGAACCATCTGCCGTTGGAAGCTTCCTTCTGTCCAGGGCTCCTGCAAGGCCAGTGGGTAGGTACTTCTATCTGCACATGACTGAAAAAGACTTATGAAAACCAATATATCCCCAAGGATACATTCTAAATTCTACCCAAGGAGCAGATGCTGCTCACAATTCTCTAAAACGAGGTCTTTTTTTTTTCAACCCCAGATATATCAAGAATGGGACACAATCTCTGAGGAAGAAATTGTCGGCATCTATCTTGAAAATATCTTTGGTTTCCCATTACATTTCTGATTTCTCTAGACAGTATTTGTAGTTCCCTTTTTGGTGTTCCCATTCTTGTAAGTTTATATAAACAGCAATAAGACTATAGCTCTTCTTACAGGATACTTTGTTATTTCTTAATGGGACTGTCTATCCTGTAGGCTATGAGCTATTTGAGGGCAAAGAATATTCTATTCATCTTTATATTCCTGGCACATGATAGGCACTCAGTAATGCTGCTGCTGAATTGAATTGGCTGTGGGAAAAAAACAAAATGCGTCTCCTCAGTCAGCATTTGTTTTCTAGGCTCTATTCCAATATATTTCCAACAAAAATATGAGATTTAAAAGATAGGCAGAGAGTGAATTGAACTGAATATTGCACAAAAACTCCTTGTCTTTAAAGGTGGAAACAAAATCCACCACCTTCCCAAGATAGCTGTTCTGTCTCACATCTTCTTGAAGCAATGAAATGATGAGTGCTGTGATCAGAGAGGACCCTCAGAAAATAAATAAAAACCCAGCTCTACAAATGCAGCCGTAAGCCAGGAGGATATGACGAAGGATATCATTATCATCCTGATATTTTTAGAAGTTCTTTGGTGACAGGTCAGATTTTTGAGAATCAGAAAATGATAAAAATAATCTTGTTATTCCACAAAGGAGGCTCTATATATATCAGGCCAATTTTGAACACTGCCTGAGAATGTTGAGAAAATATTTTTAAATGTTAGTGAAATGATAGGCTTTGGGGGCAGACCCAGCCTCGCTTTAGAAAAAGCTTTATCTTGGGGGGATTGAGAGATTTTAGTGATGTGAGCATCATAAAGAATCAGCGGTGAGTGGATGTAAGTTTTTGTTTTCCAATTTTCCAGAGGAGGGTCCACATGGAAAGAATTTCATGAAATTTACAGAAATCTGAAAATTGCTTTTGAAGCTATTACAGGTACCTGGGGAGTCCTCCTTGCTCCCACAGGCTGACTACACTATCTAGATCTTAAGGGACCCTCATCTTTCCTAACTTCTAGGCTGCAGGATTCTGCAGAATTACTTCTGCAGCTTCCATTTGTAGCTATTGCTAAGTGGACCCATAGCTATATGGGATGTGGGGCTCTGGATTTCAGGTAGAAATGACCCTTTGTTTATTTGAGATGTTTGCTTCTTTAAATACTCAGCCATCTGACTCTCTAATTGTTTAGGATTAGTCATAAGTTAAGTAGGACAGGGAAGATGTTATAAATAGTTTATTGCATATCCATTCAAGAAATTTAGGCTAAGTTTATATATTTTACCTTCTGAAAGGAGAAAGCCTATGTGTTTATTTAAAGCATTGTAGTTTTTTTCTCATTTAGAATATATGAGTCTAATATAAAAATTGATTCTAGATGATTTATATGTAAGTTGCTGTTTTCTTCATACTTATTTTGCTAACTTTTTATTTCATGTTTTTTCTTAAGTATGACTTTGAGCCTTCAAAAGTATTTCCTTTATGTCTCTTTTGAATATTAAAAACAACATGAATTAAAAATAGAAGTCTACATATCAAGGAAACTTTGTATATATATTTCTTTGGAGTTAGGGGGTGATTTCTGTCATTATTCTGAGTTTATTTTACTGAACAGTATATTTTTGAGAAAGTGGATCATACTATGACCAATAAGACTTGATTATAAAACTAAAATAATACCAAAATATAATACTGATAAACATATAGGTGCCTAAAGGAAAATGTTGCATATTTCTACAGCAGGGCAATTAACTGTAAGACTTCTAAGAGGCCTATGTCACATAGGGCCCACACATTCCTCCATCTGCCAAGCCTTTAAATTTAGGCACCAGAGATCACCTGCAAAATGCAAGCATGTTATCGGGAGGCGCAATACAATAGTACCTACCATCTGGTGGTGTTAGTTATTAAGTCACTGGCCTGTCTCCTAAGCGTAGCTCTGAGACAAGGGGAAAGAAGGAAGAGATCTGAGGAGGCAATGTTGTTCTGGCCCACCTGGGGGAGAACCATGAAATCCATCTCTGAGCAGCCAGCATCCCAGGAGGGAAAAGGAAGTCAGAGGGACCATGGGGGAGCCAGGGGGACCACACTGACTTCACAAGGTTGCTATGAGGCTGCAATTACCCATGTGGCAGATCCACTTGGAGTAAGTAATATTTTCATGGAAGTTTATGTAAGCTCTGTCCAGTGTTTCATGGAGTTTCTGCAGGTAAAGGACTGTGTGATAATATTTCCAGTAAACAACTTCTTTAGAAACTCTGCAGCCCAACAGCACCAAGCATGCGTTTGATGCAGGTAAGTTGAGTGGACAACACATTCTGGGAAGACAGGTATTGGGAGTTCTCTTTGGCAGGTGTGAGTGGTATCTCGGAGTGTTCCTGGAGTTCCCACTCTGAATGGCTGCCTGTGCTGAAAGCATTCTCACTGCAGCACGAGAGAGAAATGCAGAAGTGTCTCATCATGACTTGAGACTTGCAAAAGATGTCAAGAATGAGAGTGGGTCAAAGATAAGGAACAGTGCTCAGTTGGGGTCTAAATGGTCTCATCCAGTACCCTTTGGATGCTGCACACTGTGTTGGTGCCAATCACTTAGGATGAGTCTTTCCAGGTTCTTATGAGCCTCACAGCCTTGGTGAAGTGTGTTGTCAGATGGCTGATATTCATGACCCCAAGTGGAGAAGGAGGCTATAGTTTGCCAGCCTGCTCCATCAGATTCCCAAAGGAGCTACCCTATAACCTCAGGGCAGTGCATTTATATAGACATCTTACTGAAGGATTGGCTCTTGGGCAGATAATTGTTCTTACTTTCTCTTTCTGCTCAACCAAAAGCGTAATGCGGTGGGAGAGAAAATGACTTAGTGTGGTGAGGCCATGAATTTAATCTCATTCTAACAATTTAAAACTCATGTCATTCAGGACAATTAATTTAGTCTCATGAATCCCATCTTTGAAATGCAGATGATCATAATAATTGCTTCAGAGGGCTCTTGAGAAGATAAAATAAGGTCAGGAGTGAAAATCTGACATTTATCAAAATGTTTGCGAGGTTCCTAGTGGCATGAACTGGCTCCTAATAAGACAGTCAGCTTGAATATATACCAGACTTTCTGAAGGGAAAAGTTCCAGGGTTCCTCCTGAGTAGACTAAGTTTTGGGAGCACTTTGTATGAATTTTAGATATAAAAGAAACCTTAGAAATAATCTTGTATAGCCACCTTTTAAAAAAATTGTATTTAGAATTTAATTTTATGAAAGAAACCTCTGTATATATTTTTAAAATCAAATATTTATAATGAAAAGTAACAATTTCCTACCCCGCTGTGTCTCAAATCCCATTCCCTAGAAGCTAATAGCCTGATAAATTCAAGGAATTCAATGTTATACGTTATCTAGTATGTACTGCTCTAATATATGAGTATTTATTTTATTACACTCACAATTTCTCTACCCATCCTCCCAATATAGTCTTATCACTACATTTAGTTTCTCCATGGGATAACTTTGTAACTGTAAAACATATACAATTTTATTTCTACATTTGTCATTGGGCTGTAATCCTTGATTCCACATTTTGATGAATCCTTGATTTTCACAACTTTGAAAGATGAGGTCATCCAACTTTTCCTTCACCCCTCTGCACTACTTCCCACTTCCAAGTCTTTATCATTTGAATTTTTATCTCTCTGCTGTTAAAAGTTAATGACATTTACATTTTATTTATGAGCACAATTGTGTCTCATGCCTTGTTTATAGGTTGTATATAAAAGCTTAAAATCAATTAACAGTGTTTAGCTAAGTAAATGTGGTTTACTGTAGAATCAAGTGGAATACATTGATTAGTTTCCTGTTTTGTACAGCATTTTGTTTTTCCAAGAGTTTCTAATTGCCTTTATTTTTCTTCATAGCAATTTTGCCTTATCATTTACTTATTTCAAAATGTTAAAGTTATATTAGCTATTCTTTTTTTATTTTATTATTATTATACTTTAAGTTTTAGGGTACATGTGCAGTCTAAGAGCTTGACCTTGAAACTGTCAAGATCAGGAACTCTCCATTCCCCAGGGACTCTCTACTCTCCCCCCAGAAACTCTGTTCTTTCCTTCTGATCAACACTGGTTGACTTCTAGACTGGGGTTTATATTTTTTATCTTAAGATTTGCCTTTTTTCTTTTCTGGGTTGAATCTCCTGTTTCTTGGATCCCAAGATTTCTGTTTTCTTGATTTACTTGCTGGGCTGAGGCACATCCTCAAGTAACTCCCTAACAACAGGGTTGCTCCTAGATGTGTGGGGCCTCAGATAAATATTTTTTTGTGGGACCTTTTTCTAAATAAATAATTTGACTAAGAAAGTATTACAAAATTCATGGGCCCATGTGGGGTATAGTGTTTTATTGAAAATCATTCAGAATAATGGATAGAGATGAGGTACTTACATATTCATTACTTAATCAGTGCATGTGAGAATTCTTTCTTCATAATGTCCAAGCAGTATCTCTGTGTTCTTGGCTAATTCCATATCTCCAGTCATGAAGAAAAGTAGCAATACTGTCATTACTCACAATGCCAAGTTCTTGGGAACTTGTTTACAATGAACAATATAGATCTGTACTACTTTTGCAATACAATTTATTGAAGTCTGGTTATATTGTTATAGATGATGCTGCACCATGAATACTGGCTTTCAATGACTTTCTCAAAAGTTGTTGCTGTGCTTCATTGTTGATGACCAAAAATGCAAGTCTTATCCACAGTATGCAAGAAAATGTGAACAATAATTTGTTTTCTGATTATGTTGAATTTACTCTTTATAATCTAAACATAGAGTATGTCTTCCAACTCTATCTTCTCTTAAACTCTATGCTGTAATTACTACATTCCTAGACAGTGATTCTTTTAATGTTAACTGCACTCCCGCCTTCCAATCAGTGCCACCAGTGGAGAGGACTAAATGAATGAGAAGAGCAGTGTCATCGGCACAAGGAATGTCTCTCATCAGGAATGGCTTCAGCTGATCCAGGAGTGCTTGACATCCCCACATCTGTGGAGGCAGGGGAGGACATCAATTGGAAAAGCCCCTTGCTGTTGAAGAGCAAAGATCTTGAAAGCACCAGGTAGAGGAAGATGTAGCCATTATCAAAAGACTGACTGTCAGATGATTGGGGCAGTGGGATGACCACACTGGGTATCAGTGGTAAAGTCAAATGGAGTAAAGGATGCCTGTTTCCACCCCAGCTGTACTTGGGTGCTGAAGATCAGAAGTGAAACTACAGAACAAATCCAGATGAGAGCTGACCTAGGGGCTCACACATATAGTTCAGGCCAAGGTTCAGTGATGGACCATCATCAGTACTCAGAGCACTGAACTTGTCCTGGGTGTGATGTATTTGAGAGTCACTTAAAATCGTCATATCGCTGCCATTTTAACCACCCAATCTCACAGGATTCTGTAAAACAAATATGGCACTGGGCAGCAGGAGCAATCCACTTGTCAGGAATCCCTCCTGGAATCAGGGCTTGGCCAAGGACTTCAAGCCAACCACCCAAGGCATGAATCCCAGAACTCCTGGGGGCATCTGGCAACTTCATGTGCAGAATATATCTTCTCTGACCTAGTGTGGCTGATGATGAGAGGTCTGATGCTGGTTGAAGTTCTTGGTTTTCACAGGTATCTTTTAAATTTCTATCTTTCCTGCTAAACCTTCTCAATATCTTCTATTATGGATGTATTGAAGTTTTATAGTGATGGGTCTAGATGTGTGTGTGTATGTCTGCATGTGTATGCACATATGTGAGTTGTCAACCTGAGCACTTGGGTACTTGATTGGCTTCTTAATTTGGATACTTATGTCCTTTGACTCTGGGACAATCCTTTGCAATAATTCTTTGATTTCTTTCTTTTTGTTTTTCTCTTTTTGTCACTCCTATTGATCAGATGTGGGGCCTCTTGGACTGATCCTCGACACATCTTACCTGTCTCATTTTCTTACATCTTCTTGCCTTTGTTCTACAACATTAGTTTTATTATATTTTACCTACTATTAGAATTTCAGGCTCATATATTTATTTTTCAACAGTTTTTCCTTGTTAGCTAGTTGTACTTTGTTGATGCAATAATTTTTTTTACTACTCTTTCTAAGAATATTTATTAAAGAGTTTTTAAAGGTTAAATTGTGTTTCCAAATTATTTCTGTTCTTTCCAGCGTTGCATATGCTGCTTGTTAATCTTGGTTTCTCTCTGTTGTGTTGTAGATGTTCCTCAGAGATCTTTGGGTGTTACGTCACATTTAAGAGCCAGACAATAAGCTGATCTTGAGCTGTGTGTTGTGTGTGTGTGAGGCGGGAGTGGGTGGGTGGGGAACAGTGATTGTAGGCTGGCAGTTCCCTTTAATGTGATGTAGGGGAGTAGGCAATAATTCTGGGGACCCATAATTACCAGATTGGAGGTCTTTTCTCTGTGTTCATCCCATTTCTTTGGAGAAGAACCCTCTCATTACTTGCGTAGTGGGTGTATTAGTTTTCTTGGGCTGTTATAATAAAGTATTACAGACTGGATGGCTTAAACAACAGAAATTCATTCTCACAGTTCTGGAGGCTGGAAGTCTAAGATCAAGGTGTTGGCAGAGTTGATTTCTTTTGAGGCCTTCCTCCGTGGTTTGTGGATGGCTGCCTTCTCTCTGTGTTCTTATGCAATCTTTTCTTTGTGCATGTGCATCGCTGGTGTCTCTCTGTGTGTCCTAATCTCCTCTTCTTATAAGGACACAAGTCAGATCAGATAAGGGCTTACTCTAAAGGTCTCATTTTAACTTAGTTACTTCTTTAATGGCCCCATCTCTAAATGCAGTCACATTCTGAGGTACTGGGGATTAGGTCTTCAACATATAAATTTTGAGGAGAAAAATTCAGCCCATAACAGTGAGGTAGATGGATATCTGTTAGTCTTCAAATATGAAGAAGGTTTCAGAGTGGGAGATCAACTCTTGGGTGTAGAGTGGAGTTTCTTAACTTTGAGATTTTTGACATTTTGAGCTGTATAACTCTTTGCCAATGGGGCTGTCCTGTGCATGGTAGTATGTTTGGCAGCATCTCTGGCTTCTAACCCCCAGGTGTCAGGAGCACCTCCCAGTCATGATACTCAAAGATGTCTCCAAACATTGACAAATGTCCCCTGAGGGTGGGGCAAAATCATGCCAGTCCAGAATCAATCTGTGGCTTGCTCCGATGCTTAATTATAACTGGTGTTCCAGAATCCCAAGTCTCTCCAAGGTTCAGTAAGGTGCATGGCTGTATTTATTTCTTTGTTACTGTCTCCTGTGGCTTCCTCCACCTTGTTTGATCAGTCACCACCTACCCAATAACCCAATGTCTTCCACCCTGGAAATGTATTGATGTCCTGCACCCACAGTGGGTTCTTATGGTTAAAGAGCTTAGCCTTTGTTTTTTAAAATATCTTAGGAGGATCTTAAGAGGGCACATAAATATGGATGTATGGAGGGGTAATGCCCTATATTTAAGTAAAGACTCTCTACTCCGCTCCCCAAATTATAAATGAGAAAATGGAGACTCAGAGAGAAGAAGAAATTTGCATACAGTTACATTTAAAAATAGTAAAAAAAGGCAGGATTGAAACCCAGTTCAATTGGCGCCCAGTCCAGGGCCATTGCCACTAACTTGACTCTGTGGCTTCAGCGTGACGACATTGGTAACATGGCTGTTTTCTTCAGAAGTTTCCACTCTTTAAAGGAAAAACAATTCCGAAAAACTTATTGAATTCTGAAAAACCATAAACCCAGGCAACAGTAAAAGTTTTGGGGGAACATTTTACCCTAAGATTTTAAATTTCTTTTAAAAATAAACTCCAATATTAATAAATGTTTAAAACTGGGATGGTTGAGAGTAGGTGGCTATTATTCTCCATCCTCTGTTAAATGATTACAGATAAAATAATGATTTCATTCATTCATTTATTCAATTTTTTTTTTAAAAGCTATTACCTTAAACTCTTAGGATGAGGACAAGCCTTACAATGGTGTGTGAGTGTGAGTGTGTGTTCATGCATACACTCACATCCCTGTGTCTGAGTGTTGTGGGTGTGTGATGTCTGAGCATTTCTATGTGGTATGTATTCATATGCATATGTATTGGGTACACTAAATTTGGGTTTGCACAGAAAAGAATAAACAGAATTGTACTGGAATAGTCTACCTAGTGCTTCCTCTAAGAACAGCACACACTTCATTCAGTTTTGCTGATTTTCATCCTCTGCATCCACAGAGCACTCTAAGGTCTTTCCTATCACCTTGACAATGGGGATTTGACCCCAACCATCTCCACCACAGTTGGAATGACAGGCAGCATGTGCTGCCCATCAAAGACAGCTCTGAGGAGGCTTTCGGGAGACACCCAGGTGCCAGGCTGGTGTGAGAGAGTGGCATGACTGGGCTGCTAAAGGCACTGGATCCTAGGCTAGGAGGAGAAAGGGTGCTGTGAAGTGGAGTCGCCAGAGATCCAGAAGAGGGACAGCTGCCTGGAGATGAGACTGCAAGGGAGAAAAAGCACAGCTTTAGAAGAAGGAGAGTGGGGTTCAGTCATCTTCTTACCACATGGGCTCATTCGTTTTGTTTCTTCAAATATTAAAAATTTGATGATAGAATTTCTGTTTTCTTTTTCAATATCGCCCATAGGGCCCAGCAGATAGTTTCTGAATGCTAGTTGACTGATAGACGTACCCTATTCTCTGTTCCAATAGTACTTACATGAGGATTTCATTCATCAGACATTCAACAAATAGTTATTGAATGTCTACTTTGTGACAAGCAGCATTTAACTCCAGTTACAACAGTGAACAAAACAGACAAAAATCCCTGCCTTTAATGAGGCTTACATCCTGGGGTGGAAGATAACAAGAAATCAGATAATTCAGTGAGATAGAATTTGAGTGCCAAGGAGAACAAGCAGAAAGGGAGAGTTCAAGTGTGCAGGAGAAAGCAGTTGAAAATTTTTGAAAGGGTGGTCCGGGAAGGCCTGAGTGAAGATCTGAGTGAAGGCCTAAAGATTTCCTAGGCTGGAGATGAGAGGAACTTTCAGTTGGGATCACTTTGTATCAGACCCAGCACATCAACACATCGCCACCTACAAAGTGCATGCTTCTGGGAAACATCTTTCTTTACTTCTCAGAAGAATCCATGTTCTTGCTTCTGTGTTAGCCAATTCCTTCTTGAAGTTCTGGCTCTGCCTCCATCCCTTACCTTAGTTCAGATAATGACAATTGTAGTTACAAAGTGCTTAACTCTTCCGGAAGCACTGGATTCCACCATCCTGTCTCCTTCAGTATAGTCTGTAGTATATCTGTAGTATAGTCTGTAGTAGGTCTGTCTTATGCAGTTGAGATGAGGACTGAGATACGCCCTGGTCTCCTGCAGTACCCTCAGGCTTATTAGGGTAGGGAAAAATTCCACCCTGGTAAATTTGTGATCAGACCTGTTCTCTGCTCTCGAACCCTGTTTTCTGTTGTTTAAGATGTTTATCAATACAATACGTGCACTGCTGAACAGAGACCCTTATCAGTGATTCTGCTTTTGCTCTTTGCCCTGTGATCTTTGTTAGACACTTATTAGTAGCTCTGCTTTTTGCCCTTTGAAGCATGTGATATTTGTACCTACTCCCTGTTCTTACACCCCCTTCCCTTTTGAAACCCTTAGTAAAAACTTGCTCCTCCGAGACTCAGGCGGACTTCATGGTCCTACTGATATGTGATGTCACCCCCAGCAGCCCAGCTGTAAAATTCCTCTCTTTGTACTCTTTCTCTTTATTTCTCAGCCAACTGACACTTATGGAAAATAGAAAGAACCTATGTTGAAATATTGGGGGCGGGTTCCCCTGATACCTCTTGTTCTTAACATGCCTTGAAGTTCTTGCTCTATCTTCAGTCCTTACCATTGTTCAGATAATGTGAACTACACTTAGAAATCACTTAACTCTTCCAGAAGCCAAAGTAAGGACATCACATACATCTACGCATTTAATCCTCACAGCAATACCTCTATGAGGTAGGTCCTGTTTTCCTCGTTTCACCAATGAAGAAACTGAGAGACAGAGAAGTTCCCTGAGCTACGTAGCCACATAACTAATAACCCACAGAGCTGGGATCTGGATCTGGGAAGGCATGGGTCTGTTAACTACGCTGTTTGACAGCTTCTTTGGCACCTTGGGCTGCTCCCAGCGGACCCAACTCAGTTGGAAGATTTCTGACTGGTGTCTGTGTCCTTGCCATCCCAGCATTGTGCCTGGCACACAGTGGACACCCAATATGCTCATTATCATCTTTACTTGACATGTCCATCTAGCCCAACAAGCTTGAGTGTGTTTTCTAAAATATACATCCTCCCATGTATTTTCCCTGTTAAAAGCCCTCATTGACTCTGTCCACCAAGAACCACATCTCAGATTCAGGAGCAGGCCTTTTCTGACTTGTCTAGCTTTACCTGTGAGAGCTTTCCTGTGTGCACAACTTCATACACTCTAGGAAACCACTTGTAGTTTCTGGAACACTGGGAACTTCCTCACAGCTTTGCTTATGTTGGGAGCACCCTGTCTAGAATGAGCCCCCTTCTGCTGCTCGTTGGCCAGCTCCTGATCCTCTTTCCAGTTTCATGGCAGGCATTGCCTCCTCTGGGAGCTCTTCTCGAACCCTTCCTCCTTCCCCTACCAGAGGTAGATTCCCTCCTCTGTACCTGCAGAGTGCTCACCGTAAATGTTGTCTTTAATGTGTCTTCCTCCAGTGGGCAGAGGATACCTCAAAGGCAGCAGGACATTCACCTGTTCATTTTTATCTTCACCTCTAGCACAGGCTCTAGGGCATAGTAGACGCTCAGTAAATGTTGGGATTGAGTAATAACTGTTTTCCCTACTCTCTGGCTGGTTGGCATTCAGAGGTCAGAACCTAAATTGGGGCCTTTCTCTGGATACAAGTGTATCAGCTGAGGGAAAAGTTACAGAAACAGGAGTCACCTGTGTCAGGTTGACTTTGGCAGGGTAACCTTTGCTGCCTGGCAGTCCCTTGGATAATATAAGAAAATTTTGGCAAAACAGTGTTACCCGTGCTTGGCTCTCAGAATCCTCCCAAATGGTGGAGAAACAAGAAGCAAGACTCACAGCAAAGGCAGAATGCTAATCAGCTCTCTGTGTCTTGTCTTGTGTTGGAAGAAAAAGGAATCATGCAAATGTTGCCTAATTGTTTACTTCATTATGTGAGCTTCTTCCTCACCTCATTATGCACAGAATTTGCAAGTTGCTTTCTACCTTCCTCCCATTTCAAATAGCTGATCTGAAACTTCAGCAAAGATTCATATTAATTAGCAAGCCTCCATATAGCAAATATTAATTTGGAAACTGATGTGAGGCATCAACATCAACTTATAACATCCATTATAGAATGAGAAAGTGCAAATCTTTCCCAGGCCCTAAATGTGGGGAGGTTTGGTTCTATTTTGAGGATCTGCATAAGCACATTTGTTAGTAGGTTGTAACCATTGCTCCTGGGAATGGCCCCACTAAGGATGGACAGAATGGATGTTGAGCATGGTTTTTACAGAAGAGGTGTAAGGATTAAAATTGATGAAGGAAACCCAGCAGCAAACAGAAGAATTACTGTGGATAATGCTCAGGTAAGTTTCCAGGGACGCTCTGGCTGAGCCTGCTGGTTTAGTCTTCTCTTGAACAACATGAGCATGAACAGTGAGTATTCCTCATGATCACGCCTTGTAGTCAGTGCTGAGGGAAGAGGCAAACTGGTAGCATGGCATACATATGGGGTTCTCCCTTCAAAACCATGTGATGCTGTCCTACTCCTCCCCAGATTGAGAAGGAGGAGATAAAGGGAAAGAAGGGGCTCTTTGGGAACCCCAACACCCCTCCACATATCAGCTGGGAGACATCAGCCAAGTTACTTACCCACTCTGAGCTCTGCTTCTTCCTCTATGGAATGTGGATAATCACTTCTACTTCCTAGCAGAGTTCCAGGAGACAGGATGAGAGAGAAAAAAAAAAAGAAAGAAAACACATAAAACTTCTAGAAGAATCATAAACAAGAGAAGCCATGATTGCACTTTTTTTGACCAAAAGAGAAGGAGCTGTAGTGCCCCAGAGTTCCCAGAGGAAAAGTCTCAGTGGTTAGTTCTGAGAACTGCTTAGTGCCTTTTAGTTCCTGTATTGGTCCTTCTCTAGAGGCACAGAACTAATAGGATAGATGTATACATGAAGGGGAGTTTATTTAGGAGTATTGACTCACATGATCACAAGGTGAAGTCCCACAATAGGCCGTCTGCAAGCTGAGCAGCAAGGAAGCCAGTCTGAGTCCCAAAACCTCAAAAGTAGGGAAGCCGACAGTGCGGCTTTCAGTCTGTGGCCGAAGATCTAAGAGCCCCTGGCAAAACACTGGTGTAAGTCCAAGAGTTCAAAAGCTGAAGAACTTGGAGTCTGATATTCAAGGGCAGAAGGCATCCAGCACAGGGGAAAAGTGAAGGCCGGCAGATTCAACAAGTGTTCTTATCTTATCTTCCAACTTCGGCCTGCTTTTATTCTAGCCACACTGGCAGCTGATTAGATGGTGCCCAACCAGATTGAGGGTAGGTTAGCCTCTCCCAGTCCACTGGGAGGTTAACCTACTGGGAGAGGTTAGCCTCTCCCAGTCAAATGTTACCTCGTTTGGCAACACCTTCACAAACACACTCAGGAACAATACTTTGCTTCCTTCAATCCAATCAAGTTGACGCTCAATATTAACCATCACAGTTCCCCTAGAAGATTTCTGATAAAACCCCAGCAGATACAAATGTGATTGGTATTTTTGTATTTCATAAAAAACCTAAAACCCCAATTTTCAGCCATTGTTAATGTTTATTCTTCGTCTTCTTCTTGGTTCTTAGTCAACTACTTTGCTCAAAGAACCTAGGGTCTTAGTATTGGAGAGTTGATGTGGCTTCAGGGGCTTGACACTGCTTTGGGGATGTGAATGAAACTTGCATGGACACAAGGGCCCTGCATTGAGCCATCTCTTTCTTGGTGCCCCCAACCCCATTTTGACCAGGCTCACCTCACTCACTCTGCACCAGGGGTCAGCCCGTATGTGGGAGAATCAGTGACTCACCAGTACAATGCTCTTTGATCAGGAGCTGCCCCCATGATTAGATGCAGAAATGACAGCAGGAAGGAAACAACAGCTCCTTTAAAGAAATCCAAACCACCTAGCCTCAGGCAGTTTGGTGAAGAACCTTCTCTTTCCCCCGTCCATGAAAAGTTCAAGGGCCAGGAAGGTGGCTTTTTAAAAAGCACTCCAAAAGCCAAATAAATATATTTGTGCATTTTCTAAACTAAGACCAGTGGAGTGACATACTGCTTGTAAGTGCTTGAAGGATATAAACTTTAAAAAGCTGAGAGGGAAGACTGAAGGGCTGCAGAAGAAACTGTATCTTAGAGTATCTAGTGGAACAGGACGAACACAAAATTATCAAGGAAATTAAGTCTGGAAGAGGCCTGCTCATCTGGGGCTGGCCTCCTGGGAAGGCATGAAGGCAGCTGTATCTGTGCTGTCCCCATCTCCTTGTTGCAGGAAATCAGGGACCCTGAACGGAGGGACCAGCTGGAGCCACAGCAGAGGAACATAAATTGTGAAGATTTCATGGACGTTTATCAGTTCCCAAATAATACTTTTATAATTTCTTATGCCTGTCTTTACTTTAATCTCTTAATCCTGTTATCTTTGTAAGCTAAGGATGTATGTCATCTCAGGACCACTGTGATAATTGTGTTAACTGTACAAATTGATTGTAAAACATGTGTGTTTGAACAATATGAAATCAGTGCACCTTGAAAAAGAACAGAATAACAGTGACTTTTAGGGAACAAGGGAAGACAACCATGAGGTCTGCCTGCCTGCAGGGTTGGGCAAAAAGAGCCATATTTTTCTTCTTGCAGAGAGCCTATAAATGGATGTGCAAGTAGGAGAGCTATCACTAAATTCTTTTCCTAGCAAGGAATACTAATATTAATACCCTGGGAAAGGAATGCATTCCTGGGGGGAGGTCTATAAATGGCCACTCTGGGAGTGTCTGTCTTATGCTGTTGAGATAAGGACTGAGATGTGTCCTGGTCTCCTGCAGTACCCTAAGGCTTATTAGGGTGGGGAAAATCTCTGCCCTTGGTAAATTTGTGGTCAGACCAGTTCTGTGCTCTCTAACCCTGTTTTCTGTTGTTTAAGATGTTTATCAAGGCAATATGTGCATAGCTGAATATAGACCCTTATCAGTAGTTCTGCTTTGCCTTTGTCCTGTTCCCTCAGAAGCATGTGATCTTTGTTTTGCTTTTTGCCCTTTGAAGCATGTGATCTTTGTGCCTACTCACTGTTTTACACCTTCTCGGCTTTTGAAACCCTTAATAAAAAACTTGCTGGTTTGAGCCTCAGGCAAGTATCATGGTCCTACTGATATGTGATGTCACCCCTGGTGGCCCAGCTGTAAAATTCCTCTCTTTGTACTCTTTCTCTTTATTTCTCAGCTGATGACACTTATGGAAAATAGAGAGAACCTACGTTGAAATATTGGGGGTGGGTTCCCCCGATATCTCAAGCTGGAGAAAAAGAGGATCCTCCAGAGATGCAATCAGGGAGACAGACAAGATGAGTAAAAGGGGAGTTTTAAAATTTATGATGAATGATTCTTTTCTATTACCCTGACCTTAGAGAGAGAGACCAAGAATGGAATGATAGTAAGGTCATCCAGAAGCAATTAAGTTATAGATAATTATAATAAAAAAAAAGAATTTCTAGCCAGTTTGCTATGAGTAATAATTCATGTTTCCTTAGGAGAATCTGACAGGTCCCTAACAGCCTGTGGTATAATTGAGGCTCCCACCAAGAAGTGATGGACTTACTAATCATGAAAGGAAAAAGGTATACATATACTCTTGAATTTTACCTTTAATTAGCAGTTCATTACCAATTAGCATTTAATTACTAATCATTTTTAATCATTGTTTTTAACCTCTCCTTAAGATGCAAAAGTCCCCTTTAAGTGTACCTGTTTTCAGTTAAATTAATAAATTAGACAAAGAATAGGGGTTTCAACAAGGAACTAGTCCTTAAGTGAGCATTTACTAAGAAGAGAAACATTAGCCAAATGGATAATTCCCATAAAAATGGCCCTATTCCTAAGTAAAAGCATAGCTTTGTTTGAATAAACATGGAGGAACTTACACATATAAAATATATATTGTGTAAGTGAAAAAAACCAGTCAGAAAAGGCTCCATACTGTGTGATTCCAACTGCATGTCTTTCTAGGAAAAAAGCAAAATTACAGAAACTAAAAGGATGAATGGTTGCCAGGGGCTGAAGGGAGGAAGGGATGAATAGGGGAAGTGCAGGGGACTGTTAGGGCAGTGAAACTCTTCTGTATGATACTGTAATGGTGGATACATGAGATAATGCATTTGTCAAAGCTCACAGAATATAAAATGCCAACAGTGAACCCTAATGGAAACCATGGGCTTTAGTTAATAATAATGCATCAATATTGGCTCATCAATTGAAACAAATGCAAGATGTTAATAATAGGGGAAAACTAAAGGGAGGGGTGGTATAGGGGTGGGGAGAAAGAATCTCTCAGAACTGTCTACTTTCTGCTCATTTTTTCTCTCAATCTAAAATCGCTGTTATAAAATAAAGTCTATAAATTGAAAAAATAATCTTCAATCAACTAGGTGGCTGAAAGCTTCTAATATTAGAAGAAAAACCTAGTGAGTATATTTATCTTATTCTTTTATTTCATTAATAAACACTTATTGTGACTGAGCACAGAAAGGTAGGCTTGGAGGACCTGAGATTAGACAGAATTGCCACCTTTAACAGTACCAAGCAACACATCATTACCCCAACAACAATGACAAATGTTTATTGAATACTTATAACTAGGCCCTGAGTGCACTATCTCATTTACTCCCACAAGAGAAACAAATAAGGGGACTTACATTTTATATTGGCTTGACAAAAAAAAAAAAGGAAATGAGTTTGGAAAATTTAAATAAATTGCCCAAGGTCAGCCAGCTAGAAAGCAAGAGTCAGACCTGTATTCAGGTAGCTTGACAAATGTCATACTTAGAAGTCTAGTGTGTCCCCACAGAAAAGTGTTGTAAAGCTGCTTTGAAGTGCTTTGTTTTTAGTGAAATATTTAAGTAAAGATATTAGAACAAATTCCATTACAAACAAGAATCAAATATGCTTCTTACTTTAATCAGTTCGGGCTGCCAAAAAAAAAACAAAAAAAACAAAAAAAAACAAACCATAGACTAGGTGGCTTCAATAACAAACATTTATTTCCCACAGTTCTGGAGGCTGGGACATCCAAGATCAAGGTGCCAGTGGATCCAGTGTCTGGCAAGGGCCTTCTTCCTAGTTTGCAGATGGATGACTTCTCACTGTATCTTCACGTGGCCAAGAGGAAGAGAGATCATCTCTTCTGTCTCTTTTTATAAGGGCACTAATCCCACTTGTGGGGTTTCCACCCTCATGACCTAATTACCTTCCAAAGGTCCCACCTCCAAATACCATCACATTGGGGATTAGGCTTTAACATATGAATTTTGGGGGCACACAAACATTTAGTTCCAGGCACTGTCCTACTTCAAAAAGCAGAATAGCACTTTTATAGACTAAATCTATCAGGTTATAAAATTGTATTTCTCCATTCAAATAAAAAACATCCCTTTATTACAAGTATCATTTTTTCTGGAAAGATAAAAGTACATTAGCACAAGGCAGAACTTTATAGCTATTAGGAATTACAGTACAAAGAAAACAAGTTGAAAAATGAGGTGAGGGTCAAATATGTATCTATATTTAACTTTATATAAATAGGAGAATTAAACATCACTGCTGCTTTGGGCTGTTAAGTCTTTTTCTATTATCCTGGCAATGTTGTTGCTCAGATCACTCCTAAAATGCAAAAAGAATAGTGACTATGGGAAATCAGATCCTTTCTTTTTCAGACATAGGTTTCCCACAATCACACTTCAAGGACTCATTGACTTTCACAGTTATAAGACCATCTTGAATTGATGTAGCCTTTCTCCTAAGTAGGACACACATAGTCAATCCCCAACAACAAATATGTACCATGCATAAGCAGTATATTATGAGTCATGGACTAAAAGAAGTGGGAGGTAAATTCATAACTGAACTGGAGGACAGACAGATAAACACACACACAAACAAAAATAACTGGCTCTCAAAATGGAAGAGAATGTTCTACAGATGGATAACAGAAGCCTTGAAGATGAAAAGATCTTGTTCCAAGGTTTGCAAAAGGTCTGAACCCACAACCTGTAACATCTTTGAAATCCACAGCTCCTGAATGTTGGCCTCCCAAGTTTCTGTCCACCTCTGTAGCCCTCATTGCTTGCTGTTTCTTGAATAACTGACTTTCCCTTATGAAAAGCCCAACTTCATCCATTGCAACTACTTTTGTCTAGGACATGCGTGCCTACTCTAAGAGGGTTCTCCTTTGCAAGGTAGGTCCATGGATTTCCACTGGGCTACATTTCTGTAAAGACCAACTCCTTCCTCTGACCAGGAACTTTATAGCTATTAGGAATTAAAGTACAAAGAAAACAAGTTGGAAAATGAGGTGAGGCTCAAATATGTATCTATATTTAACTTTATATGTATAGGAGCATTAAACATCACTGCTGCTTAGGGCCGCTAAGTCTTTTTCTATTATCCTGACAATGCTGTTGCTCAGATCACTCCTAAAATGCAAAAAGAATAGTGAATATGGAAAATCAGATCCTTTCTTTTTCAGACATAGGTTTGCCATAATCACCTTTCAAGGGTGATTACACAAACAGAGTTGACCATTTTATGGACGGTAAGCAGAGGTTTGGCAGCTTCTTGCTGGAAGGTGACCTTTCCCAGGGCAGGTAATCCTCAGAAGCAGTGAAAACAGACAAGTTTCCATACCCTGGGACCCTCTCTTCAAGGGCAAACAGTGACATTTAAAATTTTCTCCTTGGAGTGGTAGAAAATTACTAGTAGCTCTAATCATGAACTTAAATATCAAATGGTAAAGAAAAAAAGTCTAGCTGGACTCCTCATAAAATGCCTTTGGGCTTATAATATTTCCCAGCTAGTCCAATGATATACATGTTCTGTGGTCAAATGAGTCTGGGAAATGCTAAAGACTTAGGGATTTACACTGCTGAATAAAAATTTAAAAACACTAACAAATTCTGCAGTAAAATATGAGTTTAACTTTTCTTTAACTTTTCCCTTCCCTTTTTATGACACCAGCAACGTTCCTACGAGGCTTCTTTGGGAACTCTTTCTTCAGAGTCAAGTGATGTTCATGAATATAAATACCTATTTGGGGTGCCTGGTTGATGAATTTCTTTTTTCTGAGCGACTGTTGTAAGATGATTAGTTCCTGTAAATTGTCTTTCATGACAGAAAGTTCACACACATCCTTTCACAGCCCTCCATCCATTACCTGGAGTCTGAAACAGAACAATCGATGTATTATGATGTAAATAGAAAGGACAATCGTGTCTGTCAAGACCAGGGCTTGTAAGAGAAGCAGAAACGTGCTGGTTTTCTGATGCTCTGAGTCATCTTCCCAGGGTCTGTTACTTCTCAACTTATGGAAAAATAGAGGCATAGGTAACAAAGTCCTTGCCGTTTTCTCAGGAAAGGAGATAAGACACTCAGTGATGACTCATGGGTGCTGACAGAATTTTTATTGATGGGGAACTGTCCCCACCAAAACGTGGACAGCGATGTGGCTGCCCATAGGTAGAGAGTCCTGGGCTCCTGGGATGCTGCCCTTGCCTTCTGCACCTCCTGTCATCCCTGGGCCTGTGATGTTCATTCTGCAGAGGCCCAAGGCTAATAACCCAAAGACCATAAGTCTCTTTTCTGCCTTCTTGCCCCACCAATGTACCCTCCCTCCATACTGCATTCAGAGGGGTCTTTCCAAAATGCTTGTGTGTTTACCTCTCATTTCTATGAGACTCCATTAAAATGATAGTATAAACCCCAAATGATGAAAATAACAGGATAAAAAACATAAGCAGGTGAGAGGGTTTAGCAAACTTCTGAAATAATGAAAGCAGAGAAGATGGTGTTTGAGGAAGAAAGGGAGAGAAAGCAGCTGTAAGGGGTCCACAAGGGGACAGGAAGGAGGAGGACAGAGAAGATGGAGTGTCTCCCGAGGAAAATGCAGACGAAGCGGCTGTAGGAGGCAGGCAGCTGAGGGAGGAGTCCATCTGCAGAGCCTGGGAGGGGCTCAAGGCTCAGAATCTCCAAGTCTCGCCAAAGACAGGAATGAGAAAAGGGTCAAAAATACGGGGAATACTTGAAAGTTTATATATGGAAGAGTCAACCTCTCCACCAGCTTTTCTCATCCCATGTGAAGAATGCCAGGCATTCAAATGTCTGCCTGTTAGGCAACAAGCAAATAAAGAAATAAACATTGGCAGGTATATTGTTATTGGCCTAAATGTGTCTCCTAGATGTAGAAAAATTCACATGTTGAAGTCCTAACTTCCCATATTTCAGAATGTGACTGTATTTGGAAACAGAGCCTTTAAAGAGATAATTAAGGTTAAATTAGGTCATATGGGTTAGCCCTAATCCAATACGGCTGATGTCGTTGTAGGCAGAGGAGATGGAAGCATGGACATGCACAGACGAAAGGCCATGTGAAAGCACAGGGAGAAGATGGCCAACTACAGGCCAAGGAGAGAGGCCTGGGAAGAAAGCAACTCTGGTGACTTTGATCTTGGACTTCTAGCCTCCAGAAGGGAGAAAATAAATTTCTGCTGTTTAAGTTATCCAGTCTGGTATTTGCTATGGCATACTCAGAAAACTAATACATACATTTTTCTTAAATAAAATTGAATGGCTACAGAGAGGAATTCTCTACAATATGACATTCATGGGTATCCTGAGTAAAGACTAGCTCACCATGTGATCACCCTGGAACGAAGGCTGCTTGGCGAGAAGCAGGCTCCTTACCCTGCACATAGAGTTCTTCATCAACTTTGTACTGAATAATTATGAAACATGAGGGTGCTACCAATCATACACAGGGTCACCTTCAGGGATTTCACAAAGATCTCCAGCATAAAATTGAGAAATTAAGATAAATAAAGATTTTTAAATGACCACGGATGGAATAGATAATTCAGGGAAAGAAAGAAAACTTAGAAACCTTCTAGTTAACATTCTTAAAGAAATCAGAGAGAACATTCCACTGTAAAGCAAGAGAACAGGAGTTATGAAAAAGGAATGGAGAAAGAATAAAAAGTCTGGAGATTGAATATACAGTTGTAAAATGAAAGTAACTGAAGAGCTGGAAGACATTGAAGACTATCTTAGAAAGTAGAATCGCAAGCTAAAAGTTCAAACATGACAGAAAATAGTAAACACAGATGGCCAATAGAGGGGAGAACATCTCATAATAGAAATCCCCAAAAAGAAAGAATAGAGAAAATGGAAAAAATTATAATATAAATAATACAGGAGTTTTTTTTCACTGTTGAAGAGTAAGAACCTCCAAATTAAAATGAGTACATGGAAAAAAGACCCAAAGACCATTCTAAAATTTCAGAACATCAACAAAAAAAGAAGAGACTAAAAGCTTGAAGAGAGAATAAGAAAAAAGGTCCTGTGAAAATGAGAATCAGGCTGGGCATGGTGGCTCACTCCTGTAATCCCAGCACTTTGGGAGGCCGAGGTGGGTGGATCACTTGAGGTCAGGAGTTCAAGACCAGCCTGGCCAACATAGTGAAACTCCATCTCTACTAAAAATACAAAAATTAGCCAGGCGTGATGGCACATGCCTGTAGTCCCAGCTACTTGGGAAGCTGAGGTAGGAGAATTGCTTGAATCTGGGAGGCAGAGATTGCAGTGATTTGAGATCGCACCACTACACTGTCCAGCGTGGGCAGCAGAGTGAGACTCCACGAAAAAAAAGAAAGAAAGAAAAGGAAAATTAGAATGATACTGGATTTCTTATCAGCAGCACTGGATAATACAACACAAGAGAATAATACTTTAAGTTCTAGAAGAGAATTATATTTAACTTGAAATTATATACCTTGGTAAAGCATCACTCAAATATCTGGGTGAAATATAACCATTTTCAGGAATGCAAGGAGTCAGAAAACATGCTTCTCATACATCCTTTCCTAGAAAGTTACCTGAGGATGTTCTCCAGCAAAATAAAATTCAGAAATCAAAAGGGAAAAAGTCCTGTGATTCTGGACAGGGAATTCAATCCAGGGAAGAAGAAAAGAGAAGTCCCAGGAAGAAACCTGCACGTCAGATTGAGAAAGTAACTAGTTTGAAAGCAGCAGGTTAGCATGCTCAAGGATCGAGGTCTTAAAAAGAGGGGGAGGACTTAACAGATTACTTATCATGATTGAAAATTTGAAAAAATATGAGAACAAAATTAAGGCAGTTCATAATTTTAGGAAAAATCCAAACTGGGATTATAAAAAATATAAAAGTGTCAATTGAAAATTATAGGAAAAAAAAAACAAGATAGGAAATGTAATCAGAGTCTATGATCTTATTATTCAGTGAACAATTTACATAGTCAATAATTAAAAACTATATTGACTTCCCACTTTTAGAATCTATCTATCTATCTATCTATCTATCTATCTATCTATCTATCTACCTATCTATCTATCATCTATCTATCTATATCTATCTAGAGCTTCTTGGCCCTTTGGCTAAGATCAAGTGTAGAATCAATCATAGTAAAAGCACAAAAGCATGGGAGATTTAACTATGATTGTAAAAATAATTAACATGGACAATCTAGAAGTAAAAGTATAGATGAAAGACACTGAGAGATCAAGGTGCAGGAGGGTGTCTGAAAAGTTGAAGGGATAAATAATCTCATCTTACAATCTGGGAGTTAACAGATATTGTTTATATTTGAAGAATCAAGAAATAATTCTGTGGGTATATTACTTAAAAGTGCAAGAGTAAGATGAAAAAGAATAAAAAGCAGGTCATTAGGGCAGGGATCAACAATGAAGAATGAATAGAAAATTTGGCACATATTGATGCAATACCACGCAATAAAAAAAGGATTTCATTTGGATATAGGAAAATGCTTGAGATATAATTTTAAGTGGAAAAAAGTAGATTATAAAATTTTAACTATAAAATGTTATTTAGTTATGTCTGGATAATATGTATGGTTTATGGGTAATTTTTATACTTCATTCATTCAACAGATTTTCTGCATTTCATTCATTCAACAGGCTTACTGGAAATCTACCATGTTTGGGGCAAGAGAAATGGATATGGCAACTTACAAAGATGATCAAAGCCCTCCTACACAGTTTGCTGTCCAGCAAAGGAGGTACATATTGTACCAGTAACTATAACAAAATGTGAGGTTTACAATGGAGGACATTCATGCTGTTAGGAAAATATAAAGCACAGGTGCTGAACATAATATAGGAATCTGGGAAAGATTTCTTCAACAAATTATTTTGCAATGAATTAATTAATTAATGTAAATTGACAAATAAAAATTGTATATGTTCATGGTGTATGACATGTTTTGATATATGCGTATATTGTGGAATGGCTAAATCAAGTTATTAACATATCCATTACCTCACTTACTTACCAATTTCTGGCGATGAGAACATTTAAAATTTACTCTCTCAATTATTTTAAATGTTAAAATGAGAGATTTTTTTTTAAAGCAGAGATTCAGTATTAAGAACATGGTGTTATCAAAATTGTGATTATGAGCTCAGGAAAAATGCTCAAGGGAAACAACAAAATATTATCTGTGACGATCTTTAGATTCTGATATTCTGAGGAATTTTATATTCTTTATGCTTTTCTGATTTTTCTAAGTTTTCCGCAAAGAGCACATATGGCTTTGATAATCAGAAGAGACTAACAAAAGTTATTGTTGCCAGTGAAGCAGTTAGATATTTTGCTGTTTGAGAGCCTTTCCTTAGTCCTCCTGTGGAAGCAGAAGGCAGTTACTTAACCTATCTAAAGAACAGTTACAAACAATTACCAAACCACCTGTCCACCCTAGGCATTTCTGAAGGCTCTCATTGGAAACAGTAGATTCATTTCAACAAATGTTTCTGTTAGCCAACTTGGAAATGGTGTTTGTTCGCCACGAGCTGTGCTACTAATAGAAGCTTGTGAAGGTACAAGATGTGAGTGACAAAAATATGCCCACCAGTTACCTATTATTTCTGATATTTCTTTATTAGACTGTTGTGTTGGGTCTGTTTTAATTTACCTATACCGTATATTATGTAGCCATTGAAGAATATTATTTAAGACATGAAGTAATCCCTGTTTTTGTGCCCATGTTTCTTGGATTGTGTTTTTAGGTTCTAAAAGCATTGAAATTGATTCTCCAATGACTCCTTTCCAGAAGTTATTCTTACATGTAAGATCAGATCTGTCAGTGGTGATTTCTATGGATTTGGATATTTAGTTTACGGCACATTTAAGTTATCTGCATTATGTTATTTCTCAAATCATAGATCTATATTATAATTTTAAGAATCCCTTTCACCCTCCATACTGTATCCAAAGATCACTTTTTTCAAAGGTCACCTAGGCAGAATAATCAAATTAATGCTTTTAATTTGGTAATACTGAAAAGTAAATTGCAATGTATGCACACACAGATTGAAAATCAGGTGCCACAGACATGAGCATGCACAAAGAATTTCTGCATTCTCATGCCTTTGTTTATCAAATAAGGAAAATGTATAAAAAGCTACTCCACAATTGGTGTGTGAATATATTACTTTATCTAAATGCATCTTCTCAGACCAGGCATGGTGATTGATGCCTATAATTCCAACTGCTCAGGAGTCTGAGGATCGCTTGAGCCCTGGAGTTCTAGGCTGCAGTGAGCTATCACAGTGCCTTCAGCCTGGGCAAGAAAGTGAGATTCTAGCTCTAAAACGTTTTAAAATTCATCTTTTCACCTCAGTTTGTGTGCCTCTGCTGGAAAAGAAAGTCCAAAGGTTATTGTTACATTATGCAAATAATATGGGCTGGCAATCAAAAGAGCTGGGTCCTAATTCTCACTTTACCACTAACTAGCTGAGTGACTTCAGGTAAGTCACTTAACTTATCTGGTTCTCATTTAAACCAAGTGATATCTTTAAGTCATTTCTAATGTGAACACTGGGTGATTTAATGAGATATACATTTTGGATAATGATATGGTTAGGTTGTGTCCCCACCCAAATCTCATCTTGAATTGTAGCCCCCATAATTCCCACATGTTGTGGGAGAGACCTGTTGGGAGGTAACTGAATCATAAGGGTGGGTCGTTCCCATGCTGTTCTTGTGATAGTAAATAAGTCTCATCAGATCTGATGGTTTTAGAAAGGGGAGTTCTCTTTCACATGCTATCTCTTGCCTGCCACCATGTAAGACGTGCCTTTGCTTCTCCATTGCCTTCTGCCATGATTGTGAGGCCTCCCCTACCACGTGAAAATGTGAGTCCATTAAACTGCTTTCCTTTATAAATTACTCAGTCTCAGGTATGTCTTTATTAGCAGTGTGAGAACAGACAAATACAGATAAATTGTGGCTGTGCATAGCTTCTCTTCCTCTGGGGTTCAGGAACATTTTTTTCCTTACTCCCTAGTTGGAGCCACTTTGGCTCCATTAATGACTTACCCCAAGAAAACCTCACAGCAAGGACTCAACAGTGATGAGGGAGCTATACTAAAACAATATCCCCCAGATAGCCCAATGGGAGAGAGATTGGTACGGGCATGAGGTTAGTCAGAGCCCAAAACTTGTGTCTTCTCTGGAAGAACCTCCCAGACCTCCCCAGCTAAACTCATAACCACATCCCTTTCCTAGTTTATCTTCTGTATCCATTTACTGCACTGAAACTTCCTATTCCAAGTCAACGTTTCACCTCCAGATTGACATCCAAGCTGAAATCTGCTAACAGGGTCAGAAAACAGGTCATAAAAGAAAGTAAGCAAAAATGTTGAACCCATTCCAGCTTAATAAAAAAAAAAAAAGCCCACAATAACAAAATCTAAGGTTCTGTGTGCTTTCCTACCAATATAAAACACAGCTTTCTCCCAGAAACTCAACCATTTTCCATAATCATGATCTTTTATTAACAACTCACATCTTTCCAAGTAGGCACATTATCTCTGTTCTCTTGTGTCAAAAGTACATAACATGGTGCAGTGATCCAACTATGGGCTGGCTTCTCTGCAAACTGTCAGCATTTCTCTCCCTGCCTTCCTTTTGTTCCTAAGAGCAGTTGTGGATTGGTATAGACCCAAAATGGAAGTTGAAATATGCATTGCATCATTTGTCACATTAGCTACAAAGGAAGCAGCAGAAGTAACCAGAAATGAGGAGCAGGAAATTTCCGATAAACAACTCTGATGGTTATCTGGAAGCTGAATTGAGTCACAGGCACAAGAGCTTAGAATTGCATTTTGAATTGCAGAATTAGAGGTAACTGCCTCCCACCTATATGATAGTGTCAATTAATTCAAAAATTGAGTATAGTTTTACAGGCTTAGCATTCCATTCCATTCTGCGACGTGTCAGAGAGCATTTATTTATTTAACAGGCTCACATGAAGCACATTTGCATTTGGAAAAAGAAATGATTAAAAAGAACCATCCTGGGTGGCCCAGATGTGGATACTATTATGGATATTGACAGTATTTGGAGGTGAAATGAATGAGATTATTTTTTTACAGACTCAATATTGACCAATGAAAACATGTAACTGATGAATTTAGCCCTGTAGTCAAGCAGTTTAAGCCTTTTTCAACATAGATTAGGAGGTTAGAATGGATGTCCCTCACTGAGTTTGCATTTAGTAGAATAAGTAAAGCTTGTTTAACTCATGCATCTCTCACTGGCCTTCTCTCTCTTTAATTTGGGAATAGAAAAGGGAGTCCACAATTAATTTTAGATTGTGAGAAGAGAGACAAAGAAGGAGCAGAGAGTTTCTGAGATAACCTAAAATCTTTGTGGCACCCCTTACTAACCCTGATTTGTGCCCCTTCACTGTGGGAGTAGCTCTTGTCATCATTTAAAAAACTTGAACTACATTTTGAGAGACTTATTGGCCTTGCTTCTGCAGGCTCATAACTCCTTTATGTGCTTGCTCTTGGGAGGAAAAAGCAGATAGACGTTTAAAAGCTGGATGTTCCTGCACACCCCTCTCCTGATGCTTCATTCTTTTCCAGGCAGAAAGATGGTGGGACTCTGTCTCTAGCAAAGGGATATTTCCAGATACTGAGGTGTTGTCAGAGACAGCTGGTCAGGGAGGTTAGGAGAAGGGGCATCCAGATCCACCCCCTCCAACTGGCTGCTGCTTTCCTGGCAGGGCTGCACTGGGACACCTCACTTCCTTCCCACTTCCCCTTCCTCCTCCCATTCGCTGTCTCTTTGCACACCCCTAATATGGCCTTTCATAGTAAGAGGTCAATATGTTTTCACACTTGGGAAATCTCATTCAAGAATTTTTGTCAATGGACAAGTCATAAGAAGCCCTTCCATTTTAGGGCTCGTTGACGTCACCAAGAGGCGATAAATATCTGTTGATATAATTGGATGTGAGATTCAGTGTTGAGATAGCAAAATTCTGCCCCTCGTTCCTTGGCAGGGCCCTATGATTTATGCAGGAGCAGAGGCAGCACGCAATCGAGCTGTCAAGAGAGCGTCAGCTTATTAGGCAAATGCTGCGTGGTTTTTGAAGAGGGTCGACACTATAAAATCCCACTCCAGGCTCTGGAGTGAAGAAACTCGGAGACCAAGTCCGTTGAGAGACTGAGGGGAAAGAGAGGAGAGAAAGAAAAAGAGAGTGGGAACAGTAAAGAGAAAGGAAGACAACCTCCAGAGAAAGCCCCCGGAGACGTCCCTCTGCAGAGAGGCGGCAGCACCCGGCTCACCTGCGAAGCGCCTGGGAAGGTAGGGAGCGCCTGGACGGAAAACGCCACCAACTTAGCGTTGCCTGAGCTGCCGCGATGTGCGCCGCGGAGCCGGCTGCCCCTGCCTGTGTACCTGTGTATGCATGTGTGTGTGCGTATGTGTGTGTGTGTATGCATGTGTGTATGCGTGTGTGTGTGTATGCGCACGTGCGTGCGTGTGTGCGCGCGTGTTCGCGGACTGTTCCTTAAGATTACAATAGTAGCTGGGATGTGGCAAAAGCAAACTTAGACGGCTGCTCTTCGTTACCCGTGCTGCCAGTTGCTCCTTGCTGGCTGTGTAAAGGAGCTCCCCCACCCCTTCTATCCTAATCCCCGAGATAAGGCAGCAAGGGCAGGAGTGGAGAGGGAGGACCAGGAGGCAGTAGTTCTCAATTTGGAAGAAAATGCTGAAATATCCGGAAGGGAGGTAGCGCGGGTGGGATCTTAAATCTGTGGCTCTTCTCTAGGATCGGAAAAATTAGTTTTGAGGATCGTTAGGAAGACGACGCAGGGACCGTCCCTTCAGAGTCTAGAAAGAAGGGTCACTCCTGGCCGGTGAGCGCGTGAGCTTAGGTGCGGAGCCCTGCAGGCGCCCCCTTTCCCCACTCCCCAGGCGCTTCAGCACCGCGGACAGCGCCCACACGACCCACTGAGGCCAGATCCCAGCACGTCTAAGGTAGTCCCGTAGGAAGACCCTGTGTGCACCTCCCAGCTGAGCGAACTCTAACCAACTCTTTCTTTCTCTCTTACCCTCTCTCATTCCGCCCTCCGCCCACCTCTGTGCCGCAGCGAGTGCCCCTAACATGCGGCTGCCGCTGCTCGTGTCCGCGGGCGTCCTGCTGGTGGCTCTCCTGCCCTGCCCGCCATGCAGGGCGCTCCTGAATCGCGGGCCGGTCCCGGGAGCTCGGCAGGCGCCGCAGTACCCTCAGCCCTTGGATTTCTTACAGCCGCCGCCGCAGTCCGAGCAGCCCCAGCAGCCCCAGCAGCCGCAGACTCGGCCGGTCCTGCTCCGCATGGGAGAGGAGTACTTCCTCCGCCTGGGGAACCTCGACAAGAGCCCGGCCGCTCCCCTTTCGCCCGCCTCCTCGCTCCTCGCCGGCGGCAGCGGCAGCCGCCCTTCGCCGGAACAGGCGACCGCCAACTTTTTCCGCGTGTTGCTGCAGCAGCTGCTGCTGCCTCGGCGCTCGCTCGACAGCCCCGCGGCTCTCGCGGAGCGCGGCGCTGAGAATGCCCTCGGCCGCCACCAGGAGGCACCGGAGAGAGAAAGGCGGTCCGAGGAGCCTCCCATCTCCCTGGATCTCACCTTCCACCTCCTCCGGGAAGTCTTGGAAATGGCCAGGGCCGAGCAGTTAGCGCAGCAAGCTCATAGCAACAGGAAACTCATGGAGATTATTGGGAAATAAAACGGTGCGTTTGGCCAAAAAGAATCTGCATTTAGCACAAAAAAATAAAAAAAAAATACAGTATTCTGTACCATAGCGCTGCTCTTATGCCATTTGTTTATTTTTATATAGCTTGAAACATAGAGGGAGAGAGGGAGAGAGCCTATACCCCTTACTTAGCATGCACAAAGTGTATTCACGTGCAGCAGCAACACAATGTTATTCGTTTTGTCTACGTTTAGTTTCCGTTTCCAGGTGTTTATAGTGGTGTTTTAAAGAGAATGTAGACCTGTGAGAAAACGTTTTGTTCGAAAAAGCAGACAGAAGTCACCCAATTGTTTTTGTTGTGGTCTTAGTCAAAGAGAATGCCATTCTCTTGGGTGGGTAAGACTAAATCTGTAAGCTCTTTGAAACAACTTTCTCTTGTAAACGTTTCAGTAATAAAACATCTTTCCAGTCCTTGGTCAGTTTGGTTGTGTAAGAGAATGTTGAATATTTATATTTTTAATAAAAGTTGCAAAGGTAACCATGACTTTATTTTTTCTCTTCAGTGCTCATACACTGGAAATACTCTCTTAGCTTCCTCCAAATTGTCTTCAGCACCAGAAAAGAAAAACAAAACTTCCTGCATTATATTTTTCCACTAAAAATGCAAACGTATGTCAGTGGCTTACACAGACCCTGCAATCACGTTGGGCTCATCTCTGTGCCATGGACTACTTCTCTGAGGTTGAGTTAATAATTCAGGAAGTTGCTCCCAGCAGCTCTAAAACATGGTAATTCTAAAAGGGAAGATCATTTTATAATGGAAATAACATTTAGCCCTGATCAATTAAAAGATGTGAAATAATTGGAGATAGTGGGGAAAAGATGAAAGGAAGAGAGACGTGTCAAGGTAGAAATTCCTCCAAATTATATGGCCAAAATGCTGCATTCTTTTTCTATGAGAAAGACTCACTCTGTCAAACTACTACTGTGGTACCATAAAACTATTTTTTCTGAACTATTTTCCAATGACTACGTCTAATAAGAGAAACTTAATAGCATCTCCACTTAAGACGACTAAATTTAGTCATTATAAAATGTCACATAGGAAAAATTTTCTTATGAAGAACATTTTGACTTTAATAATTACACAGATATCCTCCACATTTATGCCTATGTCAACCCTAATCACGTTTATTCTTAGGAACAGGAACTACCTTTGTTCATTTCTAAAACTGAACAGCACATTTAATTAGTTTTACAGTGCATTTGCCTTTGGTAGTTTATTTATAGCTTTAAACAATTCAATCAAATGTTTAATACTTCAAAATTAATTTGTCTGTATGAAGATGCATCTTATCCTGGGACCCTTGAAATAAACTTAACTAATGGATGAATAAGATAATACAGAACATTGAATAAATCATTATAAGACGAAGCTTTTAAAAACATCATTTATTTAAGAGTTCATATAGAGTAAAGTTACACTTATGTTCTGAAGGAGGCATTATGGTGGGACAAATATTAACAAAGCATGATTTAAATATATATATATTTAATGTGTGATATGTTTGTATATATATTAAAACACATGCAATTGTTCTACAATTTACCAGATTGGTGCCACAGTGAATACAAGAGAAAGTAGACAGCTTTTGCTGGAAGATTCAACTAAAGTGCCTAATATGTGAAAATCTAAAACTAATATTAGAAAAATGTCACAAGAGATGCCCAGGCCTTCAGCTTTCTGGACCATGAAAGTGTCACCAAATTCAAAGAACATTTCTGAATGTACATCCAGTGACATCTGTTATGCAAAAGAGGAAAACTTTGTGAAACATTTCATAGCTTTGGTCAATGATTTACTTTTTGTCCATGTATTGATAAATCAGTCACTTCTGAGTTGACACTGATTTTCACTGACCACCTGCACTGTTAAAGAGTAAAGGAAATGAGAGCTACTATAATATAATAACAAAAAGTCAGTGCCTATGAGAGACAAGAGCATAGTGACCACTTTTTTCACCATTTGCCACTTGTTACTGACATACACATGTACCACACCTACACACCCTTCACAACGTTTTCCACACAATAAAAGATTTGTATAAGATCAAGTTTATTATTTCCAGTGCTTTCTGCAACTATTTTCTCAAAATATTCTTTCCCCCCAAGATGTTAGATAAGTCATCTGGAATTACAGTTTGGGGTTATTTTTGCAGAAATCCTGTTCAGAGGTCCCTTTCATCATCTGCGTAATATGAATTTCACTTGGGCTTCCTGCTGCCCACATGCATCTCAGCCAGGCAGACAGAGGGGCAGCAGTTGGAATGAATATCATTCATTTAGGGAGTTCAACCAGGAAAAGGAGAAGATATGGCGAGCTGGCTCAGAATCAGCTCCACTGCCACTCGCTGGAGCTGCAGCCTGTCCCTGGAGGGGAGGAGCCTCAAATCCAATCTGCAATGGAAGAAAATGGGAATCAGAGAAAAAAGAGGTTTGTTCTTTTTGGATTGGTCCAGTTACTTTTCTACTGAGGAGAAAGTATAATAATAATAACAATTATTATTATAATAACAATATTATTATATGGCATGTAATTATTAGAAATAGAAAGCAAGCTCAGATTATTTTGGCTACAGCCAAGAGTCATGAAAATAATTCACACTCATGATACAAAAAGAAGGAACAGTAATGCATGCAGTGGAGAGAAGTTCTTGGGAAAAAGGAGTTCAGGCTATTCTAGTTTTTTTTTTTTTAAGTCCACTTGTACATGATTTATTCAGATGAAAGTCTCATTGAAACTGCTAGGAATTGGGTTTAGAAAGGGTTGCAGAATTTTAAAAAATTCCAAATTTAAATGGCACTGCTGTGCCACATGACATTGTGGGACATATTAATATAATCCCTCCACTGCTGAAGAAGTTTCTACCATGCATATACATATATATTTTCTTACTATAATTTTTACAAAACTACAGGCTTAATTTTGGGCAAATCATGATGGGATTTTTTTTCCATAGGTAATAAAATCTAATAACCATATCTATATTAAATCAAATCCAATATAAGCATGTCTAAAGAAATAATTATCTTTTGTAGACACCTGAGATAGACAGGTTGCAATTCTGAATTCATTGATTAATCTAATGTCATAAGCAAAATTTACTTATGTTGTTTTGCCTTTAAAAATCACAACTTAATGGAATGAGGGACAATCATGAAGAAGTCTTGCTGAGATGCAATTTGATTTTATGAGCTCAAACTCTTTACATTTCAAGGTACCATGACAAACACCGTTCTTCCTAGGAGAACTATGGATAAATAAGCAAACATGTTCCAACGACATCACTGGTAAAACTATCCCACCAGATTAGAATGCCACTGATTTCAAAGCAATGAGGTAGCCACATGCATTCAGCTCAGAAGCCCTGGATGATTTTATGAAGCTGCGATACGAATGGATAATACCTGGCGCAAGCAAAGCAGAACTTTGGTTAAGTACGTTGTTTTACTGCCACTCAAAATAGTCTTGAGAGCAAAATGAGTTATTGGCCTGCACTTTACCAGATTTTACCCTAAACATATGTTTGGGGATGATGTTTCAAGAGCAATAAAATTATCCTAAGTCTTTATGGCTTTGGGATAATCCTTTGTACTGCCACGTTGCTTCCTGATAGAAAGTTAAAAAGGGCCATGAAATCATATTAGCCACAGTAGAATAAAACTGAAATATGTAGTTTTCTATGAAGGAATAGTGGAAACATCAAGTAAAATTGGGCTTTTTGAAAAAGAATGTTACTAGATTCTGTTGGTAATGTGTCAGATACCTCAATGTCCTTGAAAGTGAAGTAAAATAAACATTATCCTGACAGAATCCTGCACCTATTTTTACACGTCAAACTCCTCCCTTGCCCACCATAGTCCTCTTACTCTGGCTGATAAAAAAACAAAAAACAAACCCTTAAGTGTCATGTATGGTTTATGCAAAAAACAACAACAACAAAAAACCCCGAAAGCCCAAATGACCTGGGCATATATGAAAAGACTTATTTCTAACCATTCAATTTGAGTGAATAGCGAATTCCGCCTGGATGAACAGACCATAAGGTCCATTTTGTGGCCTCGTTTTCTTGAAGGCAGTTTCTAATCTAAAGGGAACTTCCATGGCAGCTGTTCTGACATAGCTGAAGGGTGACACAAGTTGGGTAATGTGTTTTCTGCAGAAGGCATAATCTTTGGGAAACTGCTGGTAGCGAACAAGCCCCTGGGAATGCTTTTGGAATGTGTATAAATTTTTGTGCTTTCCTGTACTAGAGATTGACATCTATCTTCCATTTAAAATGTTTTAGTTGTTAACCCACTATTGCCTTCATATTTGGGATTACATAGTTTGGGTTGGCTTCTCTTACACCTCCATGTTTCCAGGAAATTATTAAGTTTTCCTCCAAACAATATGGACCAATGCTATCTTTCAGAAAAGAAAAGCCAGTACCAGAGTGGGGGATTATCCAATAGCAGAGGTTATCCTGAGTATCTTTAGATAATTGCACCATCTCCTTGGTCTTGTTTATATCCACTGAGGACCCAACAACCAGCTCAGCAAAGAAAGTTCTGTACAAAGAGGCTTAGCCTAGTTTTGAATCCCACACCAACTACTTATTAGCTGTATGACTTGGACAAGTTAGTTAACTCTCTGAGCCTTAGTTTTCTCTTCTGTAAAATAGAGATAAGAACCTAACTTACAAGGTTGTTGTAAGGACTGAATAAAGTAATACACATAAAGCACTTTACACATGCCTCACTTATATTATGTTGGTCCTTCCTTCCTTCCTTCTTTCCTTCCTTCCTTCCCCTCTTCCCCCTCTCCTTTCTTTCAACAGTGAAGAGGCTCCTCTGCCATGCAGAATCACCTGGGTACTGTTTATGACAAACCATATACAATAGCACCGACCCCCAGTAAGAAAAGACAACAGTATTTGCAATCTCATTTTTCCAGAATTGGGCATTTTTTCTATGATTTAATCCCTTCAGTGTGCTGTAATCACAGGCATCAATGACACTGTCCAGTGTATCTCCAACAGGCCCAACTTCATACATGGCTACTTCATAAAGGAAGAATGAGTTAAAGATCTAAAACTCTTTTCTGTAAGCACAGCCCATCAAATCAAAAGCAGATCTTTTTCCTACAGCCTTCCCGAGATGAAGTTGTATATATGTGTTCCTTAAAATAGTTTCCTAAATGCTGTCTCTCCTTTATCACAGGAAGTGCTATTTCTTGGGAATAGTGATGTTCTATGAAGCAGAACAAGGGACAGAGAATTACAAGCACTGATCTCCTCTACCTGCTTGGGAGCTTGTCCTGCATTCCAGTTTGGTCTGATATGTATAAAAAGGAAAACAACAGATTGTTAGTTCCATATTACAGTCACATGTTTTTTAATGACAGGGATACCTTCTAATAAATGCATCCTTAGATACTAAGCAGACATAAAAAAGAACAAGATCATGTCTTTTGCAGAGACATGGATGGAGTGGGAGGCCATTATCCTTAGCAAACTAACACAGAAACGGAAAACCAAATACCACGTTCTCACTTATCAGTGGGAGCTAAATGATGAGAACACATAGAGGGGAAAAACACACACTGGGGCCTTTCGGAGGGTGGAGGGTGGGAGGAGGGAGAGGATCAGGAAAAACAACTAAGTGCTAGGCTTACTACCTGGGTGATGAAATAATCTGTACAACAAACCCCCATGACACAAGTTTACCTATGTAACAAACCTGTACCCCTGAACTTAAAGTGTTTTTAAAAAAGAAATGCATCCTTAGGTGATTTTGTTGTTACGTAAACATTATAGAATGTACTTACACGAACCTTAGTTTGGGTTAGGCAAACACTGCCCGTAACGTGGAACTGTCCTGTACACAGAGACAGATGTCCACAAGGCTCTGTCACAATGCATGCTCATTAACACCCATCAACAAGAAATGATTTTAGATTTAGGTTGCTTCTACCTCTTGGCTATTGTGAATAATGTTGCTTGAACAGGAGTGTGCAAATATCTGTGTGAGGCCCTGCTTTCAATTCTTCTGAGTATATACTCAGAAATGGAATTGCAGGATTTTATGGTAACTCTGTTAAATTTTTTGAGGAACCTCTGTACTGTTTTCTATAGCAGCTGCTATGGACCATTTTACATTCTCCCAGCAGTGCATAAGGGTTCCAATTTTACCACATCCTCACTCCTAATTGCTTAATGTTTGCAATGTATTTTTTTTTTAATGTGAATTTGTTGCAAACAAAAAAGAAGGACCTGGCACAGATACTTGCCATGTTCACAGAAACATTATTCACAGTAGCCAAGAGGTAGAAACAACCCAAGTGTCCATCCGTGGAGAAGTGGATAAACAAAATATCATGCGTACATACATTGTCAAGAATCAATGGAATACAATGGAACACTGTTCAGCCTTAAAAAGGAGAAAAATTCTGGCACATGCTACAACATGGATGAACCTTGAGGACCTTATGCTAGGTGAAATAAGCCAGACACAAAGGGACAAATATTATATGATTCCACTTACATGACGTATCTAGATAGTCAAATTCATAGACAGAAACTAGGATGATGGTTACCAGGGGCTGGGGAAGGGTGAAATGAGGAGTTTTTGTTTAATGTGTATAGTGCTTCTGTTTTGCAAGATGAAAAAGTTCTAGCAATTGGTTGCACAATAGTGTGAATATACTTAACACTACTGAACTGGACACTTAGAATGTGTAATGGGAGTATACACATTATATACTCCCATTTTCTGTTATACTGTTTATACTAACTTTTTTTTCTGTTACCTGGCCTGCTTTTTCATTCATGTTACCTTCTTGGCTCCTAAAGAAACAGAAATTTATTGCTCTTAACAGACACTATAGACACTTAGAATGTGTAATGGGAGTGGTTAAGATGGTAAACTTATGTTCTACATTCTTCACTAGAATTAAAAATTAAAAAAAAATTCAGGCAACATCACATTAAAATCTGGATTTGCAGGTTCTTTGGACAAAGCAAAAATGAACAACCCAGAACTTGCATGGAGAGCTAAGCAGTGTTGTGCCTTGGATTGGGAATGCTCCCTCCCTTCTGCCCATCTCGGTCAGGGTCACAGTGCCCAACACTTCCTTTGCTGCTGCAAGGCTGGTTTCAGTTGCCATTTATCTTTGTGCTTACACAGTTGCTATGCTCAGAGTAAAAAGGAAAGCAAGCAATGTCTTGTATTTATGCTTCTATTAACATTTTTCTGTTACCTGGCTTGTTTTTTCATTCATGTTACCTTCTTGGCTCCTAAAGGCACACAATCTTACTGCTCTTAACAGAAGGTTAATTTTTAGTATGAAGGTGTCAAAGAAAAGAAAGTAAAATGCTCAGTGGAGATTTGGCTTGATTTTTATGTTAAATGTGATGAGTGATTTTTTTTAAAGCTAAAGTGTGTCTCATGGCAAGAATCTTGACAGTGAAAGCATGAAACTGCCTTTAAAATTCATTTGAGTGCAGATTAGTCCCCAGGATCTTAGCATAGGGAATATAACTGGATGCAGATTGGTGGATATGTGCTTGTTTGGGCTTGGGGGGTCAATGCCAGTAGCCCCCTTTACCTAAATGCATCTCACCCCACCTCTTCTACCTAATGAAACTAAACAAATGCTTTGCTGGCATTCACTCTGGCACAAGTTTGGGTAGCCACGTTTGGAGGGGAGGGGCATTATTTTTTTTTTTAGCTGCCCCAAAGTAGAAGAGTGAGCTCATTTTAATCAGTGACCAGTGCCTTTGAGTCTCTAAGTTTCCCAGGGCCTCCATGACATGCCAGCATCAACCCTTGCCCAAATGGTCATTCTCTACATCATCCATGACTCTGATCCACTAATGCTTACTGGTCTTGTGTTCCATTCCTTAAGGCTCAGTCAAGCGATAGCAGTCAAGCTGAGAAGATGCATTGCAACGAAGACATTAATGGATAATGATGGCCTCATGTATGCTCCTGCCAGATAATACTTTACCTAGAAATATTCATGTCTTATCCTGAGGGATGACTGATGCCAGGCCATTGAGGAGATATTGGGGGCCTTGAAGAAATTTACGCCCAGGCCCCCACAGCTGGGCTGCCATTTCCTCAATCTCTGAGTACTGCAGGGAATGCCAGTCAGAAATTCACCCTGACATAGGATCTGGTTACCAATGCACGTTAAATGCCTGTCTTTCTGGGTCAATTTAAAGAAACCTTTGCCCATCTATCATGAAATGCCATTGCCTTAAAGAAATGTGGACAGGAGGGGTACGGCTAGACTTAAGGCTGCTGAGTGGACAACCACCCAGTATCCATCTTGCACCTGCTAGGCTGGGTCAGAGAACCAAAGCCAGATGCTGGAAGCAGGTGTGAGTAGGAATGCTGAGACCAAGTTTAGAATGTTTATTCAGAAAGACCAAGCCCAAGCATTGGCCTGCTCCCCTACTTAGCATTCCTGAACCTCAGGCTCTTGGATAGTTTAGGTGTTACAGATTCCTAACTGGGAAGGAGAGTACAGCCAAGAACCCAGGCCAGTCACCCATGGTGAGAAGTAACTGAGGCACTATCTCTGACTCACAGCCAAGGGTTGAAGCTTTAGAAACTCTGTTAGGCAGCTCTGCCATCATGAGTGTCTCTTTCACAGGAATGCAGACATTTCTGCTTGGGACAGAGCAATCAAGGTATGTTAGGAATGAAATGTGGAGCTGTGAAAATACAGCACAGCTAGAGGAAGCAGAAAATAGGAACCCCCAAAAAGAGCCTGGAAGGAAAACACTCACTAAAATGCATTTTCTGGCCAGGCATGATGGCTCATGCCTGTAATTCCAGTGCTTTGGCAAGCTGAGGCAGGAGAATTGCTTGAGGTCAGGAGTTTGAGGCCAGCCTGGGCAATATGGCATGACCCCACCCCTACAAAAAACTTCTAAAAAATTGCTGGATGTGGTGGCACGTGCCTGTAGTCCTAGCTACTCAGGAGGCTGGGTGGGAGAATCATTTGAACTCAGGAGTTCAAGGTTGTAATGAGCTATGATCACACCACTGCATTCTAGCCTGGATGTCAGAGCGAGATCCTTTTTCTAAAAAAAAGAAAAGCATTTTTTCTTGGGAGGATTCACAGCCATACAAACTAAGTGATTAAGGGTGTGTGTGGAGTGAACTGACTAGGGGGCTTTGTTGCCATCAGCTGCCTCCTCCTTGCTAAGAGAAAATCAGAAATGAGAATAATTTCCTGAGGCCCATCAAACAAGCAGGAATTAAACTCACTTCTTCCTGACGTGGAGGAGGATGCTGTGGTGTGTACTGTTTGGTTTGTGTTAAGTGTGTTGTCCAGGAATTGATGGGATCAGGGTGGAGAGGACAGGTTATGGAAGTTGATATCACAGTCTGGCAAAAACTTGCAGCCAGCCTTCTTCTCAGATATGGAGCTGACAATTTTGTGTCATGTAGAGAGTGTGTATGTATTCCTGCTCTTCCTGAAAAGAGAACTGGATTGTGAAGAATTAGGTCATTAATTCTTCACAGACAGGGGTTTCTTACATTGCGTTAGGCAAACAGACCCAACAGGTTGTCCTTAAGAACCATGGGAGGTCGATAGTATTATTATCAGTTATAGATGAGAAAGTTCAGACTCAAGAAGTTTGAGGACCTTGCTCAAAGTAACTCTAGGATAAAGTGCCAAGAGTTGTTCATAGAGACCAGAAGTCCAAAGGGAAAGAGGGCAGCTGGTGTTGTTGCACACCTGAGACTTGGGACGGGGTCAGCCTCTCCACTGAAGGCAGACAGAGAGGCAGGTTGGTTGACAGCATGGGATGCAACTGAAGGATCGGCTCGCCCTCATTTGCAGTGGACAGCTACATCCCTGCCAGCAGTGGAGGCCTAGAAACGACCCATCTGTGCTTGTGAGGCTGTGCCAATCTATCCAGAGTGGTGAGTCAAAGCAGAACAGCCCCTGGTCACACTGATTTTTGCCTCAGTCCCATGAACCTAAGTGAAGTGGGGATTCATCCACTTTTCTTAGATGCTGCTTGGCTTCCATTACACTGCATGCCCCACTTGGTGGAGGACGAGAGATCAAAAGGCAACAAGCTCCCAGCTACTCTGTGATCCTAAGCAAGTCATGCCTCCTCTAGAATCCTCATTTTCCTCCACTATAAAATGGAGAAGTTTAACAGTTCCTACTCTAGTGGGCTGTTGTGAGGTTTAAACGAGAGAATCCTTATGAAAGACTTTGTAGATGATAAAGCAATGGGCACACATTTGTTACAGCCACTGCCACGTGCCATTGTTTTTTCAGATGCATTAACACCTTGGTGGACTAACTCTTCACTTCGTGGAGTGTAGTGGAAGAAAAGATGTACCATGGAAATCACTGAGATACACAAATAAACACAGAAAAAACCCCACAGGATGTATAACACTAACAAAAGTCTTAGGTTAAATCAGAATAATAAACAATTTGAAAACACAGGAAGCTTAGCTCAGCTAGCTGTGTCATAACAGCTCCCCAAGAGAGCTCTCCCAGAGCTGTGTTCACAGAATTGTAGAGTTGTAGGCACAGGTTGCCAGGGGAAATGAATGAATTCATTACCCTACTCACACACAATTTACATTATATTTTCCTCTTTAAAATGGATACATCCATTTTAGCTTCTTATTAAAGTGACATTTACTTAGGATGCCATTTGATCCTGAGAAATGTAGTCTACGATTTTAGTATTGACTTTTTTTTTTGTCCTTCTGGTAAAACACCCAAACTGACAGTTAATAGGAGATATAGTGACAGATATTGGGGGCCTTGAGGAGATTGAGGAGATGGCAGCCCAGCTGTGGAGTCCTGGATGTAAATTTCCTTAAGGCCCCCAATATCTGGCACTTTCTCAGCAGGAAAAAAAAAGCCCAGAAAAACAATATTGCAGTTGTAGGGTACAAATGAAAAAGCATTAATAATGTTAATATAAAGGTCTCATTCAAACTTACTTCTTAAAAAAATCTTACCCTCTCCTACAATTTTTTTTCCTAGGTAAGAATGTCTGCATCTCACTACCATAGCTTCTTATAATTTCCAGGATTATTAGGCCCCGGACAATGTTTTGGAGTAAATATAGGCCAGTCCTGAGGACTGATCAGTTTTTCTCTATTGTTATCAAGTTGAAATTCCAGCACAGTCAGGGCGCTTGGCATATCAGCAATTTGTAAGCTTGAATCTCCTAATTTGTAAAACACGTAGCAATTGCTCTCAGTAGGGATCTCTGTTTGAAAATAATTTGACACCCTGAATCCTTCAATTAAATTTAGAGAACAGAGTTAAATTTTCATTCACTTCCGTTTGTTTTGGAAAATTAAATAGATCATTTCAAAGAACCTGAGACCTATAGTCACACTCATGGGAAATCATGTTCTTAGCCTCTGGTTTTTTTTTTAATGCTTTGTAATATCTTGTGAAATTAATCTTCCTCAGAAAAGCAGCTTCCTGGCCCTCTAGCCTCCTGCGTCTCTCACCTCTCAGTCTCTAGTGGCAGCTGGAGTGGATATTTGCACTTGAAATCAGAATGTATAGCTTGGTCTCAAAAATCATTTGCATAAAAGTGCTTTTATCTTTTTGCATGCTATACCCAGTAGAGATGTGGGGCTCACAAAGGTTACTCCTCCTTGGAACTTTGGCCCATTGTCCATCCTGGCTTAGGAAAATATGAATATTTTCAAGGGCACTGAACCTTGAGTGATGAGAAAGGCTCAGGTCTGGGGACACATGTATTGGTTTCTGAAAGCCTGGGAAATAAACCCTGGGCTTCAAGAGGGAAAAGAGTCTTTGCTACCCCCTTCCTCCCTCACCCGCTACCAGTCTTTTAAACCATTTAAACCATAAGTCCCCTCCTTCCTTCCTTCCTTCCTTCCTCTCTTCCTTCCTTCCTTCCTCCCTCCCATTTTTCCTTTCCCTTCCATTTTCCTTTCCTCCCTGCCTTTTTTTCTGTAATGTAAGATTTTTTATTTTCCTCTGGGATCACCTTTATAATCTTACAAAACAACTATTGCAGAGCCTGGGTTGGAGACTAAGAGGACCGCAGGCTGGTTTTCATTGGCGACATTTTCTCCACTGCATCTGCCTATAGTAGGCCATTGGCCTTGCCCTCTGCATGTCTGCTATTTGAGAGTGAAGAGCCATAAGGTGTGAGGAACCCACTTTGTTCCTGAGGCTGTCTCTGAGATAATGACATGTCAGATAGAAAGAAACTGGGGACACTTGGGAAAGGGGAAGGGACTATTTGCACCTTTTTGTTGATACTTGGGCTGGGAACCATTGGACTTTCTCAGCCAAGAGGACAAGCCAGTGCTGGAAGTCACTGGTCCATGACAGGTGGCCTCTGCAGTTTTGTGGAAACTGGTTTAGACAGAACAAGGGATGAACTAGGGCACAGGTATGTCATGAAAATGTACAAGAGATATTAGCTTCTAAAGCAAGTGATATCAAAACTAAAAATAGAGCCCCACAGAACAGTGACAACTAATTATCAGACTGTGAGGTTCAGCTTAGACACTTAAAGGTATCAGGCACCTCAACTGCACCAGTCTTTGTTGTGCTTGGCCGTGCTTGTAGCTGAAGGAGGAAGGGGACGCAGGCTTGTTGGATTCAGGCAGTGAAGCCTTCCCCATGGCCTGCCATGTGGAATAACGCCTTAATGACTGTCAGCATAGTTCCCCTCCAGGTGCCCCACCCCTATCTTTTTAAAGTTACCTTGGAAGATGTCGTATGTGAATGAGGACCCTCTCTCTACCCATTTCAGCATGCAGACACAAAAAGAGGGAGGTAGACAAGTTTTGCTTTAAAAAAAAACACTTATCTTGGAATCAATTCTTCAAGAAAATAAACAATGCTAAATGTGAATGTACCTAAACAGTTTCCAAATACATGAGGCAAAAACTGATACTGTAAGAATAGACAAATCCACAATTCTAGTCAAAGATCTCAAAATTCCTCTCTCAGAAACTGATGAAACAGGTAAACTGAAAATCCGTATGGACATAGTAGACTTAAACAACACTATCAACCAACTGCCTTAATTGACAGGTACAGAACACCATGCCCAACAACAACAGAAAACACTTGTGTTTTCCCATGCATTTGGAACATTCACCAAGGTTGATCACATTCTGAGACATAAAACAAATCTTAATAAACTTAAAAAGATTGGAAACATATAAAGAATATTCTGGTCTTTCTCCACAACAGAATTAAACTGCAAGTCAAAAAGAAAGATATCTGAAAATCTTCAAATATCTGGAAATGAAATGCCACTCATCTAAATAACCCATGGGTCAAAGAAGAAACTACAAAGTAAGCTAGAAAATGTTTTAAATTAAATAAAAATGAAAATACAACATATCAAAACTTGTGGGATGCAGCAATAGCAGTGATGAGAAGTAACTTTATAGCATTGAAAGCTTATATCAGAAAGCAAGAAAAATCTTATGTCAATAATCAGAGCTTTAACCCTAACAAACAGAAAGAGAAGAGAAAATTAAACCCAAAGTAAGCACAATGAAGAAAATCATTAAGAGCAGAAATGAATAGAATAGAAAAACTGACCAAAAAATGGAGAACACCAACAAAGCCAAAAGCTGGGTTTTTTTAAAAGATAAATAATCAAAACATTGTGGAAACTAGACTGAATTTGGAGACTACATTGACTTATTTGGAGGCTTCTATTAAAGCTATAATAATCAAGACAGTGTGGTATTGGGGGAGGGACAAACATATATATCAGTGGCACAAAATACAAGTCCAGAAATAGACTCACACATATATGGTCAATTGAATTTCTACAAAAGAATTAAGGTAATTCACTGAGGAAAAGGATAGCTTTTTAACAAATAGTGCTGGAATAAATGAATATCTATATCAAAAAGCAAATAACAAACTTTGATCCTTACCTCATCTACACAAAAATTAACAAAATGATCTTAGACCTAATTTAAGAGCTAAAACTATAAAAATTCTAGAAGAAAACATTGGAGAAAATCTTTGTAATTTTGAGGTAAGCAAAGTTTTCTTAAATGGGACATAAAAAGCACAAACTATAAAGAAAACAAAATTGGGCTTCATCAAAACTAAAAATGTTTACTCCTCAAAATATTCTAAGAAATGAATAACAAGCAGCGAGATTGAAATCGTAATAAAAACATGGCCAACAAAAAAAGTCTAGGACCAGATGGATTCATAGCTGAATTCTATCAGACATTCAGAGAAGAATTGGTACCAATCCTATTGACACTACTCCAAAAGAGAGAGAAAAAGGGAATCCTCCTTAAATCATTCTATGAAGTCAGTATTACCCTAATACCAAAACCAGGGGAGGACATTACAAAAAAAGAAAACTACAGTCCAATATCCCTGATGAACATAGATGCAAAAATCCTCAACAAAATACTAGCAAACTGAATCCAACAGCATATTAAAAATTTAGTTCACCATGATCAAGTGGGTTTCATACCAGGAATGCAAGGATGGTTTAATATACATAAGCCAATAAATGTGATATGCCACATAAACAGAATTAAAAACAAAAATCACATGATCATCTCAATAGATGCAGAAAAAGCATTTGACAAAATCCAGCATCCCTTTATGATTAAAACCCTCAGCAAAATTAGCATAGAAGGGACATACCTTAAGGTAATAAAAAACCATTTACAACAAACCCACAGCCAACAAAATACTGAACAGGGAGAAGTTGAAAGCATTCCCCCTGAGAACAAGAACAAGACAAGGATGCCCACTTTCACCATTTCTATTCAACATAGTACTGGAAATCCTAGCCAGAGCAATCAGACAAGAGAAGGAATAAAGGCATCCAAATCGGTAAAGAGGAAGTCAAACTATTGCTTTTTGCTGATGATAGGATCGCATACCTACAAAATCCTAATGATTCATCCAAAAAGCTCTAGAACTGGTAAATGAATTCAGCAAAGTTTCAGGATACAAAATCAACATACACAAATCAGTAGCTCCGCTATACACCAGCAGCAACCAAGCTATTCTTGATCAAATCAAGAACTCAAACCCCTTTCATAATACTTGCAAAAAAAAAAAACAAAAAACCTTAGGAATATATCTAACCAAGGACATGAATGACCTCTACCAGGAAAACTACAAAACACTGTGGAAAGAAATCGTAGATGATACAAACAAATGGAAACACATCCCATGCTCATGGATGGGTAGAATCAATGACCGTACTGCCAAAAGCAATCTAAAAATTCAATGCAATTCCCATCAAAATACACCATCATTCTTCACAGAACTAGAAAAAAGAATCCAAAATTCATATAGAACCAAAAAAGAGCCCTCATAAGCCAAAGAAAGACTAAGCAAAAAGAACAAATCAGTAGGCCTCACATTACCCAACTTCAAACTATCCTAGAAGGCCGTAATTACCAAAACAGCATGGTACTGGTATAAAAATAGGCACATAGACCAATGGAACAGAATAGAGAACCTGGAAATAAAGCCAAATACTTACAGCCAACTCATCTTTGACAAAACAAACAAAAACATAAAGTGGGGAAAGGACACCATATTTAACAAATGGTGCTGGGATAATTGGCAAGCCACATGTAGTAGAATGAAACTTGATCCTCATATTGCACCTTATACAAAAATCAACTCAAGATGGATCTTAAATCCGTCTTAAATCTAAGACCTGAAACCATAAAAATTCTAGACAATAGCATCAGAAAAACCCTTCTAGACATTGGCTTAGGAAAAGACTTCATGACCAAGAATCCAAAAGCAAATATAACAAAAACAAAGACAAATAGATGGGACTTAATTAAACTAAAAAGCTTCTGCACAGCAAAATAAATATCAGCAGAGTTAACAGACAACCCACAGAGTGGAAGAAAATCTGCACAATCTATACACCTAACAAAGGACGAATATCCAGAATCTACAAGGAATTCAAACAAATCAGCAAGAAAAAAAAACAAACAAACAATCCCTCAAAAAGTGGGCAAAGGACATGAACAGACAATTCTCAAAAGAAGATATACAAATGGCCAACAAGCATACAGAAAAATGCTCAACCTCACTAATTATCAGGGAAATGCAAATCAAAGCCACAATGAGACACCACCTCACTCCTGCAAGAATGGCCATAATCAAAATATTAAAAAAAAAAAGTTGGTGGGGATGAGGTGAAAAGGGAACAATTTACTCTGTTGGTGGGAATGTAAACTAGTACAACCACTATGGAAAACAGTTTGGAGATTCCTTAAAGAACTAAAAGTAGATCTACAATTTGATCCAGCAATACCACTACTGGGTATCTACCCAGAGGAAAATAAGTCATTATACAAAAAAGATACTTGCACATGCATGTTTATAGCAGCACAATTCACAATTGAAAAATTATGAAACCAGCCCAAATGCCCATCAGTCAATGAGTGGCTAAAGAAAATGTGATATATATATATATATATATACACACACACACACACACACACCCCCCATGGAATATTTCTCAGCCATAAAAAGGAATGAAGTAATGGCATTTGCAACAACCTGGATGGAATTGGAGACTATTATTCTAAGTGAAGTAACTCAGGAATGGAAAACCAAACATTGTATGTTCTCACTTATATGTGGGAGCTAAGCTATAAGGATGCAAAGGCATAAGAATAATACATGGGACTTTGCGGACTTGGGAGAAAGAGTAGGGGTTGGGGAGGGATAGAAGACTACACACTGGGTACACTGTACACTGCTTGGGTGCACCAAAATCTCAGAAATCACCACTAAAAAACTTATTCATGTAATCAAACACCACCTGTTCCCCAAAAACCTACTGAAATAAAAAAATTAAAAATTAAAAGAAATGAAAGGGAAAGCCACAGACTGGGAGAAATTATTTGCAAAACATCTACCTGATAAGGAAGTTTTATCCAGAACACATAAAGAACTTCTCTCTAAGAAGATAAACAACTGAACAAAAAGTTGGGCAAAAGATGTGTACATTTACTTCACCAAAGAAAATATAAAGATGACCAATAAGCACAAGAAAAGGTGCTAACCATTAGTCTTTGTCAAAATGCAAATTAAAACCATAAAGAGATACCATGCATAATCATCCACCCAGAATAGCTGAAATATGAAAGATTGACACAATACCATGAACTGGTAGAACGTAGAGTAGGTAGAGCTCTCTTACCTTGCTGGTGGAAACAGAAAAAGTTGAATAACCACTACGGAAAACAGTTTGACAGTTTCTTATGAAGTTAACCACAAACTTACCATACAATCCAGCAATTCCACTCCTTCATTTACTCAAGAGAGATGAAAACATGTATTCACACAAAGACCTATATGTGAGTGTTCACAGCAGCTTTACTTATTATAGCCAAAGCTGCTAAGAACACAAACATCCATCAAGTGATGAATAGATAAATAACTAGTGGCATACCCACACAATAGAATACCACTTGGGAATAAAAAGAACTGAGATACTATACATGCCACAAAATAAACAAATCTCAGAAGCATTATGCTAAGTGAAAAAAAGCCAGTTATAAAAGCATACAATACTGTATGTTTTCATTCACAGGACAGTTTGGAACTGGCAGAACTATAATGACAATCAAACACATCAGTGGTTGCCAGAGGCAGGGATGCGGGGAAGGGATTTAATGGTAAAGACACATGAGGGAACTTTCTGGGGTGATGAAAATATTCTACATTTTAACTGTGGTGGTAGCTATACAATGCTACACATTTGTCCAAACTCACTGAACTGTACACTTAAAACGGGTAAATTTTAGTGTATGTATATCTCAATAAAGTTGATTTAAAAAATCACATCTTTCATTTCTTCATCCATTGACTGTTCTGTGTCTGCCTCTGCTGTGTACATCCTGTCTTTGCTCTACTGAGCAGTGAGGTTTGTAAGTAACTTTAGGCAACTTCAGAGTGGAGTCATCATGGATGTGGAGTTCATGGAATCTGAAGGAGGTAATAGCAGCTGTGTAAACATTCAGCTAAATGAGTGCCTAGTGAGAAATCTGGAAAATGGTTTGGGAAATTGGGATTTATGTAAGAGCTTCAACTCAAGAAATGTACTTTGAGAAATGCAATGGACTCTCTAACTCACTGAGAATCTGTTGTAATTATTGTCACACATAATGACTTGTGTCAGGCCTAAGTCCATAACCCTCCCAATGAAAATACCTGAAACAAATTATAAAATTCCTAGTGCTAGATTTTTCACTGCCCAGTGTGAAAATAAATGAATCTACTTGTTGAGTAGTCTCTTTATTTTCCTGATGAGAAAACTGAGGCTCAAAGAATTTAAATGCCCAGAGTCAGACACTGAAGCAGCTCCAGGACCAGATCTGAAGTCCTTTCTTCTAACTTTTGGATCCTTCCACAGTCTTGAGCTTTGGCAAAATTTCTACCCAATTTGTTTGTCTATTTTTCAGGCTTGAAGAATAGAATGTGAAAAATGGATATCTTTGAAACAACAAATCGCTATGATATAGTAAAGCTTTCAGGGCCTCTTATCACTGCAACTTTGTGTTCTGGTGAAATACTGAGCTGTGGTTCTATATAGAGGGAGAAATCGCAAAGATTTCAATGCCAAAGTCCCTATCTCCAAAGCAATTGGCTCTGGCTGCAGTGTGTGTGCGTGTGTGTGTGTGTGTGTATGTGTGTGTGTGTGGTGGGGAGATCCTCTTACCCTGAGGCAGCTGCTGTGTCCAGCTCAAGTATCAGCCAGAGCAGCTGCTGAGTTAATCCACCAAATAGAGAGACATTTCTCTGGAAACCCCTGTTCCCTGCATAGCTCCCATTAAATGGTGTGGGCAAATTCTTCCAGGTGAGGCCACTAAGATGCACTGGGAAGGGAGGAAGGGGAACTGGGAGGGGGATTTCATTGCTGCTGCTCCCACCTTTATAACAATTTGATTGCCACACATAGCCCCAATAAAATGCCCAACGTCCATGGGGAGTGGGTAGGGGGTGGAAGCAGACTGGAAAAGAAATGGCCATAAGAAGGCATGCCCGAGAGACAAGGCCTCACAGAGACTGCTTCCAAGGCCGCCAACCTGTCTCACAGCATCCTTCTCCCACCTTATTCATGCCTTGTTTTCTGAGGTTGACTAGGGCATGGTGTAATTCCTTCAAAATAAATTTTAAAATTAACATATGAAATAAATCAAAGGTTATTTCTACCAAACTCTCTTTGCATTGACTGAGAATACAGCAGGCCTGGCTCAGAAGGGCAGAAACTGAGAGGATGACTCTGCAGCTTAAGATCAGTTCATAAGTGAGGGCTTTGCACGGTTTTCTGGGAGGACTGGGGTTTGTGGAGGTTTCAAGTGCATCCTGTAGAAGCCCGAGGAAACGGGGGCCTTTGATGAGTTCAAATTCACCACAAGGCTGAATCCAAACCTTGCTTTTTCTTAGAGAATGCCCATGGGGGAGCTACAGCACTCTTCTGATCTAACAAAAAGTAGTGGTCCTGTCCATCACTGGTAGAGGAAGCTGATGTTTGGTTTTTGCCATGACCAGTTTTTTTGCCCGTGTACTTGGGTGAAGAGAGAAGGTATGTGATAAAGTAGAAATTGTTCAGCACCAGAAACCACAGGCAGTAAAATCAAGGGCATGTTTCACTGTGTACATGGATATGAGGAAAGCACCAGGAAATAGAGCATTTGCTTCTAAAAGGTTTGCAGTTCAGCTGTTGTGGGCTGAATGTAGTTTACAGGTCAGCAAGTGAGCCTGAGATGCTTCTGAGTTTTAAAAGCAACATTACTCTGACATGGGACCACCTAGTAAAGAGAGATAAGACCACCACTGAATCAAAGAGAACTCTTAGCACATCGTAAATGTTCAAGGTAAGCCTAGTGATGAAATGTGAAATTCCAGCACTCTAACCTTGAATTGGACAAATATGAATCTGGTAAACTGAGTTCTGAAGTGGTGAAGGTGAATCAGACCTGCAAAATATTCTCAGAGGCCAGGAATTTGCTACTATAGTGAGGTCTCTATCAGCCTGCCCATATCCCATTTCTGGGATCAAAGAGTAGTACTCCATCATGAACAGGTGTCCTTCTCTATGTGAAAGGCCCTTCCTCAAATACCAAGAACTATACAGCAAGGTTCTTTGCAATACTGGATGTCAATGCCCTCCCCACACCTGCTCCACCTGCCCCCACCCTCCTCTCCCCAGGCAGGCATGTGGATGTCAGCATACATGACATGGGCTCAGTGGATGGCAGCCTTGAAGCATGACACTCCCTCTGCAGCCTCAGAGAAGCAATACAAGACATATATGTAGTGACAAAGCCCCAAACCCGAATTCTCAGAATGTAAACAGAACCCTTCAGACAATTATTCAGATCCACAATTAGGTCCTGGTTCCAATAAAGCATGGAGTTTTTTCTCTCACCATTCACCCCTCTAAGTCCATGGCCAATACATCCTCCCACTCCTTTTTACCACAGATAACGTCTGAAGGAGTTGGGCAGCTGAGCAGACTGTAAGGACACTCAGGGCACTCTAAGGTGCACAGGTTTCCAGCTGACTATTGGACATTGTGGGCAGGTCCTGCTCACACACAGTTCCAGACAAGGCAGAGACCAATGGAGACACCACCGCCATTGCTGAGCAGACGGCTAATGAGGCAGAAAGTCTATGAAGGGAGCTTCTAGAAGAGTCAGTGTCAACCCAGGGAAAAGTCAGTGAGCCAGAAATAGCCGAGGCCTTTCAGCACCATTGACCCTGAACTGCCTTTGAGCTACAGGCACAAGGAGCTGGGTCTCAGGCCCAGCAGGGTCATTTACACAAAAGTACATGGAAGTTGGAATCTTTAAATATTATTAATTAAACTGAGAACTTTCAAAAGGGTATTAAAGGATTATGATGTCAGTCCTCAAGCAAACCTCATAACAGCAATCAAGCAAAGGCTTGGCTATGAGAATGGTGACTTGGAAATAATATACATGGACTGCTTGATGACTTTATGGCTTAGTTCTTTGGTTCTAATTCCTAATAGCTGGTAAGTGCACATTGATCCTCTGGCTGTTAATTCATTCAGGTCTCACGTGGCTGCAATCCCCCAGATATTTCTTCAGTCAGGGCATCTTTCTCTCAGGGACCTCCTCTCCCAGGAGAAACTCTGTAGTCTGAAGGTTCAAAGAGAACCCACCTGCTCACCTGCATAGGAACTGCCTAGAACAGCATCCCACCAGGATTCATTTGGCCACCTCCTGGGCATCTCTGGTGTAAGCAGATGAAATGCTTCTACTTAATCTATGGAAACCTGCATTTTCCTGCAGGAGTCCTTTGCCGCTCCTTTCTCTACAAGCAGTAAGTCCTCACCGCATTATGGACACTTGAAACTGGCCTCCCCTAATGACCATTCCAGACGGTTTGCTTCTCCTGGATTACTGAATAATTGCCCATGGAGTCACTGTTCTCAGTCAAGGTTCCCCTCCATGCAGGAATAGATAATGGAGCAATTCTCCTCAGGAAGAGGTCTTGAAGCGATTGCATTGTGGGAGCTTGAGGCCTCCAGTATAATCTGAGAACAATGTTCTTTTGGGAGGACTGAGCCTCAAGATTTGGGGAGAAATTAATCTCTGGGCCTACAGAAGAGGAACATTATGGAAGAAACTATGTGAGATGTTAGTCAAGGGAAAAGAAAATATTTCCTACCCATTAAAGTAAAAATCAAGCACTGAATCTGACTCCAGATGTAGTGAAGTATAAGAAAAGCCAAAAGCACTAGGCAGATTACTAACTCCTGTGAGAAAACAAGAAGAAAGCTTCACTGATATTATCACAAATAATTATTTTCAACATTATTTCAACGGACTTTTCATTCTGGCTTGAGCCCTACTACGTGCTCTTCATGGGGTAGTGCACTACTGTTTTCAGAAAACAGCCCCTCCGCACACAGCTTCTACTACCATGTATAAGAATTGCCATACATTTTCTAGAAATAATCAGTCTACTGCATCTTTTACCTAAAAACCACCTCAAAAGATTTCTTCACACCAAACATTTATTTTTGTCATTTTATCTGTGAAAATAAACATCCAACCCCAAAGCATGTTACTTTTAATTTTCCAAAATCATTTCCTTTTACTACCTCATGGAATTGAAGTCTACTTGAGCAGATACAATCAAAATAATAAGTCATTTTCTGATTTTTGAGAACATGTTGTTTGTGGTTCATAATCCATCACCTGATGACCCAGGAGCATGGAACTGGAGAGTGCTTTCCGGCAGCCTCTTGCCTGGGCAACACTCACACCTTACACATCATTTAAGAATGCTCATGAGTATGGAGTCACCATGAACATTCTTCCTTGTGAAGAAATTGTAAAAGATTTCTTCTCTGGACTCTTCGAGACATGCAAACATCTAACCAAGTGTTAGGGGAAAGACATGGACTTCAAATTCATTATGTAAAGAAAGAGTCTCTTGAAAAAAAATCTCTATGGAGGAGCACCTGTGCTTTTCCACTCCCAGGAGCACATGCTTAGGAAGCACAGGTTTAGTCAAGCCAAGACTGTCTCTGTCTAGCTGTAGCCAGCACACTCCAAGAATCCATGAATCAGAGGTTATTCTCCAGAACAGACTTAAAACTCAAGTGTGCTCCTTGGGGGTTTCTGGGAATGACACAAAAGCAGGGGATTAGTCTTTAGAAGCCCAAGGAGGACACAGGGAAGGCTGAGCAAGGGCAAGTGGCCACTGGTAAGGAGGACTAGGGACACAGCCAGTCACTGCAGATGAAGCAGCGCTCAGTAGCATGCCTAAGGGCCAGGCTCACTTGCGCCCCTCCCCTGGGAAGCCAGGTGTGAGGTCACCATGCACCAGCAGAGTGAACTCAAATTTGTTTTGTTTTATGTTTTCTTTTATATAGAGCTCAAAACAAGCCAACATTGGGGGATGAATTGTTTCTGTACTTTTCCCCTGGCTGAGGTTTCTCTCTGCCCCTTTGAAAACCCTTTTTCTTCTTGCTGTGGCCTGTTCCAGTGGGACCCTAGGGGGCGCGGGAAAGCATAGACACAAGTGCATCATCACTAACCTGAGAAGTAGCTGCAGGTGCACTAGTTTCCTTACCACTCATAGCTGCCCTCTCACTCGTTGCAGCTGCTGCCACTTCTGCCTTCTGTACATTCGAATCCTCAGAACCTGGAGGCCCTATTTGCCCCAGACCTTCGCTCCCTGGGGTGCAAGGTGGGTTGGTGGTGGCTTTCCGGGTTTGGCCTTTATACCAACTAGGGTAAAACAAGGGATCCGCAGTTTCCGCTGCTGCAGGGACTGGAGTTTCAGACTCTGTGGTCTGCTCAGAGTCAGTGGGTACAACCTCCCCCTTAATCAGAACAGATAAATTCAAAAGTTAAAAAAAAAAAAGAAGAAGAAGAAGAAGAAAAAGCAGTTGATTTTAGCTCCCTTTGGGTTTGAACACTGCGCGCTCCCTGCATGCAGTGCCTTGGTGGCCGTTTTAGTTCCCTTTGGGTTTGAACACTGCGCGCTCCCTGCATGCAGTGCCTTGGTGGCCGTTTTAGTTCATCCCACCCTCCAGAAGTGCTAAGGGCAGAATGGTGACCACAGTGTCCCTCTGTCCAGCATCTGGATGTGTGCCCTCTTCTTTTCTGAGCTTGTCTTTCACTCATTGGGAGCCCAGGTAGGCAGAAAGCAGAAACCTCAGTGAATGTTGGTTATAAAATACCAGATATGGGAAAAGGGTCAAACTATTGACTAGAATAATTTGTTGGCATTATACGTGAGTCCCAAAAACCTCGTTATAAAAAACAAAAATTAATCTTATTGATCAAATCCAACCCTCACTTAGTTACTATATATCTTTCAATTTTAGTACAACTGAAATACTCAGAATTTAAAAATTCTAGACTATAAATGGCATTTTAGCCTGGTTTCCTGTGGAGACAGAGCATAGAAATACAATTCCACCTCTGAGATCCCCCTCTGGAATTTTGTTTCAATCCACTTCAAAAGCAGTTGCAGAAGCAGGACTCCTCTCTGATGAGTCTGCACTGCCTGCAAACTCAAAAGGTTGGGATCCTGTCTGCTGAAGTATCATGGAGTCTGCACAAAGGCTTGAAAACTGGACGGTGACATATTAGAAACATGAGGTCAACCAATTAGGTGCAACATCTGGGGTGAGCTTATTTCCTAAGATATGTTTTAAACAATTCTGTCAACACACAATCTCATCAAATGACAAATCTATAGAAAACCAGGCTTCATTGTTTGCTCACTGAAGGAAAAATACATAAGTTGTATTTCAGGGTAAGCAACAGGAACATAAACTAGTGTAGTTTTTCTATTTACCCCCTCAATTATCTACAGAAAATTCAAAGTTCTGAAAGTATAATCACTTTTATTTCTTACTCTATATGCTATTTATTTCTCATCCTACACCCTACATCTACGTTCACTAAGTAACAAAGAGCAGACCCAGTCCCCATGATATCAGCTCTCTATGAATTAACATGACACACAGACATGGACACACACACACACACACACACACACACACACAATTTCTAGACAAAGATTGCCTTTGATTTGAGGGCATTACTTCGATTTAAGGGAAAGTTGTATTAAATTTTGTTAACTAACAATAACAACAAAGAACCTGTTGAATCACCAAGAGGACTTTTCTCCCCGACATGGGGACTGTCCTGAAATCTTTTATCTACCATATACAAACGTCTGGCATATAGTTATCTTTTTCTTAAGGCAGAATAGGGTAAATTGTTTAGGCTATTCAGTAAGGAGACACGCCCACGTGCCCTGTAGAAAGAGACTCAGGAGGGGTTACCTGTGTCACAGGGGCATCCGCAGCAGGTGGCAGGGCTGGAGGTGGCTCTGGAGAGGAAACTGGAAGTGCCCCAGGGGCAGCCTGCAGCTCCACCTGAGAGAGCTCTGAAGCTTTTTCTGGGCTTTCATCTTCTCCTGGAAACTCTGTTTGAACATTTTCTACCTCTTCCACTTCTACTGCTTCTCCTCCCACTTCTCCTTCTCCTTCTCTTTTTCCTTCTCCGCCTTCTTCTTCTTCTTCATCTTCATCTTCTGGTAAGGTAAGGTAAGGTATCTTGTAAATTTTTATAACTATCCCTGCAGCCATGGACACAGTTAATGGCCAGTGCTTATAGCCCTAGTTAAGGTCAAGGCTGGGGAGTTTTTCTCTGACAGACACTTGACAATGGTCCAAGTGTCCCTTGCCGAGGCTTTGTGCTTCTAGTGGAATGTGGACTGGACAAATGTGAAGGAACCATCCCTATCCTCCTTGTTCTTCTCCCCAGTACAAAGTCTTCACCCCTGCTGTGCATCATGCCCTTCACCTTCCAGAGCCCGTCCACAGTTTTATTACAGTCTGCCACATCTGCAAGCTCCTGGAGGCCTGGGATTGTCACTTATTTATCTCTGTCAGATTAAATGGAAGTGCAACTGTCTTCCCTATCTCAGAAAACATAAAAAGTCCTTTTGTCATTTTAGCTTTCTACCTCCGTTGTTCAGTGAATATTGACTTTTCCCATAATTAATGTCATGACTTATTTATTTATTTATTTATTTATTATTTTTTGAGACAGAGTCTCACTCTGTCACCCAGGCTGGAGTGCAGTGGTGCAATCTCGGCTCACTGGAACCTCCACTTCCTGGGTTCAAGTGATTCTCTTGCCTCAGTCTCTGGAGTAGCTGGGATTACAGGCATACGCCACCATGCCCGGCTAATTTTTTTGTATTTTTAGTAGAGATGGGGTTTCACCATGTTGGCCAGGCTGGTCTCAAACTCCTGGCCTTAAGTGATCCACCCGCCTTGGCCTCCCAAAGTGCTGGAATGCCGTGACTCTTTTCCTGACTCACTGATCTTAATATTCCCTCAGGCAACATTAAGGACAGGCAATATTAAGCGATTTTTTTTTAAAAGATACATCCTAAAGATTTGCCTTTAAAATTTTGTCTGTGGATGTTGGTGCAGCCTCATAGCATTACTAGTGGTCTAGTGGTCTAGCTGAGGGGTGTAATCATCTAGGCGGGCTAGCATGAGTCAAGGTGATCAAAGTTTTGGTCAGCTCCAAGATTATTTTTCACTTTTCAATTATTTAATCAGGATAAAATTTCAGAAATGGGACTTCTGGGCCAAAAGGTAGGAATGTGGTTATAGCTCAGGGAGTATAACTAATCACACAGACCCAGGTTTATGTTCAGGTTGTGACTTATTCTATGAGTTGTTACTGTTCTTGTCCTCTAAAATTTGATTAAGTTGATGTGCTGCAATATCTATCCCACATGCCTCCTATGTATTGTTTTTATCTCATCTTTAACCTTGCTCCTGCTGACACTTTACATTATTTGGGCTAACACTGTGCATAGGATTGAAGTTGAGATATCATCATTATCAATTATGAAGCATTTGCTTATCCAGAGTCAAATACCCAACCTGACATTAAAATAGGCACCAGGCTGGGCATGGTGGCTCACTTCTATAATCCCAGCACTTTGGGAGGCCGAGGCAGGTGGATCCCCTGAGGTCAGAAGTTCGAGACCAGCCTGGCCAACATGGCGAAACCCTACCTCTCTAATAATTCAAAAATTAGCCGGGTGTGGTGGCAGGTGCCTGTAATCCCAGCTACTCAGGAGGCTGAGGCGGGAGAATCGCTTGAACCCAGGAGGTGGAGGTTGCAGTGAGCCAAGATTGCGCCATTGCACTCTAGGCTGGGTGACAGAGTGAGAGTCCATAAAAAAAAAAAAAAAAAAAAAAAAAGCACCATATATGCAAAGCTAAATAAACACTGTCAACAAACGACGTGATCCTGTAATGAAATAGAGCTTCACATTGGATATGATCCTTGTAAAGTTGTCGACATTGATTCTGGAGGTGATTCTGAATCCCGCTTTCCTCCCACCCAACTCTTCGGCAGCTTTCACACACCTGCAACTTCGGCCAAATGGTCAAAAGAATAACAAACCTCTGTAAAAGTCAATTTCACGTATTATCTTTTCTTCTCTATTGAGGTTGACTGTGAAGTGGTTCATGTTCTCATAGCCATGTTCTATTTTCTCCATCTGAAATGCCTTTGATGCTTCCGAGATTCTGCAACAAAGACAAGTTGCCACTTTCTGTCACTGTTTAAAATTGGATAGCCTTGGGTAAAGGGGAAAATATGCATTTTTACATAAAATAAAAAGTTCTTACTTTTGTAGCAGGGTTTTGGCATTCTGTGAAAGCAAACAAAAGATAGTCTTACTTAAATTATTTCCATAAAAGACAGTGGTAAGACAATTATTTCCTTTGTTGACTCTGAGAATCTCATAGCTTAGTTTCTAAATGTCATAAATAACTGCTGTCTTATAACAGAACCCTATTAGATTTAAGCAGTATCATAGACATGCTTTTTAAGTTGTTTAAATAGATTAATATATAAGCATATGGGGTTTATATTTTAGTTGGTAAAATAAATAAAAACTGAAATGTACATAAAATAATAAAAATGTGATAACTAATTTTCTAGCACCTACCTTTTGGGTTGTTACTTTGGTGCCAAAAAAAGACTTACCTGCAGAAACACTGCCATTTCTGGCTCATCCATAAACTGAATTCCTGACTCAACCAACTTTGAGACGTTCTCCAAATGATCAGAATACTTTTTGATCAGAGCACGGACATGTTCCAGTTTCTCCTCTTGGGTTCGGGTAATGACTTGGGTCATTTCACTCTTCCTCTCCTCCAAAATGCCATACAGGTAATCAAACTTCTCACAAAGCTCTTGTTTCTGTTTTCTGCAACATTCCTATTAGTTGGGTTAGCTAATGTTAGAAAGTATTTGAAACAAAGTCGATTTGGAGAAATCACCTAGTTTTCCTGGGCAAGAAGAACATTTACTTATGTAGGATATTTTTTCTTTTCCCTGAAGATGTCCATTTAGGTATGGATACCCACTATGTTGGTGCTTTGGAAATTCCATTTTTAACAAATTTGATATTTAGACTATCTAAAACTCAATTAAACTGGCTACATGAATCAATGGTTTTCTAATCTTCTGTTCTTTATAAATGGAGAATTTCATAGAAATAAAGAATGATTTTCTTTTATATTATATTTGGGTTACATAGGTTTTAGGTTATATTTTGCTTTGGAGTGTGTGTGCATGTGTGTGCACACAAGGAAAATGCTATGATACTTCCTAGTTTGTACCTTAAAGTCTCTTTCTGCTCCACCTATACCAATATTGTCCTAGTTTCAGTCCTCCTATATAGATTTTGTAGCTTCCCAAGGGCCTCTGCAGCTAGGATTCCCTCCTCCCAGCCAACTCACACAGTGCAATCAAGTTAATTTTCTCAGAGTACAGTTCTAATCATGTTTTTTTGTTCTTTCCGTTCTTTCTTTTTTGAGATAGAGTCTAGCTCTGTTGTCCACGCTAGAGTACAGTGGTATGATCTTGGCTCATTGAAACCTCCGCCTCCCAGGTTCAGGCAATTCTCCTGCCTCAGCATCCCAAGTAGCTAGAATTACAGGCACCTGCCACCACACCCAGCTAATTTTTGAATTTTTAGTAGAGATGGGGTTTCACCACATTGGCCAGGCCAGTCTTGAACTCCTGACCTAAAGTGATCCGCCCACCTCAGCCTCCCAAAGTGCTGGGATTACAGGCGTGAGCCACCGTGCCCGGCCTTAATCATGTTTTTTTCTATGACTCCCCCCCATTACACAAAGAATAACACTGAAACTTCCTAACTAGCTTTCAAGACCCCTCCACGATCTGGTTCCAATTTCTCTCATAACATTCTACTATCCTCTATTGTATAGCCTGAATTCCAGCAAAAATAAACCACTCACTTTCTTTGTTCATTCTTTCCCTTCTGTCTACAATGTTCTTCCCCAAGTCACCACTGCAAACTCTAAGCAATCTCAAAGACATTGTCAGACTACCACTTCTTCCATAAAGTGTCCCTTGATGTTTATGGCTGAATGCAACTTTTAACTTTCTGAAATCTCATAATAGTTACCATTGATAGCATATATCTGTATCTACCAGATCCTCTATTTATCCAATACTGCCTAAGAATGGGAAATACTGCATCCGGTCTATGCTCTTGGAGAGAAAGGCTGTGTTGGAAGTCTGGCTTGCACATTTGTGTTGTGTGGCTGAAGTATCTCCAGTACCATCCAGATCCCTTTACTCTGGGCCCATCTTTAAATCATAATTAATTATCCAGTTCATCTAGTCATTGGCCTTTTAGTTTTTCAGTCCCTGGTAAGCTTGGTGTGCATGTATGCCAATCTCCTTGGACTTGACCATCTGTGGGTCCAGGGCCTTTATAGCTGAGAGCAGGCTGTGAGCCATAATGATCTAACCTAGCTCTCCCGCACAGTGAGAGCTTCTTGGGAGTCCAGCAAATTTATTTCTGACATCTCTGACCATTCTATAGCCTTTATTACATATTATTTCATCTTGGTAAACATTGAAATGTTTTATGTCATGTATTGCTTCCTTCCTTTATGTGAATTTCTTAAATATCTAAACTATATATTTTTTTGAGGGTAGAATCTGGGTCTGCCTAGGACACAGAGCACCTTGGATAGTAGCTGTTCAGTAAATATCTGTTGAATAGATTTTGTGGGTTTTTTTTTTTTTTGAGATGGAGTCATGCTCTGTCGCCCACGCTGGAGTGCAATGGCATGATCTCGGCTCACTGCCACCTCCACCTCCTGGATTCAAGTGACTCTCCTGCCTCAGGCTCATGAGTAGCTGGGATTACAGGCACACGCCACCTTGCCTTGCTAATTTTTGTATTTTTAGTAAAGACGGGGTTTCACCATATTGGTCAGGCTGGTCTCAAACTCCTGACCTCATGATCCACCCGCCTCGGCCTCCCAAAATGCTGGGATTACAGGTGTGAGCCACCAATCCTGGCAGAATAGATTTTTTTTTAATGTGTTTCATTTCCTCTCAATTTCTCTACTATTCTCAGTATGGAGTCGGGGAGAATGACCTAAACCAAATTGTTGATTATGAAGATACTCTGCAAATGTGCAAGAAATACATCCCTTACTCCATTGCCTTCCTTGGAACACAGTCAGTTCTCATCACAGTTCCTAACCAAATTATAACGCATGGAGATCCAGTGGTGCCAACTATTTTAACAGTAAATGCCTTACCACTGTCATCCACACATTCATTCATGGATTTAACAAACAATGCATGTCATTTGTGTCAAGACTCTGGGGATCCAAAAAAGAATTAACATAGTTCCTATTCTCAAGGAGCTCACAGTTCACTGAGAAAGACTATAGACCAATAATGTAATTCAATATGGTAGGCTGAATAATGTAAATATTTTAGAGATTTATACCAGATGCTTTAGAAGCATTTATGGAATCTTTGTCCAACCCTTTGTGTAGGTGGAGGAACTTTGAGGGGAGCCAGAAATGTTGACTCAGGAAGAGTTTCTTAGAGGAATTAGTGCTTGAGCTTGACCTTAAGGAGGAATAGGAGTAAAGGAGGTTGGGGAGGGGACGAAAATGCTTGAAGTCCTAGCAGTTGTCAAAGTAATGGAACAAGGGCCCATGCAGCATGTCAAGATGTGGAAATTGCCTGGCTTGACAAATTTCCACTCATTTCCAGCCCTTTAGCTTGAGAGTCAGACTGTTCAACCAGGCCTAGAAACTGAAACCTATTAGTAGCTTTCCAATCAAACTCTCTTTCACTGTATTATCTTTTGTTCCAACCTTCAGGCAACCAGGTGCCCACTGTACACATGAAATAAGCCTCTCTGATATTTAGAAGCTCTACTGTGATCATATAATGGTTTCCAGCTTGTTTCTCCCAAATGAGTTGTGCACTTGAAACATTTATAATATAATGAGTATTATATTAAGATGTAATACAGGTAGAAAGTCTTTGATTCACAAAAATTTTTTCCTATGTGATTTAATATGTGGAACATTCAAGTTTATGGCAGCCAAGTCATTTACAATGAGACAGATGTGAAGTCATGTGTAATCTAGTGTACTCTCTCAAGTCAAATAAAGATTAAATCACTTATTTTGACCATATAATTTTTTTTGGCAGTTTAAATGGAATAACTAATTTCATTCCTATATTACTTCCAATTCCAAGCATTATTTTATTTCCTTTTTCTTAAATAACTTATATTGAATGTCAGTAAAATTACTATCATTTGTTTATACTTTATAGTGCAGGCAATGCTACCCCATATGTGGTCTATGCTTTATTAAAATTATTATATCATTAAATACTTTGTAAAGTGCTTATAATATTAGCTGGCATATATTGGTACTGGATCAGTGTCTATTAAATTTAGGTCCAAATTCCTTAATCTGAATTATTCAGTTGCGGAATTTTGAAGCTGCATGGAATATTAGAAGTAACCTACTCCAAATCAATCATGTCACTCATGTGGAAACTGAAACCCAGCAGAGCTGTCACTTTCTCAAGGCCATCCGACCATTTATTATTGGTGCCTGGCCTACAGTCAAGGTCTTTGAACTCCTGGGTCATTGCTATTCTCACCACACCCAGCTGGGCCCATATTTTAAGTAACTTTAAAAAATTATATGAAGTGCTTGTAAATGGAATATATGCCTTTTAACCAATATACTGGCCAGGCGCAGTGGCTCACACCTATAATCCTAGCACTTTGGGAGGCCGAGGCAGGAGGTGGAGGCTGCAGTGAGCCGAGATCACACCATTGTGCTCCAGCCTGGGTGACAGAGTGAGACTCCACCTCCAAAAGAAGAAAAAAAAAAACAAACAAACCCAAATTCACTATGCTTAAGGTAGGTTTTTTAAAGGCAAGGCATCTTAAATTGTTTCAGAATTATATTCACTAGTTCTTTCAACAAAATTCACCAACTACTCACTTTGTACCTGGCATTGTGTGATCTAATAACCTGCCATAATTTTCCATTGTTCTGGAGAATAATGAAGAAAAAAAAGTATCATAAATGATAAATGTAAAATTATTATATTTTCTAATTCCTAATGGAAAAAACATTTTTCTCTTGTTTAATTAGCTTTTAATATAATTCTATGCAAAAAAATGGTAAGAGTTAGATAAATCTGTTTCTGAAACGGCAAAAATACATGCCTCTTCCTTGGAATTATGAAATTGGAACTTACAGACTTTTAGAAATTAACTCAAAATGTTCAGGTTAACCTAATATCATATTCAAATGTGAAATACTCCATGAAATGAAGTCTCCTATTTTTTCACACTCTTTGAGGTAGAACCCACACACAAGAGACTAACTTTGGTGCCCCCTAATCTTTCTTGGCTTCAAGACCATTAAAGTGCTGTGAAAGTCAGGGAACAATAAGCACCTCAGGTTATCAATTTGCCCTCTAAGCTGATGAGGGAACAGATATGTGCCATGAAAAAAAAAAATGTTCTCAGAGGCCACCTAGCTACTGACAGTGATGACTCTGAATTTCAGTACCTACTGTGCCTTTGTTAATGTGAATCTGCAACACTTTCAGCAGTGACTTTCTAGCAGCCTGAAAAATGGAATAGGAAAAAATGTGGACTTTTGCATTGTGAAAACGTCTGCAGACAGAACACTTTAAAGGACTGTTGTTACCCACAAAAGCATGATAGCAACCATATTTGTCTCTTCTCCACAAAAACTTCCTCATCTCAAAGATTGCTCCTTGCTTTTAGCATACTTTTTCATTTACTTGAGTAAAAAGGTATGTATCTTTAAGACCAATTCGGAGCCATATACCTCCCCTCTTCTCTGGACAGTAACTCAATCAAGATATACACTTTTTGAGCTTTCGAGTTTATCTTTTCAAATAGTCTCCATTTTCATCCTTTTGATGTCTGTGGTTCCTACATCCTCTGTGCGTGTGCACCTGTGTGAGTGTGCTTAGCAATTGAAGTATACCTCCACCATAAATGAAGTAGGTATTGGACTCCGGGCATACTCTGATGCAAAGCCTCTGGCTGCTGCACAGCCTTCCTCCTGGGTCTGCTAGGACAGTTATATTTCTTGGCTTCTTGGGAGAACCAAATTAAAGTTGTCTATAATATTTTAATGAAAATAAAATTCATCCCATCTCTAGGGAGAATGCAGTATGGATGCAATATACCAAAAGGGGATGATTTTATAAAGTGAAGATCATCCTTCCCATATTGAAACGGTAAGATGATGATGGGTGGGATATTTGTTTCTAACCAATGCCAACATTTCTGGATGTAGAGAAAAAAAATCAAATGGTCATTTGGTTGTTTCCTTAGAAGTGAGTAGGTAACATTTACCATTGATCTAAAGCCATTGTTGAACTGTCGCCATCATGGAAATGTTAAAATTGGCAAACTCCAATTTCTAGCCACCTTTATATTTTAGTAGTAATAAGAAAAACAAAATATGCAACTGCAAAGAGAACCTTTCATGGAAAGAAAAATCAACAATAGATGACCTTACATTAAAAGAGAAGACAGCCTTCCAAGCAAAGCACCACCATACCACTGTTTTAAATGGCTAGATTTTTATTGGTTCACTTTTCTCTCAGGTAATTATCACTCTCTAAAATGATCTTGTTGTTCATTTGATTACTGCCTAACTCCTCTATTAGAATAAAAAATGCCTGTGAACAGAACCTTTTATGTTTAGCTCACCACTAGTTCCCAGCATTATGTGTACAGAACATGGCACACAATGCACTCTTGAGAAATATAGATTGAAAGAAAGAATGAATGAATGAATAAAATGTGACTTGCATCTAGAAATATTCAGCCTTCATGCAAAAGCTTCAATTTTGTTCTGTTCCAAAGAAATAGGTATTTAAGTGGATATTCCAAGCTTCTGCTTCATTCAGTGTTAAAAAAAACAAAAAAAACCCCAAAACCAAGAAACAGTAAAATATAGCTATGCAACCTTTGGGAAACCATTGAACCTCAGGACAGTTGTTAGTATGTTTGTATTTGTACAGTGAAAGATTGAATTATATAATTGCTAAAGTCCCTTCTGACTCTACAGTTCCAAGACTCTCTAATTTCAGGTAAATGTGACGAAGTTTCAGAGAGTCATTAGGCTATGATGTGCCTCCCTCTGTTCCTGGCAAGTCTTGTGTCATCGACAGCATTAAGATATACATTACATGTCCTAGCCCTGAAAGCTCAGCACTAGCTTGCACATGTGCCATGGCCACAATAGGAAAAAAACCTAAGGCAACAATGACCACTGCTCTTACCATGTAAGGAACACAGCTCTGTGACCAAAATAGAGCTGAAGATAAGCTCTTAGACCCACCACTTGTCACTGAGCAACTGTGGCTTGATTAGGCCCATTCATATCTCCACCACATTCCTCCAACATTCATCGAGACATACTTGTTAGAGCTATACCTTCATTTGAAATAAGGAACTTCAAAATTCCCTTCAATAAGCAAACAGGATTTCCTGCCACCAACCCTCCAAAAAAGAAAAAAAAAGCAGCCTGTAGATTAACAATACTAAAAAAAGAACTGCATTAAAGTAAGAAGTTCCAAGAAAATCAAATCCAGCCTTTCATTCATAAAGCTCCAGTTACAAGCACTTGGAGAAGTCCCATGAGTACAGACTAGGGTGTCCCTAGAAAGGGGACAGATAAACTACAGAGACACCAACTTTTGGCCACCCAGGCTGGGATTCAGCCCTCCATCAGCTGGCCCCTTTGTGTAGTGCTCAGCAAACAACTCCATTCAGTGGCCGTGGATCTCGGGTCTTCCAAACTCAGGCTGTTTTCTACTACTTTATGTTGCCGCTCCATGTTCAAAGGATAATTATGCCATAATTTGAGGGATTTATAACACTTACTCTTGGGATTCTTGGCATTTTGGTTCTTCTGGGCTAGGCCAGATCATTTAGAATCTTCTTGAGTAGACGGTATGAGGGCTGAGGGCCAGGTGGGCCTGTTCTGACTGGAGCCCCATGGTTCAGCGAAAGCCACTTGTCAGACTGAGCAGATGTTTATCTCACTCTGGTCTGCTGTGGGTAGTCACCATGTTTCCCAGAAGAGGCTCAGTCTCCCTTGGTTGTCAATATTTCCAGTTGCCACAAAGCCTCTTAGATAAAGAACGGAAGTCATGTCTAGCTCCATTCATTCTCAACGTGTCCCTCTAGAGGGAGTTGCTCAGTCCTGCCATCACAATTAACTAGGACCTGATAGTCTTCTGACACCATTTAAAAGATGCTCCAGAATCTCTAGAGGTTCCTATTGGATCACATCATCAGAATAAGTGTGTGCTTTCCAAGCTGACTCTGAGGCTGTAAGGTGACATTTACCAAGCCCCTGCCATGTACCTCTTATTTCAACTTTGTCATCATGACAATGCTGTGAAGAAGGTATTATCATCCCCACTGTAACGCTGAGGAAGCCGAGGGACAGGAAGCTTAAGTAACGTGCCCAATGTCGTGTAATTAAGCAACAGAACTAAAACTCAAACTCTGAAATCTGTTCTTTTAAACATATGTGATATTGCCTTTAAAATTCTGGCATGCTATTTAAACAATTCTAATTATATTCATACTTCATATTTGTAATGGCATGGACAATGTCTCAGAGACTAGAAAAGGTCATTTTGGGTAAAATCACTGTTTTGGAAATACAATGAATTTGTTATCACTGCAAAATCATTGGAGGGTTTTATTCAAGTTGTCCTTTTTCAGAGATTGGAAATGCTCAATATCAAATATTTATTATTTACTTGGAACAGTTTCCACTAGACAGGCCATACAAAACAGGGATGTTTCTAGGCCTGCCAGCCTGCCTTTGGGATGGCCAGTATTAACAGCCTGTGCCCTTAAGTATCCAGTGACATAGGATAAGTGCCATTGGTAAAGTTTACAAGAGGTAGATTATGTTCTCTAGGGATGAGGAGTGAAAGTCAAGCATGTTTCCCTGGAATCAGAGAGCTCCCCAGTGGACATTTCCATTCCTACAGGCAGCCCCCCATCCAGTTCCATTCCGTCCCAGAATATCTCCAGGCCTAGAAAGGAAAGTGAACCTTCAGATCATGCTGGGCTCATGGAACAGCCCAGAAGCCTTCCATCAACCTGCAGTCCGGAGTTCAGGGAACATCTTAGGCCAAGCCACTCTCAAGAAGCGGAGGTAAAAAGACTCACGGCTCAGTTCATTCACCATCAGCCCACAGCACGGAAGGAAAATGCCACTCCCCCTTTCAGACCACCCTTTTGCAACTATAGGCATTCTCAAATCCTTCTTCATTATCACAGTAAATTCATGTTAACTGCAGACATTATTCTTAAAGGATAACAAGGAGTCCACAGTGTAATTTACCCTAAGCTCAGCATTGCTTCAAGGCTGGTCCTGGGACAGGTGCCTCCCCAGGCCAGTCCTGTGTGACATTACATGATTAGGACAAAATTAGACATGTGCAAGGAAGGCACAGCCACCAAAGGGCTCTGGGGCAGGTGTCAGGGCCCCAGGCGGGGAGAGGCTGTGTAATTATGGAAGGATAATACCCACCCCAGGGACTACTTCATTTCCCATCCCTAAGGAGCTCTTCACCAATCAGAAAAGAGAATTCTTTAACAACAGCTCTCCACCCCCTGGCCAGGAACCACTCATAGCTTCTCAGAAAATGTTTCTGGGCAGGTGGGAGCAAAGCCAGAAAGGGAAACGAACTCCGGGCAGAACTGGAGACACAAGAGCACTGTGGCCCTGACCCCGGTAGATAATCCACCCAGCTCTCAAGCTAGGACCATTTCACTGCAAGCCAAGGACCTGGTTTGCTCCATGTTGTCCTGCCTTGCAGGCTGGCAAGAAGCTGAGCCTCTGGGCTTTGCCCACTGATATGGAACTGGCTCTGGGAGATCACCCCAGCGATGACAGATGCACAGGGTGGCCATCTGGAAGCGCCCCTGTCCTCAGGGATGCTTCAAACAAAGGTTAATGTGTCAAGAGGGATTCATAAAGTCAGAGACCTCCATGGGGCTTTGAGATATTCTCTACATCTCCAGATGAGCCACCTAAACTGATCTGAAAGAACCATGCTCATGTGAGTCATATTCACTCATTCTTTATTTTGCTGGTTATTAAAAATGTCAGACTTACTTTATAAAAATGTGAATACAGGAATATATAAGGGAGGCAGTGAAAATCACCTGCAGTCCCACTATTCACTGCCCTTAAACTTTTGGTGTTTTTCATTCCTAATTTCTCCCCATGAATGTATAGGAGGCTACACGTAAATATCCACAGTCATGGGTTGCTTAACTAGTATGTTCTGAGAAGTGCATCCTTACGTAGTTCCATTGTGTGAGCATCACAGAATGTACTTACACAAACCTACATGGCAGAGCCTACTGCCCATTTAGGTTGTATAGCACAATCTATTGCTCCTAGGCCACAAACCTGTACAGCATGCTACAGTACTGAATACTATGGGAAAATGTAACACATGGTATTTGTGCATCTAAGCATATCTAAACATAGAAAAGGCACAGTAAAAATATGATATTATAATCTTATGAGACCTCCATCATATATGCAGTTCATCATTGACCAAAATGTTACATGGTGCACGATTGTACTTTCTATACTGTTATATATGAACATACATCTTAAACAATAAATAAGAACGTATACTTGCCATGTTTTTTCATCTTATAAAAACAGGTATGAAAGAAATGAAAGAAATGAAAATAAACAGGTAAAAGGATGGATTTTTAAGACTCCTGATAATTTGCAGCCTCATCGTAAGTCCTGCAGGGAATGATTACATACCCTCCCCTAGCCACCTGTGAAAATACTTATTAGAAAAGTGTGTCATGTTCAATGAATTGTATTGCCAATAAGAATGGGGGTAATGATCCTGCCCTTCCCTGCCAGGACGTTCTTCCTTACATCTGCACTAATCCCTTCTGCTGATTTAACTTCAAACCTGTTCCTTCTTGTCATTTCGGTGAATAAAAACAGCACTTCCTACCATGCCCCTGATCGGCTTCTATGAAGAAAACCTATTGTCAAATCTCTGCGGCCCACTCAGCGTCCTCTGATGCTGGCTAAAAGGAGCCCCAGTCATTTGCATTTGCTCAAGAATCAAATTGCTCAAGGCCCAGATGGACCCCCCCAGGACTCTTCTCCTGTGCATTCTCCAGCTTCTCCATCCCAGACAGAAAGCCTGTTCCTTCCAACAGACATCTCCAGTAAAGCCCTGAGATTACCTCGCTCACCCACAAGCAACATGTTCCTATTTATAAACTCAAGACTCAGCTTGGTACTACCCTGGAGTGCTGATTCACGGTGTTATGACCGAATTGTATTTTGCCTTTACTGTAAATAAGTACAAAGAAAAAAGTTTGTACTGTCTGTTTCCTAATCTCTTTCGGCTCTTCACCAAGAGAAAAAACTTTCCTTCTATAAATGGATCCCAGACTGATCATGGATCTTTTCAGGAATATGAGTGTGGAGAAGAAACGAGATTGATTTTAATAATGTGCAAATTTAAAATGAGATAAGTATAGCTAATGTCCTAAAGCCCTCATTTAGAAAATGGCCTTTAGCTTTCAATAGAACTTGCCTTCCTAGTGATAAAATAATAAGAATAGTATTTACTGAACACTCACCACATGCCAGGCACCGTGCTAAGCATTTTGCTTCTGCTTATCTAATTATTCGTAGTAACTCTATAAGGTAGGTACCATGATTGCCCCATTTTTACAGAGGAGAAAACTGAGGAACTGAATCTCCTTGTAGCAATACGAATGGATCTTAAAAACATAATGCTGGCTGGGCGTGGTGGCTCACGCCTGTGATCCCAGCACTTTGGGAATCCGAGGCAGGCAGATCAGGACGTCAGGAGTTTCAGACAAGCCTGGCCAACAGAATGAGAGCCCACCTCTACTAAAAATACAAAAACTTAGCTGGGCTTGGTGGCGGGAGCCTGTAATGCCAGCTACTCAGGAGGCTGAGGCAGGAGAACCGCTTGAACCCGGGAGGCAGAGGTTGCAGTGAGCCAAGATCATGCCATTGCACTCCAGCCTGGGTGACAGTGTAAGACTCCATCCCAAAAAACAAACAAAAACCCCAAAAACATAATGCTTAGTTTTTTAAAAATAAGAAGCAGAATGAAAAATACCACCTAATACCATTTATAAAATTAAAAGACATGTATATAACACAATACTTATTTTATAAGAATACAAACAGAACATCAAACATGTTAGAGTGGCAATCTATGGGGAGGAGAACAAGAGTGGGAAATGAGGACAATGGGAAATAAATAGATAACAAGAGAGGCTTGCACACAGCAATGAGAACTATATGCCATGAACTGAACAGCATCATACCTCCACCCTCTGCACAGAGGTCCAACTACAAAAACAATGACCCCAAATCTTAGAGCAGGGAGACTGTAATGGACTGCTCCAGTTACAGAGCCAGGGCCTGGACTTGAACCCAGGTGTCTTGCACCTGCCCCAGAGCAGCATGGATGTAACTAGTCAGTGAATCTTCAATTCCTGAAAAGATATATGCCACATAGCTAACTCTCTTTAGGCTTCCACACTTTAAAGGCCTCCGGTAGTGACATACTTTATGTTTGATCTTGAGGGACAAGTAGATTTGCTCTATTTATTATACGGCAAGCTCAAATATGAGCTAAACAACCGGCCACTCATCTCTTCATTCAGCAAGATTTTTTTTTTTTTTCTTAGTGTTGATTATGTGCCAGGCATTGGGCCAGGCAGAGGGCAAGTGGAGATGAATGAGCTCGAACTCTGGCCTCCATGAGCTCCCAGCGACTGAGCCATTCTCTAACTACAGCTAGGCAGATCTTTCTCCTCCTTATGGCCACTTCGCAGCACTGCTGTAAGAGCAGAGAAGTGCAGCTCAAACCTGCCTATGACTGTCTAAAGCACTGATGAACATTTCCTAAGACAGTTTGGATTTCCACCAAGAAAGTTTGCTGTAATAGCAACAACACTGATTTCCATGATGGGGGATTTATTTTTCTTGTAGCTAATCTTTCAAAAGGAAGAAAGAACAACACATGCAACAACAGCCCTAGTAATTGTGGTAACATCTGCCTCAGTGACTCATGTGGTAATGTCTCTTTCTGTGCAGGAGGTGAATATTTCAGAGACATATCAGGAAGGAGGCCATTCTAGAAGCAAAGAATGAAAGGTCAGAATAGGGATGTCTAGTGTGGCACTGAGGAAGTCATAAACCCCCGGGCGTTGCAGGCTTGGTTGAGACACTGTGGGAGTCACCTGACTCACCTCGATAGTTTTGCAGGTGTCTTCCAGCTGGCTGATCACTCCCTGGACTCGATCGTTGCTGCCCACGAGGATGGCGATGCCATCACTGAGCTCAGACTAATGAAGAGAAAACATGAATCCAATATCTTAGGGGTTTCCTAGTCACCTCGACTGTGAGTTGGTCATAATATTGTCTTTACAGGTTCTTAATTTAGGATCCATGCAACCCCTAAGGACTAACAGGGAGGCCTGTGGACCTCCTGATATTGCAAGCAAACCTTTGTGTATGAATCCATTTGTGCAGGGAAAGGTTTCAGTTTTCATCAGTCTTAATATTGAGATCAACATGTTCAAGCTAAAGAATTCTAAGTATTGTTTATAAATGGCATGGAGACCAATATGTGACTTCAGGGACCCAAATGGAATTATTTGCCTAGTGGAACTAAGGGTCAATTTTACTTGGGAAATGTGTATAGTAAATACTCATTTATTCAACAAATACTTATTATGGGCATAAGAATGTAGTGTATACAGACACAAACACTCACACATTAGACTAAGTCATCACAAACTTCACACCGAAACAAAGAACTAGTTCTAGGGGAGAAATGTCAACTTTGAAATTCCTTTGCTCTTTTGACTTAGGAAGAGATTATATTGTTCCTATTCACCCCCTTCCCAAGACTGGCTGATGGAGCCACCAGGAGCACTGGAGGGGCACTTGGGAGACCCATGCACTTGGTCCAACTCTACCCCCAACTTCTCTGTGATGTTGGGCAAAACATATATTCAATTTTGACCCTAATTTTCTCACATTTAGAAGGAGAAGATTGGACCAGAACAGTGATTATAAAATATTTGAAAGCTGCAGAACCTTCTTCAAGTGAAAGCTAATATGGAGGTGAAGCTGCTTTGGCCAAACAGGAGCAAGGGTGAGGGTCCTACCAGTCTGTTCTTCTGTCCATCTCACATGAGTCTCCAGGCTCTGAAGGAAGGAGTGTGAAACAGCTACCATTCAGTTCTATCATGCTATGCTTTGGGGGAGGTGGGCAGAAGAGAAGGGGGAATAAATTGTAACTGGATTCGAAAATAAACAAATGTGGATAATTTGCAAAATCTGCTTCTTTAGGACTTAGTGGCCACTAGTTGTAATTGGTGTTGCCCAAGAGTTTTGCTTCCAAATTTGATTCCAGCACTGATCTTCACAGTAAAACACTGATCAAATGTGGAATGATGATTCTAAATGAAAGAAACTGAGAGGTGGAACTGCTCAAGTTCTCAGTGCCTGGAGTGGCTGCACCTATTGGAGTACCCAACTCCACTTTTATCTGCACCAGATGGATAAATTCTGACCTGCTTGTGAATGAAACCAGGTTGGCAGGTTGGTAATGTGTAGAGGGAGACACTATCTTTCCGTCTGCTCAGAATTAGGGGGCTATGGCTGACGCCCTGGGGCCAGGGGGCAACACCACACTCAGAGGGGCTTTTAGGCAACTGGCCCTGGTGACAGGAGGGCCAGCACAAGTCTGTGTTTTAAAGCTGTTCTGTAACTGCATGTCATTAGTGTAACCCTCCCTCACTAAGAGTGCGGGATAAAAGGCGTTGAGGAGGGCCAAAGAAACCTTTCATGGGTGGATGAAGAGAAGTATTCTGTGACTAGGGTAAAAAGCTGTCATTTTCTCATCTGTAGTCTAAACTTCACATAATCTTGAGCAGTTTGAGCTTTTGCTGGGTCCCCTAACATTGCTCATCTTCAGCAACCTCCAAAGGGCACAAAAACAGGGATCCTGCCGTTCTGCACCCCTTCCTGAACGTGGGCACCCCTGCCCTGTCTCGCCTTGCCCCCCACCGTCCAGGGAATTTGATGTGTGCCTCGTGCACAACTGTGCACATGTTTTCCTGCAGACCTTGTGTGCCCTCCAGTGTCCCATGGCCCTGCGTGGCTTGGGCTCCTCCTCCACCGCAGGGAGCCACTCACACTGGCCCCAGGAAGGGCCTGAGGTGTGGGGGTGGGGAGGGGTTGTGGGAGGGAGGGAGCAGCTCTGTTACCTTCTGTCTCTGGAACACATGAGTGAGGGGAGCCACCTGGCAGTCCTTGTGTGCACCAAACACCTTGCACAGAGAGCAGGTGGGTACTTCGCAGTTCAGACAGTAGATGTTGATGCGCTCCTCTTCATGTTCCTCGCACATGGGCTGGTCGGATTTCTTTTCTGGCCTGGGAGGAGGTAGGCAGATAAATGTCCATTGGCTCTCACTGGGGCACTCTCATCAAGGCAGAGCTGATGTTGCTGTGCCTTGCAAATTCCCTCTCGTCCCTGTATGCCCAGCAATTCTATTCCAGAAGACCCCCAGGGGCCCTTTCACGTGCTCAGAGCCCACCAAATTCAGCTTCCCTGCAGGTGTAGCAGGGGAGTGCTGGCAAATCTCTAACAACCTGCTTGGGGTAGGGACAGAGACGTGGAGATCCTGATTTGTACCATTTGCCCATTTCCATGGTGTATTTCCACATGGCCGATTTTAAGTTATTTAAGGTTTAAGAATCTGCTAGTGAAATTCCTGAAAGTTGAATATCGAACCCTGGTGAGCCATCAGGAACGTGGTCCAGCACTGTGTCTACATGCTGGAGTTTCTCAAGGGACATTTTCCCATTATGGACCAAGAACAGGAAGTTGTTGATGAACTAAAAGTCAAGTTTGCACCAGCTTTTAGGAGTAGCTAGATCGCCCCCCTCCAGCCTCTGGCCCCAGGAAAGACCCTTTTCACCTGAAGAAATGAGGATAGGTGTGGCTCACATGGAACCGAAATCTTCTGATTATTAATTCAAGTACTGGTTGGATGCAACTGTGTATGAGAGGCAAGTGTGGGTGTACCTCCTTATATAAACCCCAGGAATTCTGATATATCCTATCTAATGACTGAGGCTGCTAATAGTTTTCAGAAGTATTCAAAAAATTCAAATCCAAATCCAGAAGCTTTCTTCAAATTTCCAAACACATAGTTATTTAGCAACATCTTAGATTTGGGACTACATTTTTTTTTGTTGCTATACAGATCCAATTTTTAAAAACTACACGTTTTTATGAGCCATGAAATCAATTTAGGGAGCTATGATCTGCATTGTTAAAATAAAAATAGAATGGAATAGCAAATACTGTGAATTACATGTAGTAAGAATAAGTATTGCTGTTCGAAACTTTTGTTTCAGGTGTACGTGTGCATATACGTGACTGAAACAAAAGTGTATGTGTGTTTGTGTGTGTGTGTGTTTGTGTATGTGTGTATATACGTATGTACGGGTGTGTATATATATCCATCCATATATGTAAGTGGTCACAATGTAAAATGCACTTCCTACTGTGAATCATGAATACAAGTGTTTGAAACCCATCGTTTTTGATGTGTGGCATCTTGTAGCTGCAGACCCAGAACTCAGAGAAAGGCAGAGAACATGCTGATGTGCCTCTGTAAGACGCTAATGTTCCTTTATAAGTTGCTAGGTGGACGTCAATTACTTGAGATTAGGCTAAACATTGAGTGAAGCCCTGGGTCTTGTAAGAAAATTGCATGGACTTCCAGTTTCAAAATGTTAGAATCTGACTGTTGCAAAAGGAATTTCTGTCTGGTCTTGCAGCAATTTGCTTTCCATGAAGTCTATGACCTTCTGATTTGACCACATTATTTGGAACTCAAATAAGGAAAGTCAACTCCAAAATGGAGAAAATTATCCTCCTCTCAGGTCTGTCTGTTTCCTCCACTAGAATATCAGCTCCATGAGGGCAGGGGCCATGATGAGTCTTCTTTTTTGCTGCATCTCCAGTACTCGGAACAGTGCCTTGCACAGAGGCAGTGGCTCCGTAAATGTTTGTTGCACAAATGAGTGAGACAATGAAAGGGAATTTGACCTATTAATGGACAATATTCCCTGTGCTCTAGTGTAACACCACCCAGCTGGAGAAGGCATGGGAAATATGGGGAAAGCCTGGGATCACCTGGCACTCCTGAGTGGCAGAGGAAGAGACCAGAACACATCCCGATTACTCCTTTAATAAATGACAGTGTCCTCTGGGGTTTGGACTGGCAAGTTGGTCTCTGCCTGGTCAAAGGCTTCTTCCCCTCTAAACCCTTCCCTCCTAGGTATCTCCACCTTATTATTAATGTGGGTCAAGCAAGAGTGGGCAGCTTGAGTCCCACATGCTGTTCTGATATCAACAGCTGTGACCAGAGATAGCGTCATAGAGCACAGGTCTATTCAGTATATGCAAATATTGAAAATGTGAAAACAGCCATAAGGCTCTACATTTAGTTTTGTTTGTGATTCAATTTAGTTATTTTTTTCATGGTGCTGTACACACTGAGAACGATTTCCCATATTCCTCATTGGGTTTTTCTTATTTAGGTTGTAGCCCAGCCCCAGAGGCACCACTTACTCGTAGATGAGCGTATAATGAAACCTCTGTACGACTTCAAACGTGTAACAGACTTGGGACAGATTTGGCATGTAAAAGAAAGACACAAATACATGTTTATGAGGTGAGAGCAGCCAAGCTCACAGCTATGGTCAGGGCCCAATGCTAAATGTTGGCTGTGGCCCCTCACCGTTCAGTGTAGGCTAGACTGAGGAGTATGTAGCCTGCTGTTTCTGGTCTCTGAGGTTCCTGGGGCCACCCTAGAGTTTCCTGAGGAGTGGGCATCTGGTCTTGGTGAAGCAATTCAAGTAGTAACTTTGTAGTCAAACTGATATTTTTTTGAGATGGAGTTTTGCTCGTCACCCAGGCTGGAGTGCAATGGCTCAATCTCGGCTCACTGCAACCTCCACCTCCTGGGTTCAAGCGTTTCTCTTGCCTCAGTCTCCCAAGTTGCTGGGATTACAGGCGCCTGCCACCATACCTGGCTAATTTTTCTTGTATTTAGTAGAGATGGGGTTTCACCATGTTGGTCAGGCTGGTCTCAAACTCCTAACCTCAGGTGATCTGTCCACCTCAGCCTCCCAAAGTGCTGGGATTACAGGTGTGAGCCACCGTGCCTGGCCAAACTGATCTTAAAGCTTCATTCCAGCTCAGCTTCTCCATGTAGTGGCTATGTGGCCTTAGACAAGTTACTTAACCTCTTTTGGTCTCAGTTTTTACTCATATCAAAAATCGGATTAAGGGTCTTCTAATTAAATGTGGCAGAATGAACACAAGCATGTATTTATTTATGTATTTATATATGTACATATGTATTTATGTATTTATTCTGCTGACATCCCGGTGAAATGAGGATAAGGAAATAAAAGGGCATAAATCAATAAGGACAAAAAGTGAGCACAGTTGACAGCAGATGAGAGATGTCAACCAAATGTTGGAAATTAGGAACATCTGGAAGAAGGGACATGACCTACTTGAGTTGCATCTTAGTTCTGTTACATTCCTGCAGTGAGAAGCTTACAATAAGCAAGCTGACTTGAGCTATGGAACCCTGGAAAGGCTCTGGAACTGCAGGAGCCAGGAGTCCTTAAGGTGGAAGTAGGCAGTGATGGAGTGGGAGAGGCTGAAAAGAGGAGGACTTTGTGCACGTTTTAAGAGATTACTTGAGGATGTGCTCCATAGAAACAAGAGAGTAAGCCACCAAACAAGCAGACCTGGAATCCAAGGAGCAAGGGATTCAACCCAGGGGAGAGTAAAAGAATTCCCAAGTAGAGAGTAAAGCCCAGCCATGTGAGGGCTCAGTCCTAATCGTCTAAAGTGCAAAGTCAATAGAAAATGTCTAAAATTGAAAAATCAAAGAATAGGAGCATACCAGTAGTATGCACATGTCATTGGTGATAAATAGCAGAAAAACAGCTAAAAGAATTAAAAGTGGTTGACTCTGGGGAATGAGGCTTGGGGGTAGGTAAAGAGAGAACAGAGTGGAGGCAGCATTTCTCTTCAGAGGCCTAGTAGTAATGAATTTTAAAAACTGTGTATGTTGATTACTTTAAGGCACTAAAAACTTTAATAGGGTAGCAGTAATTATAATAATCAACACCTCACAGGATTATTGTGAGAATTAAAGAATTGCACATGATTCATGTGTTAGGCACCCTGAACAATGTCTGGCACATAGCACATAGTAGTTTTACTTGTTATATTTTAAAGTTAATTATTATTATATTAATTATTAATATTAGCCAAAATAGTACCTTCTCTTACCATCTCCCACTCCCAACTGTGGCTAGTCTGGCACCATGCAGAATTCTGGATAAGAATGCCAGGTTTTGGCTGGGTGCGGTGGCTCATGCCTGTAATCCCAGCACTTTGGGAGGCCGAGGGGGGTGGATCACGAGGTCAGGAGATCAAGACTATCCTGGCTAACACGGTGAAACCCCATCTCTACTAAAAATACAAAAAAATTAGCCAGGCGTGGTGGCAGGCACCTGTAGTCCCAGCTACTTGGGAGGCTGAGACAGGAGAATGGCATGAACCCGGGAGGCAGAGCTTGCAGTGAGCCAAGATTGTGCCACTGCACTCCAGCCTGGGCAACAAAGTGAGACTCCATCTCAAAAAAAAAAAAAAGAATGCTAGGTTTTGTGGAGACTTACAGTCTCCAGCCTTTCTGGAGGAGGTCAGAGTTGACCAATAATATCCCAGTCTGTGATTGGTCACCCCCCACCCCCACCCCCTTCCAACAGCCACAGCTGAACTCTTCTCACTCTGTATATCCAAGGTCATTCCAGCGTTACCTAACGTACCCTGAGGCTCAGGGTTCTGGTCTAGTAAGGCTGCCTGCCCCCAGGGGACACCTGCGTTTCCTCCCAGACATGTGGCCAAGTGCTCTGTGCAACTTGTGGTTTTGCTACCAAGTAAAATTGTCCCACAGGCAAGTCTCAAGTTCAAGAAAAAACAGCATAACAAAATCACAGAAAATCACAAAAGCATCCCTAGTCCACTCAACTATGAGCTTTATTGTTGGAAATTTGGTTCGTTGCTTTTACGCAATTTACTTCCCAGCCCTGGGTACTATTTTTGGCAGCTGCACCAAGCCAACTTCATAGTTAAGGTGAAGATGTGTTTTGTAGTTTTACTAATACTGCAAGTTTTAACATCTGTTCTCTGGATTTCATAACAAGTATTGCTGTTTTTTCATGTCTCAAGTTCCCACTGTGACAAGTAACAAAACATAAATTTATTGCAATAAATAGAACATGTAAGAATATTTGTGGTGTTGCTTAATCAGCTGGGATTTATGGGGCAACTATTCTGTGCAAGGCACTGTACTAGCTCTGAAACTTGTTATGTAAGAATATTTGTGGTATTGCTTAATCAGCTGGGATTTATGGAGCAACTATTCTGTGCAAGGCACTGGACTAGCACTGAAACTCTTGTTATATAAACTCTCTTAATATTAGGTTGGTGGAAAAGTAATTGCTGTTTTGGCCATGAAAAGTAATTGCAAAAATCGCAATTACTTTTGCATCAATCTCATAATTAATTGGTTTTCAATTGGCTGGTTAAGTTTTTAAGAGACAAGTGTGTATTTGTATTTTAAAGTAGTGAAATACAATGAGATCAAATCTGTAAAGTAACAGCAACAGCAATAGTACTTTTGTTCTTGTCAAGAGACTTTGGAAGCAAGGGAAACAGCCAGCTGCAATCTCTGCAATATGTCATCAGCAATTCTTCCCCAAACCCATCTAGATCCTGGTACTGTCTAATTTAGTTTTGGATCTTTAGCGGAAATTAATAGCTATAATAATTATAATAATTATGTTAGATTTATAGAACAGCTTTCCTTCCAAGAGCACAAGCCTCTTCGAGCTCTGCAGATGTTCCATAAATACATGTCCCCTAATGGAATCACAATGAGGCCATTTCTAGATGGTCTCAATATTGCTATCAAGCTTTGTGGACTGGACTGACCTGCACACAATTGAAAAGGGGCTCTTCACACCGTGCCTTCTAGGAATAAGCTTCCCGCAGCATTGTGTCTAGGAAAGGAATTCTATAGCTAATGTGGTTTGGTGAATAAGAAGACTTTTTTGTTATTTTTAAAAAATGAATGGATAGATATATAATGCTATCACAATGCTATTCACAATCAACAAGTGAATGCTGACTATGCAGTAAATACAGTATAAGGAATAGGGAAACATAACCTGAATTTCATCTTTTTTTTTCCTCGTGGCTCTGAAGTTTAAGTCCCTAAAGGCCAGGGTTTTGCCTTGCTTTGTGACTTCCCTTAGAGTAAATACAGTGACAACCTATGTTAGAGGATTTTGTTTTTATTATTATCATCCAAACAATTTTAAGGCAAGACTGTCTGAACTAGGAACTGGGCTACTTTGGAAGATGCCATTTCTATTAATTTTCTATTAAGTTTTTACTAGATTTTTTTTTTCTTTGCTTTGTAGGGATCTGGAGCTACAAAGTACCTGTGAAGTGCAAAATGTGTAAAATGGATGTAATACCAGGCTTTAAGGTGGAGGGGGACAGCAGTATGTCTCTTTCAGCATCACCATCTGGAATGGATTAGTGTTAATGAGTCACTTCATTCTTAAATTGATACAAAAGCATGGGCACCAACTCCCCTCTCTCCTGCTGTGAGCAACTCTCAGTCTCACTGGGAAGGACTGACTTGGAAAACCATTTTTCCATAAAACAGTCTGTGATTGATAAACAAGCATTCAGAGTAGCAACCCATTAAAACAAACAAACAAAAACAAGTTTCAGATGGGCTTGACACATGGAAGAGTGGAAGAGTGTTACCTGGTGGACTCCTGCTTGTAGATGTCAATGATATTTTCCACCAGCAGGTTCCTCTGAAGTCCATATACCCCATGTCTATCCAAAACCACTTCATGTCTACAGGATGGGCAGCGGAATCGGCCCCCTGATGCCATGGTGGTGCCTCCTCTTGTGGGCAAATACGGGTTAGAGGCCTGTTCTTGCCAAGTAAGAAAAAAGGAATTGGGTAATGCCACAAGCAGCTTCTCTGAGACTTATTTTCACTCTGTGCTACTACAAACAACATGAACTTCTACTTTAAGCTTGCCATAAGATCATCCCTCAGGGCTTTCTCAGCAAGTGGTCCTGAAACACAGGGCCAGACCTTATCCACAGTCATCTGCGAATACACCATTGTCCACATAACGTGCTTTTCCGTCCACCACTTTCAGAACCAAAAGTTCCAGCCAGAAACTCCACACTCATGTCTTCAGCAGTTACTCATTCATAGTTTTGAAACACATTAAATGGTTTGATTTAAAAAGATATATGATTCTTAGTATTAAAATAAAACTGGATTTGGGAGTAAAGAGGACACAAACCAAATCATTAAAAGAAACATGTTTTTCTTGAAAGTAAATGCAACTTTATGAAGTTTTTTTGTTTGTTTGTTTGTTTTTCTTTTTTTGAGACAGAGTCTCGCTCCGTTGCCCAGGCCGGAGTGCAATGGCACGATCTTGACTCACTGCAATCTCCGCCTCCTGGGTTCAAGCAATTCTCCTGCCTCAGCCTCCCAAGTACCTGAGATTATAGGTGCCCGCCACCATGCCCAGCTAATTTTTTTTTTTTTTTGTATTTTTAGTGGAGATGGGGTTTTGCCATGTTGGCCAGCCTGGTCTCGAATGCCTGACCTCAGGTGATCCACTGGCCTCAGCCTCCCAAAGTGCTGGGATTACAGGCATGAGCCACCACGCCCGGCAACCTTATAAAGTTTTTTAAAGGATTTCACCTCAATGTTAAGCACTTGATTCCAAGAGGAAGGAATCTTTTCCACCCCCTCCCTTCAACCAAATTCCAAACAAACCTACCTGGAAAATATCACTGGCACATTTCCTACACAGGTTGTGCTGACAAGGGAGAATGACCACAGGTTTCGTGAACATCTCTAAGCAGATAGGACAGATGAGTTGCTTCTCTAAGTTATCCATGGTCTGCTGCTCTTTGGAAAAAGATTTGTAATTCAGAGATGCACTCATCTCCTTGCTGTCCCCAAGTGTGCTGCCAGGGAAGGGTGCTGCGAGTGGTTCCAGCAAGTGTTTCCTGGATATTATTCCAGGGATTGTGTGATCAAGTGTCCTTTACGTTTCTCTCGGTGGAGGACATTGTTTCAGGCCCTGGTTTGGAGTGGGTGTCGGAGCTGTTTTTAGCAGCCTGCGGTCACGTGACGGTGGGCTGACGTGTCCATATAAGCCAGTGACAGGAGGATGGATCCTGACAGGTGACGGAGAGCAGGAGTCAACATTCTTGCCCCAGGGAGTGAAGAGAGTGGGTGGGAAGGAGGATTACAAACCCCATTTAGATGGGGTTGTGAGGAGAAGGAGGTCGAAGCTGACAGTTGTCAACAACAAATGCAAATGTGCATGCCTAGCCACTGAACCATGCCCTCTGTGAGCACTCATTGAGAACTTGGCGATGGCTTCTCCAGGAAGGGGCAGAATGCAGCACAGAGTCTGTGTAACTAATGCCAGCCCCGTCTTGAGAGTGTAGGAATTGAGTCACCGAAAGTAGCCTAATAGCACCTTCTTAGGTGAAAATGAACAAAACATGTCTTGAAAATTGTTATCCTGGCTTCACAAAGGCAATCATCAAAAAGACTTTCTTAGTGTTAAGTATTTCATCTTTGCCAGCTGGGGTTGTGGTCTTTGAAAAATTCCAATTTAAAAGCTAAATTCAAATCCAAATCCCTTCACTATAAAGGTATCCACCTAATAAATAAATAAATACATGCATAAATAAAAATTCAAAATCAGTGGATGATCTAATTATTTGAGAATAAAGTTATATTATAAAACAACTCTAGTATGCTGTTTGCTCTTCCACATTGCTTTCCTCTTCCTTGGCCCTCTTTCATCCTATACTGTCCCACCTCCTAAATACAACCAAAAGCACAAAGAAAATTTGATAGTCTTTTACTAATTATTTAAATTCTTAAATTATATAATAGTTTGCAACAATAATCAGTAGTGAGGTAGTAACTGGAAGGCGCCTGGAGGTGGCAGATCTATTATTTCATTTTGTTATCCCTTGGGGGACAGTTACCAGTGCCATTGACAACTGAAGTATAAATGGAGTCCTACCTCCATATCTGCATGTCATCTGCCTCCAAAATACCTATTCTCCCTTGCATTTCCCCTTCCTCCAAGGTGACTTTTTAAACCATAGTTTCCCTGGTCATTTCTGATATTCTTGGTCTGCTCTTGAGTCATAAACATCGATTCTGACATTCATCAGGATTTTGTGAAGCGACAGTTTAACCAATACAAATTGTATTTAAAAATTTTAAATCAGATCAAAAATAAAAAAATCCAAGTCTGTTTATATGTGATAAATTTCGGCTTTCTTTCTCCTTGATTTTAAAAACCTTGGACAATGGACACATTTTGTTAACATATCCCTGGTGTGAATTAAATTACCAGTGAAGTGTAGGTCAATTATGTGTGGTCTTAGTGCTGTGTGCACGGAGAGCTTATTGAGAATCTAGTAAGCTCTATTAACTAATAATAAGTTATATGTATTCATAAGCATATCAGGGATCTTTAGAGAATTATCTTAGTCCTTTCAATATTTATTTAGCAACTACAGTGAAGACGGGAACTGGTAAAGTTTTTTTACTGAGTTACTTCGGTTCACCCAGCCTAGGCAGTTAATTGTGTTTATCAATTCATGGGCTATGGAGGGGAGGTCTGAGTACAATATGTGAGATATTTGCTAGGAAAGATTAAGTTTCTACTGCAAAAGACCTTGCAATCTAAGTAAAAGCACTTAAACTAATCGTGCACATTGCAGCAGAGTCTTTTCTTGTAGAAGGAATTCATTCCTTCAAAATACATTCATTGATTATGTGTAGTGTGTCTCCATTGTGTGAGGCTCTGGGGATTGAAAGATGAACAAGACATAGGTCATTGTCCTCAAGGAGCTCAGTATAAGAATGGAGATGAGACATGCACACAAAGAACATAGTACAAAATAAAATGTGATAAAGAGTGCAAGCCAAAAAGTACCTGAGACAGGTGTCAATCGAGAAAGTTTGTTTTGTCAAGGTTAAGGGCGCGTGCCAGGAGGCAGGCCTGCACCTTTCTCCAAACAAGATTTCGAAGGCTTTAATATTTAAAGGGAAAAGAATGGATATTGGGGAAAGAGAAAAAAAAAATTTCAGTTGTGGGTAGATAAGAGGCAAACAGTTGCATTCTTCTGAGTCTTTGATCAGCCTTTCACCAAATACATAACTTACATGTTGGGGCTGGGCAGTGGGTAGAGGAATAATAGTCATTTATGTCTTCCTTTAGTTCAGTGAGTCTGCATTTTTACATCAGAGGAAGAAAGCAGATATGCATTTGTCTCAAGTGAGCAGAGAGATGACTTAGAGTTCTGTCCTTTGTACCATGCCTATGAAGATAAGCTGTCAATTTACATTGTCAGGGTAAAATTCAACAAAACTGTTTTAGGGTAAAGATATTGGGGCCTGTAAGGAATTTCCCAGTGTGCAAATTGTAAGGGAGGTATGTAGTGTTTAAATCTTTGTAGCTATCTTATTTAGGAATAATGTGGGAGGCAGGTTTGCCTGACGCAGTTCCCAGCTTGACTTTTCCCTTTGGCTTAATGATTTTGGGGTCCCAATATTTATTTTCCTTTCACAACAGCTACGGCATTTCAGGGTCAGAAGAATCAGAAGGGCTTCATGGGTGGGGGTAGCGTTTGAACTGCTGCACCGAGGATCTCAGAGGGATGGACGTGTAGTTAGGTGGGGCATGGCTGGGGCTTTCCAAGAGAAGGCACAGAAGCAGCAACATGGGCATGCACAGGCATGCAGGGGATCTCAGAGCCACGGTGGCTTGAGGGGGAGTGCAGGCACGCTGCTCAAGCATTGGCTGGCCATGGATACTGTGCTAAAGAGTTTTTAACACTTAATAAATTAAGCAGCAGGAAGTCGTTAAAAGTTTCTCACTGGACACTTTCGTGAGAGCAGTGGTTGGTTAGATTGATCTTTCAGCGATGATTGGGTTAGATTAGCATGAAGGTGGCTGGCTAAAGACCAGATCAGAGGCTGTTGCCAATAGTCCAGGTGAGAGGTCGCGAAGCCCTGGCACAGGTCATGGCAGTGGGGAAGGAAAGGAGGAAATGATCCCTGGGGCTGCTATGAAAGTAGAATCCACACAGATGACTCAGATGCCTGAGCCTGAGTAACCGATGATGTAGTGAGAGGCTGCAGAGTGAGTCAGAGACAGTCAGGCTTTCTCCCAGCTTCTGCATCTACCTCCCTTTGTGGTCTTGGAAAGTGACTTCACCTAGGAGGATTTCAGTTCTGCCATCTATAAGTGAGTGGGGTTCATAACCTAACTTAGCAATATTTGTAGAAAAAAACAAAAACCTCTGAAACAGAATTTTCTTTTAAGAGACAGAGGGTCACTTTGTTGCCCAAACCGGAGTGCAGTGGCGCAATCATAGCTCACTGAAACCTCAAACTCCTGGGCTCAAGCAATCCCCCCACCTCAGCCTCCTGAGTAGCTGGTACTACAGGCGTGTACCACTATGCCTGGCTAATTTTTTAAATTTTTTGCAGAGACGAGGGTCTTGCTATGTTGCCCAGGCTGGTTTTGAACTCCTGGTTTCAAGCCATCCTGCTGCCTTGGCCTCCCAAAGCTCTGGGATTACAGAGCTGATCTCTATCTTCCTTTCTCTCTCTCTTTTTTTTTCTCTCTGTTCTTTCTTGCTCCCTGCCTTTTGCTTTTTCTTAGAACTGTCTCTGGAGGCTACACAGGAAAACAGCACGAATCCCATAGGCGTAAGAGCCCAGTTGATGAATGTCAATGAAAAAGATTTACTCTGTAAAATATTTGAAAAGATTTACTCTGAGCCAAATATGAGGACCATGACCTGTGACAGCCCCAGGAGGTCCCGAGAATAGGTGCCCAAGGTGGTCAGGCTACAGTGTAGTTTTATAAGTTTCAGGGAGACATAAGACATCAATCAATATATGTGGGGATATACATTAATTTGGTCTGAAAGATGGGACAGCTCAAAGTGGGGGCTTCCAGGTCATAGGTAGATTTGAAGATTTTCTGATTGGCAGTTGGTTAAAAGAGTTAAGATATTATCTAAGGACCTGGAATTTATAGTAAGGTATGTCTGGGTTTAGATAAGGGGTTGTGGAGACCAATGCCCTTGTGCAGAAGAAGCTTCCAAGTAGCAGTCTTCAGAGAGAATAGAAGTTAAATCTTAGTTAAATCTCTCCTGGATCAGGGAAAAGACCTGGAAAAGGAAGGGATTCTCTATAGAATGTAGATTTTCCTCAGAAGAAACAGTGTTGCAGGGCCATTTCAAAATATTTCAAAGAAATATATTTTGGGGTAAAATACTTCAATTTCTTTCAGGGCCTGCTATCTGTCATATGATGCTATACTAGAGTCAGATTGGAATTTGGTATCTTATTGCTACAAAGAGTCTGTTTTTACAGTCTTAAGATCTCTGTTTTAGTGTTAATGCTGATCAGCTGAACCTGAATTCTAACAGGGAGAGGCTAGAAGGAGGCATGTGTGATCTTCCCATAATGGCCTGAACTAGTTTTTTAGGTTTACTTTGGAATGACCTTGGCTGAGAAGGGGCATCCATCAGTGAGTTGGGGGGCTTAGAATCATATTTTTGGTTTACCTTGTGAACCCCAAAAATCTGAGACAGGTCTCAGTTAATTTAGAAAGTTAATTTTGCCAAGGTTGAGGATGCATATCTGTGACACGGCCTCAGGAGGTTCTAACAACGTGTGCCCAAGGTGATCAGAGCACAGCTTGTTTTTATACATTCTAGGGAGACATGACACATCAATCAACACATGCAAGATGAACATTGGCTTGGTCTGGAAATGTGGGACAGCTCGAAGCAAAGGTGGGAAGATTCGAAGTGGGGAGGGGGATTCCAGGTCCTAGGTAGATAAGAGACAAATGGTTGCATTCTTTTCAGTTTCTGATTAGCCTCTCCATTTATGCGTTTATCTCAGTGAGCAGAGGGGTGACTTTGAATAGAATGAGAGGTAGTTTGGCCCTAAACAGTTCCCAGCTTGACTTTTCCCTTTAGCTTAGTGATTTGGGGGCCCCAAGATTTATTTTCCCTTCACAACATGAATAATAACCACCTTCCTCTCTGCATTCTTTTTTCTCCATTCCTTGCTCCTCCCTGCTCTCAGACACCAATCCATGGGGTGGGTGTGTGAGCTGGAAGTGGGACACAGGAGGGAGTGCTCTGCTCTAAGGAGAAGTCAGAACATTTTATTCACTCCCAAATCATTCACAGGGTCCAGGAGGTTGGGGAAATTCTGGACTTGAATCAGAATTTAAGTCATCTTCAGGCTCTGGGATCTGGAGTGGACCTGAGCCTGCGCAGGGACATGAAAACCAGCTGATAAAAGAAAAAATTTAGACAAATTAAAATTAACAAAATTTAATAGAACAAAGGATGATTCATGAACGGGGCAGCCCTCAGAACAAGAATAGATTCAGAGATTCAAGGGCTGCCCTACAGTTGGATAAGATTTATGGACTGAGAAAAGGAAGTGATGTACAGAAAACAGAAGTGAGGTACAGAGTTAGCTGGACTGGTGACAGCTCAGCGTTTGCCTTATTTGAACCCGGTTTAACAGCTGACCACCTGGGATTGGCTGACACTCAGCGACCTGTTACAAGAGCACGTTACAGTCTGTTTAGACACCCAGTTGGGTGACAGTTCACTATGTACAAGAAATCTTTAGGTGAAACCTAAAATATGTATGAAGGTAGCTTCAGGTCAAACTTAATTTAACAAAGCGTAGTCTCCTGAAGGTATTTTGGTTTATATAGAAGGAGTGCTTTGCTTGCCCCACTTCCACCCCCACTCTTACCACACACATCAGGACAGAGGCTAGAAACTGATCGGGAGCAATTACACAGGGAGCTGCCATGGTTGGAAGTCCTGGTTGTCCCTCATTTCTGAGTCCCACCAGCCAGCGGCTGGAGTATGTTTAGACACATCGAAAAACTGAAGCAAAGTCACCACCACCCTCCCCTCTTTCAACAGTTTTCCAGTCTCCCAGGTATGTCTGGGGAAATTAGATGGGTCCCTAGGAACCTGAGTGTGCACCCAACAGTGGATGTGACACTGAAGGGTAACAACAAAAAGAGAAGGCTTTTGACCTCTTTCAACCTGTAGCTGCCGGGCCAAATGGAACCAGGCTTTTTCAGGGGCCAGGGCCCAGGAAAGAGATGTAGATCTGCAATGGAATTCTGACATGACCTACCTGGAGTTAGGCCAAATTTCACAAGTAAAGGGCATGGTCTGTCCTCACTTCATACACCAGCAGCAAACTCTGGGGTTCCCAGGTCCTGCACTTCTGACCAACTGGCTACAAATTTGGGGGTTCCCACTACCTCCTCAGTTTGGTAGAATGACTCACAGAACTCAGGAAAACATTATATTTATGATCACAGTTTTATTAGAGCCAAAAAGAATACAAATTAAGACCGGCCAAAAGAAGAAATGCCTAGGGCAAGGTTGCAGGGTGTCTCAAATGTGAACTTCCATGTCCTCTCCCAGTGGAGTCAGGATGCATCACCCTTCTGGCACACGAATGTATAACAATGCACACAGAGTGCTGTTAACCAGGGAAGGTCACCCGAGCTTCTGTGTCCAGAGTTCTTACGGGGGTTTCATTATGCAGGCATGATTGATGGAATCATTAGCTTTGTGAATGATCTCAATCTTCAGCTTCTCCTTCCCTCCCTGGAGGTTGGGCTGACATCACGTGGCTTAAAGCCCCAAGATTCTCATCTCATGGTTGGTCTTTCTGACATGGCCAGCCCCACCCCCTCTTCCCCGTCTGCAGTTATCTCATTAGCATAAACTAGCAGGGCCCACGATGAATAACAAAGGCATGTCTGTCACTTGGGAAATTCTAAGGATTTAGAGGCTCCCACTCAGGGACTTGGGACAAAGACCAGCTAAGTTCTTTATTATATAGGAAGAGCTCAGTGTGTTTTTCATCTAGGGAAGAGAGGAAAGGGATGCTAAAATTATTTTTACTACTATACCACTACAACAAATATGATAAATATGTACTGAATACCCATTACTTCATGTCATAGCTCCCTGTCTCAGGTATTATTATCTTCACTGAGTCAACTGTGGCTGAGCAAGTTAAGTAGTTGCCCTGAGTCACGTGGCTGCTGAACTGTGATGCAGACTGAGAGACACATCTTTTGAGCACAGAGCCCATGACCTCACCCACTAAGCTGCACCACACCCATGCTTTAGAAGGGCACTGTCCATAAGAATTTCCACTAATGATGGAAATGTTCTATATCTGTAGTGTCCAATCTCTAGCCACTTGTGGTTCTTGAGTACTTGGAATGTGCACAGTGCAGCTCTGAAACTAAATTTTAAACTGTATTAATTTAAACTTATATTTAAATGTCCACATGTGGATAGTGGTTATTATACTAGACAACCAGCCCTAGAACATGAGATATAAAAAAATATTGGGGGCAAACTCAAATGCATATGAAGGACTCTCCAACAAGAACTGGGTCACCGTCTTTTGGTGATTTTGTACTCTCTGGCTAGAGTGATGTGAATCCCCACTTGCCCCAGAATGGTCAGAAAAGCAGCACCGATTCTTCACTGTAACTGTCAAAATAGGTCAGAGCATTCTGAGAATAGGAGACATTAGAAAATCCCAAAGAATACTGAAGATTCCAGAACATCCTTGGCATTTCATTTACCCATGTTCTTTTGTCTCTTTGGTGTAGGTAATTGCAAGTCCAGGTACTTGAAAATAATCCAGGCTTAGTTTAAGGAGCCATTTGTTCATCAAACAGAGCAGAGAACTTATGGTTAGATGGAGAGTAGAGCTAAAAGGAAATGAAAAACAGATACGGTTTGAAGCAAAACAGTGAGCAGAGAGAGTGCAGTCCTGATGAAAGAGAAAACAAGAGGAGTCGGAAGACTGATCTTACTCCTGGCTCAGCCTCTAAGGTAGAAAGGAAGTATTCTTGCTTTCTTGTGCCCACTGGAAGTGAGAAAGGGGGTGGCTGACTAAAGAATTAAAACAGGGAAAGAACATCAGATGATGTGGATGTGGAGGAAGAGAGTCAGTGATTGCTGAAGAAGGAAGTTTAGTTGGGCTGGAGCACTAGGGCATCAGTGGACCAAGACTTTCAGGTCAACTCCAGCACCAATATAATTTGAAAATTATTTTAATCCCATGCCAAAACAAAGGTCAACACTTAATCTTGTGCAAACCAGGTCCTCTTAAACTAAGCCAGTGAGGCTGTTAATTCTTTCTTGCAATATTCACACATGCATGCATGCATCCACCCGTTCATCCATCCATCCATCCATCCATCCATCCATCCATCCATCCCACCCTTTTTTAGTGAGAACACCACTCATGACCAGTGGAGAGAAGGCCACACTTCATTTGGGATTTCAATGAGCTGGTGTTCCAAGCACCAGGCTCTGTTATCAGTCCTGCCAGATATAACCCATGTGACCACAGAAGGCATAATGTTATTTCCTTTGGTATCCTAGAGCTCAGGGTGTGGCCCAAATAAAGCACTTTCTAACCATTATTTGGCTTAGAAATTTTCCTCCATGTAACAACTTTAAAAGTTATTCCAAAAAATATAACCCAGAACTCTCTTTCCATACAAAGATTCTTGCCATCCCCTTGCACTGAGGACTTGACCCATGACATCTACAAAATACTTAATGTTTTCCCTCTGCCTGTGTCATCAGTCTTTTCTATTTAGCTGTCTACCTGGCAATAGGTAGCTTGCATATGTGATTTTTAAATTTTAAATGAAAAGAAACATCTTACAAAATCTAAAATCAAAAAGAAATGAACTTGAAAAGCACTAAACAGCAGCTAACACTGGCATTTCTTTCATTAGATGGTTTGCCAACTTCTCCTTGAAATCTTTTGTTCATTTGATAATCACTCCTTCTTCAAATCTGTTGTTTATAAATTTTACTTCATCATAAAGATTTCTGAGGAAATGTTAGTAAAATGAACATATTTTACTTTCCTTTCCTCTGAACACTTCTTGGAAATAAGAAACACTCATTATATATGTACCAGAAATAAGCAGCGACAGTCCCAACAAGTAGCGAATACTTTAGCCCAAGCTCTTCCCAATGGCCCATGTCTGAACCCCACACGTTGGCTTCACCCTCACCACCCATACCCACCCCCACTTCTCCTCCACCCCAGCTTCTTAACTGATTTCTCTGAATTCACTCTTGCCTTCTGCAATCCACTTCTCACAAGTCACCCCTTATTTAAATCCTATTAATGGTCACATCACCTCCAGGATAAAGATATTAATCCTCACTGTGGTCCCAAGACCTGATGTGATCTGGCCCTTGCCTATCTCTCCGACTTGCACTGTCCAAAGAAATAAGATATATGTGACAAATATGAGCCATATACATGATTTTAAATTTTGTAGTAGCCACATTTTAAAAAATCTAAAAATAAATAAAAACAATATTATTATATTTTACTTAACCCCAGAACATCTAAAATATTATCATTTCAACATGTAACCAATATTGTTTAAAAGTTAGACGTGCACACAGAGACAGTTTTCCCTCTTCCTTTCCTATGTGGAGGTCTTTTACTTCATTTCCTTTGCTTTATTGCCCCGGCAAGAGCTGAAAACTCAGAATGGACACCCTTGCCTTGGTCTTGGTCTTAGGAGGAAAGCACTGTTCTTTAATATTAAGCATAATGTAAGCTGCATATGTTTCACTTATGTCCTTTATCAGGTTGAATAAGTTCCCTTCCCCTCCAAATTTGCTGACAGTTTTAAAAAGCAGGAATGGATGTTGAATTTGGTCAAATGTTTTTGCTGCTTCTGCTGAGATGATCACATGATTTTTTTCCTTTAATCTGTTTAATGTTATGAATTTGAATGTTGAGCCAGTCTTGTATTCCTGGGATAAATCTCACTTAGTCATAATGTATTTTCCTTTTTATATGTTGTTGGATTTACTTGGCTAAAATTTTGTTGAGAATTTTTGCATCTATATTAATAAGCTATATTGGTCTGTAGTTTTCTTTTTCTGTAATGTCTTTGCCTGATTTTGGTATCAGAGACTTCACAGAATGAGTTGGAAAGTACTCCCTTTTCATCAGCTTTTTGGAAAAATTTGTATATAATTGGTATTTTTTTCTTCCTTAATTGTTTGGTAGAATTCACTACTGAAGCCCCAGGGGCTGGTGTTCTCTTTATGAGAGAAATATGTTACAACATTTAAAGTACCTACAGCTGTGCTCAGCTTGTAGTAAGTGCTGGGTAGATGTTAGCGGTTAATTTTTTTAAAGTCATCCATATTTCCAATTTAAAAATAATGTTTATTTCAGAAAACTTAGAAAATAGTTTAAAATTTTAAGGAAAAAATACCACAGTAATCATACTACCAAAGATCATTACTGTTGTTAACATTTTAATGCATGTTTCCAGTCTTTTTTTCTTTCTTTCTTTCTTTTTTTTTTTTTTGAGACAGGGTCTCCCTCTGTTGCCCAAGCTAGAGTGCAGTGGCGCAATCACTGCTCACTGCAGCCTTGACCTCTCAGGTTCAAGAGATCCTCCTACCTTACCCTCCTGAGCAGCTGGGATCACAGGTACACGCCACTGCACACAGCTACTTTTTGTATTTTTTGTAGAGACAGGGTTTCACCATGTTGCCCAGGCTGGTCTCAAACTCCTGAGCTCAAGGGATCTGTCTGCCTGGGCCTCTCAAAGTGCTGGGATTATAGGCATGAGCCACCATGCCAGCTTGTTTCTAGTCTTTTCTATAAATAACTTATGCTTGTTTATATTGCTTATTGTTTATATTGCTCTATACCTACTTTATTTCTTAGAATTTGATTATTAACATTTCCCGTGTCAATATAAGTTCTTAATAAATATAATTTTGAGGGCTATATATATTTCATTACATGGCCACACCATAATATATCTAAGCATCATATTGTATTTTTAGCATTGTTTTTCCTACTTTCCCTACACAGTAGATCCAAGCACCTCTTTCCAAGCACTTCCATATATATTTATATAAACGCATATACAAACCCTTAGACTAATTCCCCCAGGCCTTGGCTGTATGATGCTATGCTTGCCCGGCCTCTAGGTGCTGAAATGTGTCCGAATCTCTACAGTTTGCCAGGGAAATGACACTTTATGTTTCTGTTTCTTCCTTCCTTGCACACTGGTAACGGCTAATGTTTACTTTGTGTTTACTATGTGCCAGGCACTGTACTAAGGCCTTTGCATGTTATATCTTAATTAAAAGTAGGTATCATTATTATATACCCACTTGAGAAACAAAGACACTGAAGCACCGAAATGTCAAGCAACCTGCCTGTGGTCATGCAGCTGGAAGTAGCAAAGCCAAGAAAGGCCATCAGGTTTTACAGTCTGCCTGACTAACCACTATGCATTACTGCTTCCTGATTTGTACCTTTGAGCTTTGTATGTGAATTTCATTCCCAGCTTGGGTTGCTGACTCGGAGATATCCTTTGAGCTCTGGCCCAGGTCACCTCCCCCAAACGTGTGTCCTCCACTGGGTTTTGGGTGCATTACTTCCTATTCCTTTGACTTACTACTTACTTCTTGCTCTTTCGGTCACTTAAAGTTTCACTGCCAGTTCTTCCCCTCAGCCAGCTAGAACACCCATAATCCCAAACTAGAAACTGGGACATGTCATCTGATAAAAGAATTCTTTTTCTTACTTTGTGAATTTGTTTTTATGAACATCCTGATGTTATATTTCAAGTAATTTACAATACATTCAACTAAAAGACTATTGAAAATAATAAAATGAGGTAAAAATGGAGACCACCCTAGAAAATGAAAGATAGCAATAAACCATAGCATGTTGTATACACTGGTAACAAAAGCATACAGGTTGCCTAGGACCCTAAAGAAACATCATTTATTTGCTGCACTCCTCACAAAGGATGATACTGTATTTCTGCCTTTGTGTGGAAGATGTGTTTTGTCTTGTGAGAACTGCGCGGTGGCTTCAACAGCTTTTTTTCTAGAAAATTAGGATAGGGAGATTTTATTACCAGAAAACTATTTGTGTTCTGTGCAATCTCTGAATCTTTCAGTGAGTGTGTGGATGTGTGTTTAGGTTTTACTCGTTTTGTTGTTGTCTTGTCTTTGCTTCACAAAATTACGCTCAAGGACTGTCCTAGATAGAACTTTTATCCAATTAATTCTCTCTCAGCGCTGGTCTCTAGTTAATTCTCCACAGTTACTTCCACAGGAGGACAATGACATTATAACCTCCTCCAACGGCAGCCCCTGTGTCCAGGGACTTTATCCACTCACCTCTCCAGGGCTACCTTTTGCCTTGTCCTATCCACCTCGGATCTGCCCAGAGCCAGGCAGCCCGCCCTGCGGACTTGAGATGGGGCCGAACAGTTCCTGCTTCCTCGGTTGAGCAAACGTTCAAAGTAATCAGCGTCCGTTTCCAAGTTCTCTGTTTCTTGTTTTGTTTTCCCTGTGGGTCTCCCCGAACTATGGGCAGCTTAGCCTCAGATGAGTCCCTGGAAATGCAGCCATCTTATCACAAATCATAAAGGATTCTGAGTGATAATACATGTGACGGCAATCTGTCGCCATTTTTGAAGCAAAAATAACCAGTTTCGTGAATTTCCCCCAATTAAATGGGTCTAAAAATTTAAAGCTAGAAGAATACACTGCTAGCGCCCACCACTTCTTGTCTGGGAAGTTTTAGAGTGGTAAGCTGGAGCTCGCCGTACTCTTCACTTGACTTGTCTGACTTTTCAGCTCTAGTTTGGGATAAGAGAATCGAAAGAAAAACCGTAAGGGACCGTAAAGAAAACTGGAGGATGCGGGCATCGATCCCGCTACCTCTCGCATGCTAAGCGAGCGCTCTACCATTTGAGCTAATCCCCCACGACTGGGCAGGGCTTATTATCTGTTCCTCTAGAGAAGGGTCAGAACATTGAGCACTGAAGATAGGTTTTTTTTGGACCAAAGCAACAAAATAACAACGTCTCTCCTTCGAGCCGGAATCGAACCAGCGACCTAAGGATGGCCACGGGCGCGCGCCTACAGTCCTCCGCTCTACCAGCTGAGCTATCGAAGGGAGCGGGCACAATTGCCCCGGTGACGCCTTGTCTCCATAACATTGTGTCATTTTTTAGGCTTCGTGTTTTTAGTATTGTGTTCTCTCTCTTTCTGATTCCCAGGTTCCGGGAGCACCAGATCCCTCTTCCCGCGGACCCCCTCACCTCCTCACGGCAGCCGTTGCGAGCCCTTGGGTCGCAGAAGCTGCCCGGGGCTCTCAGGAGTTCCTCGCCTGGCCCCCTGGAGCCGGCGCTGCCTCCTGTGTGACTCGGGGGCCCGGGCAATGCCAAAGACGGGTTAGAAAGACGGAGAAGTCGTGACCCGGCAGTCGCTCGGCCGAGCGCAGACCCACAGTTGCGCTGGGAACCTGCCCGGGCACGTTCCCGCAGGGCGAATCGCTAAAAAGAATTACCGTGCAGGTTGGGAGACCCAAAATGGGGAGAAAGCGCTAGACTTTCCAACTGCTCCTTGGAATGCAGTGTGTCATTGAAGGCACCCAAGGAAAGGGCCGTAAGTCATCGGGAGCTGGAAAAAAGACCGCCCTTGTCTCCTTCGAGCCGGAATCGAACCAGCGACCTAAGGATGTCTCCTGCTGAGGAAGTAGCTACAGTCCTCCGCTCTACCAGCTGAGCTATCGAAGGGACGAGTACGTATATCAGCGCCCGTGAGGTTCAGCACAGAAAAACCGGAGCGCCAGTCCAGGCAGCCGGAGATTGCACTGAGCATGCGTAATTCGAGGAGCGCAGAACCCCAGAGCCGGACTGTGTGCTCTACGCGTGCGCAGAAAGACAATACGCTCCGGCTCGTTAGCCTGACTGACCCGGGAAAGGCCCTCAACCCAGGTGTCTGCGGTCCGCGGTGCCAAGACTCTGCGATTCCACCGCCCCACCTCGTGGTACTTTTCTTTTACCAGCCTGCGTTGTCCTTTAAAGTGGTTGCCGAGTGTGTTCTCAACACGCAGTAATCCAACGGCGAGTGAAGGAGTTGCGTGGTAGGCCACTGGCGCAATGGATAACGTGTCTGACCACGCATCAGAAGACTGTAGGTCCAGCTCCTGCCTGGCTCGGCATTATTGTCACTTGAGGTTAACAAACCAGAAATCATTACCTCCTCTGGCGTCCCCAAACCGCGAATGCCAGCAGTTTGGATTTCTGCAGTGTCCGTTGCACTTTGAGCCCGGGAGGCCTTACCAGCGCCGCCCGTCCAGCTCCCGCGGAGTGAAGGAAAGGCCCTGAGGGTCTCGGAACGCCCCCGGCAGGCAAGCCCGGTTAGGAAGACGCCACTGAAGCCCGCGGTTCTGTAGACAGAGCTGGTTCCACCGCATCTACTAAGACATCAGAGTCACTAAGTTCCTAGAGAAAGTCCCCTCACCAACCCCCAGCTAAGCAAAGAGAGGGAAGAAAATTAAGATTGCATAAAATGTCTTCTTGATCTGGTTCCTATTTTATGCTTAATTTTAACAAAGTTATTCAATCCCAGATAGGCCTATAATCCTGCTTCGTCGGCCTATTTTTGTAAGGTCATAGCGTTTATAAATTGTTAAAGGTTAGCTGCCATATTCCCACTCAGTTTTTAGCGTAGCATAAAAACCATCCAACGACCTGGGTTTTGCCCTTAGAGATCTTTTAACCAAGAAGGCATCATGTTGGTTTGGGCAAACTGAGTTTCTATGTTAATGTTATTATAGTAATATTTTTGGAAGGGAGATTGGAATTATTTCTTAAATCTCCCCTATAAGATAGCAGTTCCCAAAAGTAAAAGCTTTAATAAAATGGAAAATTAGGGAAGATAAAATACGAAGTTACAGAAAAGAAAAGGGCTGGATTTTTAAGTGGGAAAGCGGCTTCCTTAAGGCTGCACAAACATGAGATTATTTTTGTTTCCTGGTGAACATTTTGCCATTTTTGCATGTAACAAGCTGAAGTTATACAGCGTTTCTGAGAGTTTGAGAAAATGACCTCTGAGAGGTGGAGGAGGTGAGTTGTATCCCCTGGCTCAAGTTTGTGGACAGAACCATGAAAATCAGGCTAAGAGAAAAGAGCCTCCTTTTACTCCTACCTTCTCCTCATTTTACAAAGGTGGCAAGCAGGGTGTTTATTAAATTATTATTATCATTATTTTTTAGAAAAAGAGTCTTGCTTTGTTACCCAGGTTGGGGTGCAGTGATGCCATCATAGCTCACTGCAGCCTCAAACTTCTGTGCTCAAGTGATTCTCCTGCCTCAGCCTCCTGGGATTACAGGCATGTGCCGCCTCACCTGGCTCTGACTTTATTGCCCAGGCTGGTCTTGAACTCTTGGCTTCAAGTGATCTTCCCGCCTCAGCCTCCCAAAGTGCTGGGATTAAGGCATGAGCTACCATACCTAGCCAAGCCCTCTTCCCCAACAGCCAACCTTACTTGAGTAATAGGTTTCAGGGAGGCCAAACATGTGATTTTTGGCCTTCTTACTTGTAAGTGACAGAAATTCCCAAGAGTTAGTACAAGCAGGACATTTATTATAATGATACAGGGGTGTCCCCAGGAAACCAAAGATGAAATGTAACTAGGCCTCCTTAAAGGTTTCTCTCCCAGTGTTTCTCAGTTCTGCTGTAGTGCACACAGTTGGAAACATGGTGCTGTCCCCCACCCTAAAAGTTCTGGAGCTTTATTCTTCACAGTCTATCACACAGAGGGTTACTTCTCTTTCTCAGGCCTCACTGCAAAACTCTCCATTATTCTTGGCCTCACTTAGGTGCTCACCCACTGTGTCCAGGGATCAGGATTACATATATGAAGGTTGGGCGCATACGACTATACCCCTTCCTCCCCAGGAGTACATTGAAAAGATGATAAAAATACACAAAAGAAAAAAAATCTATTGCAACATGGAAAACTACAGTAGGTATAATTAACAAATAGAGATTTTAAATAACTTCTAGAAGGTGAAAATTAAATGAGATTATAATGGAGAAAAATACAGCTCCAAATGCACATTCTGCAAACTAGCAGACAAAACCATTCTCCCCGTGGAGCTCACAAGAGACTCCAGGCACAGAGACAGCAGCACAGAGGTCAGCCGCCCACAATGTTGTGCAGCTGTTGCTGAATTTTTTGCCAGGGAGATCCCACTGGAGAATGGCTTAAGCAGAGTAGATTTGCCAGACTAGAGTCTGTGGAGTGGTATAGGGCTAGGGAGTAAGGCAGAGTAGAGCCTAATAGAGATGGAAAGAACAGGAAGGCCACCCCACCCAACTCTCAGAGTGAGTTCTTCCTTGAGTTGGTAGGTTGGGGGATCTTGGGCCAGCATGGCTGTTCGCCACGCATGCACCATAAATGCAAAGCCTGATTGTCCCCAGGACACAGCCATTTTTACAGATAGCAATGTATTCCTTCATGTGTGTTTACCAGACATTTGGGAGGAAATAACAACTTCAAAAAGAAAGTCCAAGATGAACAAGTTAAATAAATGACCGAGGAGAAAACAGAGATAATGCAAGGAAAGAACAGAACTATTTAACAAAAAAGTAGTTAGGGATATCCTTAGGGACATCCAAGAGAGAGTTACAGCAATGAAAACCAAAATACAGTGATATTAACCAGAGCAACTAGGGAAGAAGAGAATTCCTGAATACTAAAAGTATTATTGCTAAGTTGAAAAGTAACATACTGGTCATGGCTAAAGATCAACTATGAAGATATAGAAGACAGAATGGAAAATATATCCCAGGACATCAGACCATGGAAAGCAAAAAATAAAAACTTGACACTGGGTACGGTGGCTCACCTCTGTAATTCCAGTACTTTGGGAGGCCGGGGCGGGAGGATTGCTTGAAGCTAAGAGTTTAAGACCAGCCTGGGCAACAAAGCAAGACCCCCATCTCTACAAAAGATACGAAAATTAGCTGGACATGGTGGTGTGCACGTGTAGTCCCAGCTACTTGAGAGGCTGAGGCAGAAGGATCTCTTGAGCCCAGGAGTTCAAAGCTGCTGTGGGCTATGATTGGTTGCACCATTGCACTCCAGCTCCTGGGACAGAGTGAGATCCTGTTACACCCCCCCCCAAAAAAAAGACAGAAAAGAAAAAAAAAAGAAAGAAAAGATAGATCCTGAAGACATGAAGAGTATCTAATATGAGCTCCAGAAAGAGAAAACAGAGACAATGCAGGGGTAAGAATAAAAGAAAGACATTGGTCATCAGATGGAAAGGATCATGCAAGTTAGGATGAATGAAAAATAACCATGCCTGGACACAGCCTAGTGACATTCAAAAGCATTGAGGATAAAGATGACACCCTGTAACTTTCAGAGATGGAGGAAAACAAAACAAAATCTAAACAAGAACTAGGCTAGCTACAAAGGAATAAGAATTGGATTATAATCAGACTTCTCATCATCATTACTGGATGTTAGAAGATAGTTGAGCATGGCCTTCAAAGCTCTGCAAAGAAATAATTTTAAGCCTAGAATTGTAGACCAATCAAAGTAGCAATCACATATGAGGACAAATAGTTCATAGTTGCAAGGTCTCATAAAGTTTAAATCTATGATTCCTTTCTGAAACAAATAAAAAGTAAGTAAACATTATTTGAGGATGTCATACTGGATGGGTTCTTCAGTAAGCTGAAGCTCATGCAGAATTAGAGCACAACATTTTACAGGGGGGTAACATCTGTGAATGGAAAAGGGGAGGACACAGGATTGGGTACGGGTAGTCATTAGACAGTGATGCAGACCCGACAAAGTTTCTGCCAACCCTCTTGGTGGCTCCAGAGCAAAGATTTCCTTTTGGAGGAGTCTCAAGTTGGGCAGAAATGATGGGGCCCTAGCATCACCACCTTGCTCAGTCATTGGCCAGAGGCTTAGAACCTCGGCTAGAGGAGTTAACACCTGGTGGCTACTAGTTAACCATCCTTGCAGCTGGGCAGTGAGTTCTTTCTTGAAAGACAGTCTAGCAGCATGTCTCTGTGTATGCCATGGATGTACTTCAGCAAAGCAAAGTAAGAATCCAAGAAGGAGGAGTACACAGGATTTAAGAAAAAAGGAAACCAACCCAGGGACCCAATGAAAATAAAATCTCAGGTTGACAGTGATGCAGCTGGCAAAGAAAGCAATCAGGGCAAATTAAGGGGAGGAAAAAAAAAGTTAGAGGGCTCTGGGAAGTTTATTTTTCAAAAAGAAGCAGATTCTTTTACAGTAGTAGTGTGATTAAGGATCTGGGAGACCTTAGAGATATGATAAAGGCACATGTCACTTTTCTCTAAAAGACAGAACGAAGATACTTAGGGATTTCTAAAAAAAAAAAAAAACTTTATAAAAAATATGCGGTTCAAATATAAAGCAAAATGAAATATGGCAGAATTTTCAGAAATTGGTGGCATGCTTGTTGTTGGGCTGAATTGTGTTCTGCCTTCCCTCCCCACCCCAATTTATTTGTTGAAGACCTAACCCCTAGTACTTCAGAATGTGACTGTATTTGGAGTTAAGGCCTTTAAAGAGGTAATTAAGCAAAAATGAGGTCATTAGGGTGAACCCTGATCCAATACAACTGGTGTCCTTATAAGAACAGAATACAGAGACAGCAGGCACATGCATGCATAAAGAGACGGCTACAGGAAGACGCAGAGAGAAGATGGCCATCTACAAGCCATGGAGAGAGGTCTCAGAAGAAACCAAACCTGCCAATACCTTGAGCTTAGACTTCTAGCCTCTAGAAGTGTGAGAAAATAAAATTTATCTTTTTAAAAGCCAGCCAGTCTGTGATATTTTGTTATGATAGCCCTAACAAACTATATGGGGATGGTGAAGAAATTTGCTTTTGTTTCTGCATTTTTTGACATCATTACATTTTTGTTTAACCATATGTAAGTTATTTTACATAACATGTACGGGTCAGAGTGTCCCATAATTGTCATCTAATTATAGATATTCTGTAATAAAAATTGCTTAAGAATGAAGAAACTGAGGCCCAAAGATGTGAAATGACTATCCAAGGTAACAGAGGGGAGAAGTGGCATATGAGATCTTAGGCCTCCTGAGTCACAGCCAAGGGCTCCTTTCTGTGGCACTGCTTGGTGTCTCTGTCCTCAGATGGACACTTGGGTTAGGGATATTGGGCTGGTGGCTGCTACTCTGGGAGGAAGGAGGTTGAAAGGCAGGTTCTGATACCAGTACGGTCAGAAAATGGACATTCTGGGAGTAGCAAAGTGTTCTATCTATTAAAGGGTATTCTCTTCTCACCTCTAAATCCAAAGGTGAAATCCCTTAAATTTGTTAACAGCAGTGCTCCAAGGAGGTGTGTCAAGACTCTGTGAAATGTGAAAAAAAAGCCATTGTTTACTTGAAAAATTATTCCTTAGACATATGTGCACTAAAGAGCCTTCAAATTTTTCCTTTCAGTCAAGGAAACCATTCTACAGATCAGGAAGCTCTATCCAGAAAGATTAAACAATGTCTTTAGGATGACCGTCCAGATTAGGGGAGCAGGGCTAGATTCAGGCTTACTGACTTATCCATGGTTTTCTCTAAATATGCACCATCTCCAAGAAGGATATTTGTGAGAAACCACAGAGATGTTGTTTCTAGGTCAGAAAGGGAACTATTCTGGGGAATTCCAGGGAAGGTACACTTGATTCTCATTATTCATGTAATTGCATTGTATAAAGTCATTTTGCACTCTGATTTAGTGAATGCTGAAACCATTGCTCCCAGGGGAAATAAAGGGAGGCTCTGGCCATAATGTTTTTGTTAACTGATCAATAGATAATCTTGTTTTATGTGTGTTTCTGTTGAAAGACACCTTATTTAATACAGTTGATCCTTGAAAAACAAGAATTTAAACTGGGTAGGTCCATTCATACATAGATTTCTTTCAATGAATATATTGGAAATTTTTTTGGAGATCTGAAACAATTTGAAAAAACTTGACATTAGCCAAATAGCCTAGAAATATCAAAAAATTAAGAAAAAGGTATATCATGAATGCATAAAATACATGTAGATAGTAGTCTATTTTGTCATGTATTACCATAAAATTTTAAGAAATTAACATTTCTCAAAACTTATACAAACCCAAATTGTACATGGCACCATGTACAGTTAAAAGAATTGTGAATAAACATAAAGATGCAATATTAAATCACAGCTGCATAAAATTAACCATAGTACATACTGTACTACTGTGATAATTTCATAGCCACCTCCCATTGCTACTGTGGTGACCTCAAGTATTTCGAATATCTGCTTAAAATGCCATGTATGTGACTTTAATAATCTCCCTATGAGCAGTTTGTCTCCAGTAAATTGCCTGTGGCAGTGAAAAGTGATCTCTTGTGGTTCTCGAGGATTTTTTAATTGTATGTAGTGAAATACCACAAACCTTGAATAACACCACAGGACCCATACGAAGTGCCACTCGTGATGCTGGATATGCTCCCAAGAAGCAGAGAAAAGTCTTGATCCAAAAAGAAAAAGTTGAATTGCTTAATATGGACCATAGATTGAGGTCTACAGCTGTGGTTTCCAGGCATTTCAAGATAAATGAATCCAGTGTAAGGACCTTTGTGAAGCCGTCACTGCAGCTAGGCTAGCAGGCATAAAACCCTTGCACGTTTTGCCAAAAACCTCTTTATCTTGTATTGAAAATGCAGCTTTTACATGGGTACAGAATTGCTCTAAGAAAGACATACCTGTAGACTCTAATATAATTCTAGAGAAAACAAAGTCATTATATGACAACTTAAGGCAAAAGGAAGGGGAAGGGTCTAAAGCTGGAGAATTTAATGCCAGCAAAGGAAGATTTGATAATTTTAGAAAGCAGTTTTGGCTTTAAAAATGTCAAGATAACAAGAGCAGCTTCCTGACCAAGAGGCAGCAGGTGAATTTCCAGATGTCATTAAGAAAATCATTGAGGAGAAAAGACATCTGCCTGAATGGTATTTAATGCAGATGACAATGCCCTATTCTGGAAAAAAAATGCCACAAAGGACATGTATTAGTAGGGATGAGAAGTAAGCCCCAAGATTTAAGGCAGGAAGGGATAGGCTACCTCTACTGTTTTGTGCCAATGCCATTGGGTTTATGAGTTAGACTGCCCTTATCTGTGAAGCTGCTAACAACCAAGCCTTGAAGGAAAAAGATAAAACACCAGCAGCCAGTCTTTTGGTTGCACAACAAGGAGGCCTGGACAATGAGAACCCTTTTTCTGGATTGCTTCCATCCATGCTTTATCCTTGAAGTCAGGAAGTACTTTGCCAGTAAGGTACTATCTTTTAAAAAGTTCTTTGATATTGAACAATGCCCCTGGCCACTCACAACCCCACAGTCTACTATACCCAGACCAAGCCCCTTTGTCTTGCCACATCCCTAATATTTATCATTCTTTGTTTAAAAAGGTACTTAAGCTTTTGGACCTAATGTCTTCTTTGGGTCTTCATTTTTCTTATAAAGACTTCCATGGACATATAAATATTAAATAAGATGCGTATGCTTTTCTCCTGTTAATATGTTTTATGCTATTATTGTTTAATTCTTAGGCCCAGCCATAGAACCTAAGATGACAGAAGGAAGTATTTCCTCCCCTACAGTTTGTGTAAAGAAAGTTTGTCCTCTTCTAGGTAGGTAACTCCACAAATATGGAATGAAGATTGACTGCATTATTCATCCAAATGCAATCCTGAATTATATGCCAAATCACTACATCAAAAGATATTTAATGAGACCAAGCCCCAGCCTACCTCCCCTTTGAAGGGGTTAACATTTGTACTACTGGGAGATGGCAAGGCCAACCCATCTCATTCCCAGGGCTCCATAAGCCCTGCAAGCTCACTTGCAGTCTTCAACGCTCGGGGAAGTGGGAGCATCATCTTGCTCATACAGCATCTTTCCCAAAGGTATGATTGGTGGTGGTGGGAGGGTGTGGCCAGGAGGTTTTCTTCAGAGACTCACATTTATTCTTTTACCAAATATTTATTTAGTCCATACTATGTGCTAGGCATTGTTCTAGAGCTGAGGATAAGGATACAGCAGTAAGCAAAGCAGACAGAAATCTCTATCTTGGTGGAGCACACATTCTGGAAGGGTAAATAGACAATAAGAAGACAATAAATAATATATGCAGTAGGCTCTACAGTAATTAATGCCAAAGAGAAAAATAAAGCACAGTAGAGCAGGAGTGTGGCAGGTGTTGTGCTTCCCATAATGGCAAAATGACACAGATGACCAGAAGCAAAATAAATTGCTTATGGTATATAGGCATCTATGTATATATACACACATGCACATACCACACACATATATTCATACACATATACACACAAATGTATTCATACACATGAACATACACACATGTTCTTTATTTTAAATAGCAACAAAGTTCTTTTTAAAAATTTGCAAATTGTATTTCCTTTGTATAATACTGTGAAAAATAATAAAGGATTGCTAATTTAGTAGTCTGGCAGATTCAATGGTATGTTTTAACTTCATAATTTGTATGGTATTTTGTACAATGGAGAAATTGGGTAGAATTTCACTTTTATTATGAATAGATAACATGAAAATATTTTACTTCTAATTGTATGAGTGATATTAAGATGACTTATTTTTATATATAGTAACAAATGTTCCCACCCCAATCTTATGGACTCAGAATAATAGAGCAAATTGTATTAACTTGGATTTATAAGCTTATGGTATTCACTTTTGTTGAGAGGGACAAATTAGAATATACTCAATGTATACACTATTTTGACATTAAATAAGCAGTTGTAAATCCAAGCTTAAAGAATTCAAATATGTCTTAGGGCACCAAGGTGGCATAGTAATTAAGCAGACAGATGCTACAACCAGACTAGCTGAGTTCAAATGCTGGCTCTCCCATTATTAACAGCCTGAGTTAATTAATGACTTTCTGCTGCCCAATTTTCCCATCTGTGAAATGGGAAATAGTAATTGTGCCTACCTCATAGGGTTGCTGTGTGAATTACATGAGTTAACCTATATTAAGCAGCTAGAATCGTGTCTGGCACATAGTAAGCACAACATATGTTTGCTATTTTATCCTTAAAAGTTTTCTCGGCACTATCTAAACATCCTGGAAAATTATGGCAGGAAGTTATGTATCAGAACTTTTAAAATCACAATTATTAATACCAGCTACTCTAGAATCACTTTGAAAATTTTTTTAAAATCCAACTTTTCACTTTTTAGGGTTGCAGTTATGGGTTAGTCAGAGAAGAGAAGGTGGTAAAGACATAGCTGCTAAGACCACAGAGATCTCCCAAGTAAGGAAGTGCTGGGGTGGCGGGGAGCAGGGACAGGAAGAAAAAGGGGGAGGGGAAGGAGTGGGAGGGAAGTAAGAGATATAGGAAGCCTTCAGATTTGCTCTTGAGGAAGTCACAGGGAATTAACAAGGAAGATTTCTTAGAGGAATCTCCTTAAGCTGCAAAGGGCAGTTGAAGAGAAAGGTAGTTAATAAAGGGAGTGACAGAGTGAGTATATTCTCTTGAAAGTCAGAGAACTCTGGGAAAGAGTTGGATGGGGAGTGGGGAAGAGACTAGGATTCATTTTCAAGAACAAATGTAGTTGGAAACACAAGGTCATCCTGGAGAGGCTATATAGTGCAGCTGTTAATATCGTGGCCTCAGGACCAGCCTGCTCTACTCCATAGCTAGGTGATCTTAGCCAAGTTACTTATCTTTTCTGTGTTCCAGTTACATAGTCTAAAAAATGACAGATGATGATGGTGACAGTACTTCTCTCACAGGTTGTTGTATTAAATGAATCAATATAAAGCTCTTAGGGCAGTGTCAGGTAGTAAGCACTAAGACTCTTGGTTATTATTCTCTTAGAAATTTTATTTTTAATTTATGAAAGAATAAATCATCTTTCTCAAATACAAGTAAATGCACCTATGAGCCTAAGGCCAACACTTTCAAATCCTCTATTTTGGGGGATGGGATGAGAAGGGAAGAGGTAAAAGAGAGAGCTAAGAAATGCAGAATATGAGTAGGAAGGTGACTCATTTTATTTTGTTAAAACTTTACCCTTTGACTCAGAATAACATGTATCTTTCAAGTTTTGGTAGCTAAAAATTTAATTTTCTAGTACGTTACACATTGATTTAAAAAAATAATTTCCATGCCAAATACAATAAAAAATTTTTTGAAATGAAGGCATTTTATATAAAACTATTATGCTAATAAGTTAATCAATGTAGCCGGGCATGGTTGTTCACACCTGTAATCCCAGCACTTTGGGAGGCCTAGGCGGGCAGATCACCTGAGGTCAGGAGTTCGAGATCAGCCTGGCCAACATGGTGAAACCCTGTCTCTACTAAAAATACAAAAATTAGCTGGGTGTGGTGGCACGTGACTGTAGTCCCAGCTACTCGGGAGACTGAGGCACAAGAATTGCTTGAACCCAGGAGGCAGAGATTGCAGTGAGACTCTGTCTCAAAAAAATAATGATAATAAGTTAATTAATGTATAGACAGTTTTTTCGTTCTAGATATAGAATGTCACTTATTCTAAAAGAATTGAGAGAGAGATATATATATATGTGTGTGTGTTTTGGTAAAGAAAAATGCACATGTATGTTTTTTATTATGTTCTACTGTAAGACAGCAAAAAAATAAATGGATGACCCATGGAACTTTTTAAGAAGTCTCCCATTTCAGTAGCACAGTGCCCAGGATAGGTGGTAAGCTGTTGACACGGGCTGTTCATTGGACTCTGTGCGACCACTGATGAGGCTCACGCTCAGCATTTCTCTTCTTGCCTTGAAACTTCCCTGCTAAGGGAAGACTTCTTGTGGGTTCGGAATGACTGCCAGTGCTTCTGGATAGCACTTCTGTAGACCCCCACAATATACTTCAGGAGCTCCTCCTCTGATGAAGAGTGGATTCTTGTATCTCTGTAGCTGAAGGAGCATTCTGCAGAATTCATTCCCTCATTCATAGGTATTCAAGTGCTTGCATTTGTCACACATCATTGTAACCAGAAACTAGCCCTTTGTGAGGAACATTGGCCAGAACCCCTCTAGCAATTTGATTGTACCATCTGATTCTGATTCTGATCCATGTCCTGTTCTCATCTTAACCGCTCTTGGACCAGCTTCCTGGGGAACTAGGAGTGGAGGCAAAAAATTCCATGTGAGAAAAGAAAATGAGGTCTGGGCGAGAAAGAGAAGGTGAGCTTTGTAATTTGTAAGTTGCTTTTCAAAATAGACCTAACCTTTTGCTTAAAAAGACCACAGGAAGGAAATGGAATGGCTCAAATTATCCACAGATTGCGCTATTTATCCTATTGTTTCCTCCAAATGGAAAGTAGCATTTGTTTGTTGAATACAGCGTTCTAAGCACTTGCTGGTTACTGGGGCTGTTAATACTGGGTGTCTCCATGGGTCTTGTTGGGTGAGAGAGTTTATATGCATCAAGAGTCACAGTACATTTGTCTGTGTGCGTCAACATATACAAATTCATTTAAAACCACCTCCCATTTGTTGAACATTTGACTTTTCAGATTTCTTTCACTTTAGCCATTTTATCTGGTCATCCAGCAACTTGGAAGGTGGTCAGGGCAGATATGGAAACAGAGCCATAGAGAGATTAGCCACGTTATTTTCATCTCACTTGGTCACAAGGCTAGTTAATGAAAGCTTAGATTAGAACCAGGTTTCTTAACTTTCAAACCAAGGCTTTGTCTACTTGATTACATAGAAAAAGAATTTCAGTAACTAAAGAGTTAGAGCGGAATTTTAATGACTTCAGAACTGTCAGAGCTATAACACTAATTCTCACTTACAATATATATTTAGCAGATATTAACTTAATTTTTTGGGGGGGAATAAGAAACAAGAAAAAAGATAAAGGCATTTTATACAATATTATGTAAAAACATAATAAGATCTTGAAAATGCAATATTATATAAAGAATTAAGAAAGACCTAGAAAAACGAACACTTTTTCTGCCATAGTATTTTAGAAATAGAACATGGTTTCTACCACACAATAAATATAAGAATCAAACAAGCAAATGCAGAGATGACCTCTGGGATTAAATTGTGTAACATGCACAGAGCTGAGCAATTTCTGGTCAAGGCAACTAATTTTAACAAAAATGAGGTGATATGTGTTTTGGTGTAAATTTAGGCTCTAGAGTATAGAGTTTTACCCCTTCATGTGTTTTTTTTTCCCTTAGTCTGGCTAATCTGAGCCAGTTATACAAAAATTATTTTACTAGAAAATGATCAACATGCTGATGGGGCGGGTTCAGACTCAGAATGATTTTCTGGTTCACTTACAACGTTTAACCAGGTTGAAGTTTTGTTTTGTTTTGTTTTTAAGCCAATCTAAAAGTACACACAAAACCTATTTCTTCCTGGTTTTACTTACCAGTTTTCAGTAAATGCCAATTTTTAATGTTCAAAAAATATACCTTAAAAATGTGATTTTTAAAAAAATATAATCATCCCTTTCTGGCTCTTGAAACATTTCTATAACTTTATTGAATATTGACATGGAAGAGGCTCCACACACAAAAACTCTCCATAAGTTCTCATATATTTTGATGATCATGTTCGTGGTAGATATGAATATTGTGTTAAATGGAAGAAAAGTGGCTTTTGTTCTGGAATATTACTTTGGTCAGTTAGGAATCAGATCTGCCTCACATAAAGGGCAGGTTCATAAAGGCTGTACAATTCCACTGTCCTACATCAGGCAAGGAGCGTAAAATAACTCTTCAGGCCTTTATTCACCCAAATTGAATGTGTTTCATAAGAAATTCTACTCAGAAAGTCTGCATACTGAGAAAATTATATAGCAATCATGTTTTCCTCACCCAAAAATAAAACACCAAGATGGAAAAGTTCACAGCACTTTATGCCCCACACGCTCCCCTACGACCATCTGGAGACAAGACTGAACTGAGAGGAGGGACTGTGGACTCTCTGAGGGCTCAATATCTAGAGTCTGTGCAATAACTTCGAGATTCTTCTTTGATTAGCTGTGTTTTCTCATTTGCATTTGTAGGCTGGAGAAAAACTGGAAAGTCCACATCTAAAAATAAACAAAGCAAAGCAATAAACACTCTCATCATGTTACAGTTCTTTTAATGAAGCGAGTGATAGGTATTTTTGTTGAAATCATGACTGGCAAATCAACTCAATTCATAAGATATCAATATACCTACCATTTTAAGGACTTCAAAAGGGAGGAGACACTGTCTTTACTCTTTATTCAAGTTTTGTCAGTTATGGAATTATAAAACCAAAGCACCAAACCCAGCTTTCACCTGGAGGGTACTTGCTAAACCTGGTGAACTTGAACTTTAGTTTTCACCATCTTGTGGGGATACAGACAGAACCATCACATATAGTTGTGCAGATTGGAAACTGAACATTATCAAAGGGCACCTTTCATATAGACTACAACGTATATCTACAGGAAAGGTATAGCTTATATGAAAGATGCACCCTGGCATTACGTAGTGTACAATTGGATGACTGGCCCTTGTTGGGACAGGAGTCAAAACTGAGAGTTTACTTAGAGGGAGAGTCTAATAGAAATCTCCTCACATAAAGGTAGCGCCCAAAATGGTTATGCTTTCTCTAAAATAACTAAATCTACTCCTAAATCTACAGAGAGATTTGTTAGCCTTTGATTTGGGTGCTGAGTTGAGAAAGCTGCCCTAAAAATGTTCAATGGCAAGCCAATGAATACACAAGTTGGTGGACCAAGTTTTCAATACCTCTGTGTTCTAAGAAACCTCAAGATGATAATTTAGTTTAAAGAGGTCCAGTGCAAGATGTGCTCTCAGGCACTTAGCAAAAGTGAATGACCTCACCTTCAACCTAGGCCTCAAAATATCATTATAAAATTGCAAGAAACATGAGCTCATAGTAAAAACTATTAGAGGTAGAGAAATAGATGTGTGTGTGTGTGTGTGTGTGTGACAGAGAGAGAGAGAGAGAAAGAGAGAGAGAGACAGAGAGAGAGATTACATATAGAAACAATGCATGCTAAGATCCAATATAAACAGCAGAAGGCCAAATCAGACCCAGAAAGACTTCAAGAACTGCTTTTATCAGACACAGAATACAAAAGAATTATGTTTTAAAAGTAATTAAATAAAATAATAATCTTAAAAATTTTAAACAGAATTTCTGGAGATTAAAACATGGAAAAAACTTTCTTGAATTGGCTTAACAGCTAAAGAAAGAATTAGTGAAGTAGAAAACAGATTGGAAGAGATTATCCAAAATTTAAGAGAGACAAAGAGAAAATATAAAAGAGGTTAAAGGACATGATGGATAGAATTATAAGGTCTAACATATCTAACATAACTTTCAGAAAGAAATAAAAAAAAGAGAGACAATATTTGAAGATTTGATGGCTGAGCTTATTATGGAATTGATGAAATACACCAATCCATAGATCCAAGAACAAGCCAGGATAAATTAAAGAGTGCAGTGGCTCACTCCTGTAATCCCAGCACTTTTGGAGGCCGAAGCAGGCGGATCACAAGGTCAGGAGATCAAGACCATTCTGGCCAACATGGTGAAACTCTATCTCTACTAAAAATCCAAAAAATTAGCTGGGCATGGTGGCACAGACCTGTGGTCCCAGTATTCGGGAGGCTGGGCAAGGAGAATTGTTTGAACCTGGGAGGCAGAGGTTGCAGTGAGCTAAGATCACGCCACTGCATTCCAGCCTGGTGACAGAGTGAGACTATGTCTCCAAAAAAAAAAAAACAAAAAAAACCCATATTTAAAACATCTTAGTCACATTGCAGAACAAAAGACAAGGATTTTGGGCTGGGTGCAGTGGCTCACACCTGTAATCCCAGCACTTTGGGAGGCCGAGGCAGGCAGATCACCTGAGGTCAGGAGTTCAAAACCAGCCTGGCCAAAGTGGTGAAAGCCCGTCTCTACTAAAAGTACAGAAAAAAATTAGCCAGGCGTGGTGGCAGGTGCCTGTAAGCCCAGCTATTTGGGAGGCTGGGGCAGGAGAATCACTTGAACCCGGGAGGTGGAGGTTGCAGTGAGCCAAGATTGTGCCACTGTACTCCAGCCTGGGTGACAAGAGCGAAACTCCGTCTCAAAAAAAAAAAAAAAAAAAAAAAAAGACAAGGATTTTAAAAGCAATCTTACTTCTCAATAGCAAATATGGAAGCTAAAACTATGGAGCTAAAAAAACTATGAGCTAAAACATATTGAAACTATGTCTCCAATACACTGAAAGAAGACATAAATCTATATTTATTGACAAACCCTCTTAATAAGTTACATTTCTTTTTTAAAAAAGCATGATAAAGATATTTTCAGACAGTAGAAACAAATTTTTCTAACTGCAGACCCAATTTAGAAGATATAATTCAGGCAGAAACAGTTATCATATGAAAGAATTGAGCTGTAAAAAGAAAATAATTGAAAAAAAACCCAGTAAATATGTCAGTAAAACCAAATAATTATTGAATATATAAAGCAATAATAAAAATTTATGAGGCTTAAAATTGAGAAAAATCTAAAATATAAAAATAATGTATCAGTCAGAAATAGGTTGATCAGGGTTAAAGTGCTACAAAATTCTTGTATTGTTCAAGAGGAGGGTAAAGATAAGAATTGACTTTAAACTTTGACAAATTAAGTGCATTTGATCAATTTTCAGGGTAATTCCAAAAGACCAGAAAAGAGAATATAATTTCCAAATCAGAGGACAGAAGGAAATCAAATAAGAAAAGACACTCTGACAATTTAAAAGAAAAAAAAAGAGAAACAGGAAAAACATGTCAACTTAAAGTGATAAATATAATGATAAAAAATTACCAGAAAGTAGGTATATGTATATATCTTATTACATGTCCAGCAGTGTTCTTAGCACTTTACATATATTAACTCACTCAATAGTTATAATAATGCTATGAGGTAGCGTTGTTATTATAACCATTTTACAAATGAGAAAATGGGCACAGACTGTGTAACTAGGCCAAGGTTACACGGATAGTAAGTAATAGAGATGATATTCAAACCAAGGCAGTGTTTCTCAGAGGTCTGTTCTTTTCAAGACTATTTCTCTATTGCCTCTCACAAAAAGTAAGTTAGTAGAAAAAGATCAAAGTACATTATATTGAAGATAATAAATACCAATGGATATAATACTCTATTTAAAAGAAAAATATTGTTAGACTGAATTTTAAAAACCCAAGCTACATTAAAAAATAAGGATAAAAATAGAGAGTAAAATGATGAAAACATATTTACCACACAAACACTAGTGGGAAGAAAGCTAATGTAAGTATATTTTAACAGACAAAATAAGATATAAGGCAAAAGCATTTCTGGAGCTAGAAATAACTCCATAATAATAAAATGTTTAATTCACCAAGTAGCTATAAATATTCTGAACATATATATTTATAACATAACCTCAAAATCAAAATCATAAATCAAAAATCGAGAGAACTTTATAGAGAAATAGAAAAATTCATCATCACAGTGGAAAATTTGACTGCTTTCAGCACCTAACTCATGAAATCAAGCAAGGAAATCTTATGTAGAATTTGAAAAGGACTATGTTATGGACTGAATTGTGTCTTCCCAAAATTCGTATGTTGAAGTCCTAATTCCTAGTACCTTACGATGTGATCATATTTGGAGATAGGGTCTTTAAAGAGGTAATTAAGTTAGAAGGAAGTCACTAGAGTGGGCCCTAATCCAATAGGACTGGTGTCCTAATAAGAAGAGATTTGGACACAGAGGAAACACCATGTGAAATCACAGGGAGATGAACAGCTACAAAACAAGAAGAGGGGTGTCAGAAGAAACCAACCCTGCTTCCTTGATGTCTGACTTCTGACCTCCAGAACTGTGAGAGAATAAATTTCTGTTGTTTAAACCCCCAGTTTGTAGTACTTTGTTATGGCTGCCTTAGCAAACTAATATATACAATAAATTAGCTTTATTCAATAGACATATATGGAACAATGAACCTAACAAATGCAGAATGTGTTGTTTTGAAGCAGTGTAGAACATTCATAAAAACTGGCTAAGTTCCAGGCTGTACAGCAAGTCCTAAGACATTTCAAAGCACTGGTATCATAATGTTGACATTTTCTGATCACAGAGCAGTCAAGTTAGATACAAACAACAAAAAGTAACCTCGAAATCCCAAGATTGAAAATTAAGATATACACAGGCCTAACTTAAAGAAAAAATCATAATAGAAATCAGAAAATATTTAGAACTCAGATGATGAGAACAATGTAAGAATGTGTGTGTGTGTGTGTGTGTGTGTGTGTGTGTGTGTGTGTGAAGCTAAAGTATAACTTATAGGAAAATTCAAAATTTATAGTCTTAAATTTTTAAGGTAAGAACAGAGGAGGGGCTGAAAATTAAGAAGTACAAAAATTAAGAAGTTAGAAAATAAACAAAATAAACTGAGAAATAAGAAAGAAAAAAGAAAGAAAGAAAGAAGGAAAGAAAAAGAAACTAAGTAGAAACAATCAACAAAACCAAAAATTGTTCATTTGAGAAGACTGATAAGATTGTAAGACATGTGGTAAGAATGGTTAAAAAAAGAAAAGAGAGAGAGAAAGCAGAAATGACCAGTGTAAAGAATAAAAAACAGAATAATCATGCAGATACTATAGATGTATAAAGGGTAAGAGGAAATCTTGAAGAAACCATTTTTTCTTTTTGTAAATAAAAAAGAAGGGAAACTTAACTGGTCTATAAACATTAAGTAAATTAAATCAATAGTTTAAAATTTGCACAGTTACATGCTATCCCAGAAAGTTCTTCAAAATCCTGTAGAAAGAACCCCAGTATTACACAAACTCTCCAAGAGAAGTAAAAAACAAAGGAATACTTCGTAATTTACTTCATGAGGCATAATCTTGATACAAAATACAGTAAGGAAAGTTCGAGAAAGGGAAATTATAGACCACTCTCATTAACATTGTCACAAACATCTAAAACAAAATATTGACCAGCTAATTTCATCAAATAATACAATAGTTAATACATGAAGACTATGCTGAGTTTAATTATCTAAGGAGTGCAAGGTTGTTTTAATATTGGAAAACCAATTCATATAATTCACCACATTAACAGATCAAAGGAGAAAAATCATGACCATCTCTGATGAAGAAAAAAATTTGAAAAAATTTTACATCCGTGATCAAATATGAAGGTCTAACAAAATAGGAATAGAAGACAGTTTTCTTAACCTGATCAAAAACCTACAGCAAACCTACTAATTATGACACAACCCTGAAAGTACCTTCTCTTCAACATTTTACTAGTAGTCTTGGCAAACACAGAAAGGCAAAACAAAAAATGGGTTCACATACTTGGTGTGGTTTAAAAAAATAAAAAATGATAAGAGATGGAGGGGAAGAATCAAAACTGTCAGTACTCACAGATGAGACAAACAGTTATGTAGAAACCCTAAAGAATTTACAGGTAAATAATTAAAATTAGCAAGAGAGTTTAGCTAGTTTCTTGGATTCAAAAATCAATGTTTTTAAAAGTACATTTCTATATGCCAGAAAACAAGTAGAAAAATACATATATAATTGATTGGTAGTAAGAAAAACGGTAAAGTATTCAAAAATAAATGTAATAAAGATATAGAAAATACATCCTTAGTGAAAGCCAATAAATGACGAAATATACCATGTCACATACTAAAAGACTCAAATTCTTGAAGGTGTCAATTCTACCTGTTGATCTGTAGATTCACTGCAATTCTAACCAAGATCCTAAAAAGTTTTGCTTAGGGAATTCTTGTTAAATAACTTGACAAAAACCTGATTTTGAGATTTATATAAGAAAGCAAAATGCTAAGGATATATGACTCTCCTAAAGTACAAGTGAGGAGGACTTGCTTAAACAGATATTAGGGATTGTTATAAATGGGCTTGGTATTGCATAAAAAAAAAAAGACCAATGGACTAGAACAGAAAGCCCAGAAACTGCTCCATATATCTATTGAAACTTAATGTTTATCAAAACCAAAATTAGAAATCAGTGTGCTGAAACAATTTGTTTTCTATCTGGAAAAAAATGAAATTGGAGTCCCACATCATACCACATGTAAAAATCAATTCCAGGTGATTAAACTCTTATATGTGAAAAGGCAAAACTATAAAACTTTGAAAATCTATATAAGAGAACATCTTTATATGTTTGAGGTAGTACAGGATTTCTTAATCAAACCACAAAAATCACTAAACATAAAGGTAGAGACTGAAAGTCTGTCTACATTAAAATCAAGAACTTTGATTCATCAAGAAATACCATAAAGAGTAGAACACCAAGTCACAAACTGGGAGAATATGTTTTAAATAAACATAATCAATGAAGAATCAATACCCAGAATATTTTAAAAATCAGAAAGGAAAAGGCAGATGATATAATTTCAAAACCTGCAAAAGATCTGAATGGGCATTTCATAGAAGGGGAAACCCAAATGAGCAATGAACATATGAAAAGATGTTCAATTTTAATCAAGGAGATAAAAATTAGAACCACAATGACACACCATTTCCCACCTACTAGATTGTCACACATTTACCATCTGGGGATGTCAAGTGGAGGCAAGGGTGTGGGGCAACAGGAACTCTCGTTAACTGTTAGTGGGCATGCAAATTAGTGCAATGATTTTGCAGAACTGCTTGATGTTACCTAATAAGGTGTACAAGTGCATATCCTTTGACTAAGTAATTGCATCCTCCGTATATACCTAGAAAAACTCTAGCATTCATGCACCAGAAAATACATGCAAGAACATTCATAACAGCACCGTTTGTAATGGCAAAAAGTGGACAGTACTCAAATGTCCATTAGCAGTAGAATGGATAAGTAAATTATGGGATGTTCTCCTAAAATATTATACAACAGTGAAAATACATGAATCACAGCCACAATGTGAATGAATGTCAGGACAACGCTGAATGGAGCACCCACAGACATAAAATGGGAATAACAGACACTGCGGGCTGCTAGAGTGGGAAGGGGAGAAGCAGACATGGGTTGAAAAACTAACTATTGGGTACTATGCTCACTACCTGGGTGACAGGATCTGTACCCCACACTTCAGCATCACACAATATACCCATGTAACAACGCTGCACATGTACTCACGAATCTAAAATAAAAGTTGAAACTACTTCTTTAAAAAAAGAAATATTACACAGTAAAAATAAAGTTGAAGAAAGATAATTATTGCATATAAATCTATTCATTTAAAGTTTAACAATAGGGAAAACCAAGCAGTATGCCATTAGGATTATAAATACAGTTGTAATACTAAAAAGAATAGTAAGAACTGGTTACACATGATTTAAGATCATTACATCTGAGGAGGGAAGAGCAAACAAGGAGCTCTAAAGGTGATGGTAACATTCTTTTTCTGAGGTAGAAACTCAGGTCATATTTATTTGTATCATTTAATATTTGAGAAAAACAATAACAGATAAAGGAGTTAGGTGAATTTCCCCCAGAACCTCAACCAGTATCTTAGAGAGCTGAGGCCTGAGCCAGGATTGTCTGACTCCACAGCCCTCTGTCCTAGCCCCTGGCGTGGACTGCCCTCAAGGTAGCTGGTGTAATAGGCTGAGTCACCTTTGCCCTGTCCCTTTTTGTGAATGTTAATGCCTTGCTTAGGCCTGTGATTTCCTCCACTCGCTGTGCTGCATGAATTTGCAGAGAGCAAAGGACTCTCCTTTTCTGAAGGAAGGCTGTTCAGTTTCTTTTTCCAGTCAAATCTTGGTCTACTCTCTCCCCTACTATATATTTTTAAAATTGAGATGAGATTCACATAACTTAAAATCAACCACTTTAAAGTGAACAATTCAGTGGCATTGAGTACATATACAGTTAATGTATGACTCACACTTTGTCTAATTGCAAAACATTTTTATCTCCCCAAAAGGAAACCCAGTCCCCATTAAACAGTTGCTCTCTATTCTTCCTGCCCCACAGGCCCTGGCAACCACCAATCTACTTTCTGCCTCTTTGGATTTACCTATTCTGAATATTTCATATAAATGGAATCGTACAATGTTTGTCCTTTTGTGTCTGATTTCTTCCATCTAGCATGATCTTCCCAGGTTCATCCACATTGTAGCATCCACGTGTATCAGTACCTCATTCCTTTTTATGGCCAAATAATATTTCACCTCCCTTCTATATTTTTGCATTTTTCTCCATGGAGTCTCTCAGGTCCTTTTCCCCCTTTCCTAGGTAATCCTACCACTCTTGCACTTCCCTAGCACACTGGGAATGGGGATTCCAGCTACTTCCACTTATCACGTTTCATTTTGATGGTTTGAACCTTTGTCTAAGCATATCTTAGTTTGGGTTTCTTTGCAAAAATAGTCATTGCACAACTTCTGCTTCATTCGATTACTTGATAAAACTATTCAATAGAACAGCCCAATATGACTCTACCTGCCTTGCCTGGCATGCAAAGCTCCATTCACCATCTTATCCACAGGAGTACGGGGAGAGGCTGTGACAATTCTTTGCGTGTACTAAGATTGGTCCCTTCTAGAGTGCACCATCCCCAGAATCCACTACCCCTCAACTCCTCCTCCTTCTTAAAGTCTTCTGCTTTAGATGTCACTTCCTGGGAAAGTGTTCTCAACCTGCATGCAGGTGAGGCCCCAAGTGCTCACTTTCACAGCCCCTGTGCTTCTCTTTTGGCAGACTTATTGTACCTGTAAATTAACTGGTTCTTCATGTGATTATTTACTTAATATTTGTCTCCCCTTCTCCCCTTCTAGTTTGTAAAGTCCAAAGTACCAGGAACTATGTCTTCATTTTCTCTAGCCCCTGGCATGGCATCAGGCAAATACTAAGTGCTCAGTAAATGTTTGCTGTTGAAAGACTATCTCAATAAACCTGACCAGTAAGTTTGCTGACTGAAACTTGATGGCCAAAAATCAAAGAAATCTTGGGTTCACGTTGAGCTGCTTTTTGGGGTAGCATTCAGAGCTGACAAACCTGTCCTACTGCTCTGGCCCGAGACCTTGATGGTGCTTGCTTGATATTTTCATATAAAGAAGAAGCAAAGCATTCTTGACTAGTTGCAAGCATTGTTTTCCATGTATTATTTTTAGAAATTGATTCCTTTTGACTGGGGGAAAGGGGTAGGAAGAAGCTTGAGTGGGGAGTGGCAAAAAGGGGAAGGATGAATTTAATCTCTTCCTTGGTGCCTTTTTCCTGGGCAGTAAGATGTGATGAATACTAAATAGCAAATGTAATAAATGTCTCAATATCTTGGCCAAGAGCGAGAGTCTAATTACAAGCCATATGGCCTCTTCATCTCAGTGGTTGTGTGGTTGTGAATGTATTTGGGTTTTATCCAGGTGAGTGGCAAGAACAGTTAAGCAGTCAACAGATTTTTCCATGCACTGAATCTCACATTTTTAGATCCAAGGTCAATAATACAAAACACTTTCTCTTTTATTCTCGCTCCTTTAAAAAAAATTGGGGAAATCATGACTCTACAGTTTTTTTGTTTGTTTGTTTGTTTGTTTTAGGGTTTAGCTGGAAATTTTGGTTGGATGTCATTCTACTGCCTTCAGCTTGGAAAAACCAAACTGAATTTAGATCTTATATTTTGGGTTTGCTTTGCCAGGGTGTTCAGAGGTAACTGGTTCCAATTTGGGCTCTTGCTTCCATACCTTCTCTCTCTCTCTCTCTCCCCTCCCCCCACCCACACACACAGACATGCACACACACACACATGCCCGCACGCACACACACTACATACACATACATTGTCCCATGAAACAAGGCTCTCTCTCAAGATGGTCTGTAAAGCCCTCATAGTGGAATTCTGATTTCATTGTGGCCTTCAGCTGCTAGAGGAGTATAGGGTCTAAGTGAGCTTTTTAAAAATATACCACCCAAAATTTCACAAAGTAGAACTCCTAATTTGTGAACATATGAAAGTAAGGGAAATAAGTTGGTACCTATTACCTTTTACCTTTAAGGTTTCAAATTTTCAAAGACAACAAAACTGGGGAAGGGTTCCCCCAAGACACTATCTATCTTCCATTTGATCTTGATTGATTCATAAGAACAATATAATGCCTCTGTGTTCCTGGGATCCCACTGGGAGTATATTTCTATTTTAAGAAAGACATAGGAATCTGCTTAAAAGTTCTGTAGTTGCCAGTGAATACTGAAGATGCCACTGTTTGAACTTTCCCCCCTTTACTTCTTAAAGGTAGAAGCTGGATTATACTTTCTGATATAGTTTAAAGGGACATAAAAACCCAAACAAATCTCTGCCTTCTGCTACCAAATCCCACCCTGTACCACCACTATTGAACAGAGATTGGTACAATTTTGTATCATCAAAAGGTATCTTAGACTTTAGCTAGAGTCAAGGAGTAGGCATGTTTGAATATGCACATAATAACAAATATGCAAGAAAAAGTCTTAGATACATAATTAGAATGGTTAAAACTATCTTAAGGCAGGTGAAAAATATTTCTAATAGTTTTTATAAGTCAACAGTTAAGAAAGGATTTGATATTTCAAATTTGGATTTAATAAATTAAGAAATAGTTATAACATGTACTTAAACACGTACTTAACATGTACTTAAAAGTGAAATTTGTGGTGTTTGTCACTGATATGGTTTGGCTCTGTGTTCCCACACAAATCTCATCTTGAATAGTAATCCCCTACATGTCGAGGGAGGTGATTGAATCACGGAGACGCTTTCCCCCATGCTGTTCTCTTGGTAGTGAGTTATCACAAGATCTGATTAGATTAAAAGTGTGGCACTTCCCTTTCACTCACTCCTCTCTCTCCTGTCGCCTTGTGAAGAAGGTGCTTGCTTCTCCTTCACCTTCCTCCATGACTGTAAATTTCCTGAGGCCTCCCCAGCCATGCAGAACTGTGAGGTCAATTAAACCTCTTTTGTTTATAAATTACCCAGTCTCAGGTGGTATCTTTATAGCAGAGTGATAACAGACTAATACAGAAAATTGGTACAGGCAGAGTGGGGTACTGCTATAAAGATAACCTGAAAATATGGAAGTGACTTTGGAACTGGGTAACAGTCAGAGGTTGGAACAGTGTGGAGTGCTCTGAAGAAGACAGGAAGATGTGGGAAAGTTTGGAACTTTCTAGAGACTTGTTGAATGGCTTTGACCAAAATGCTGATAGTGATATGAACAATGAAGTCCAGGCTGAGGTGGTCTCAGATGGAGATGAGGAACTCGTTGGGAACTGAAGCAAAGGTCACTCATGCTATGCTTTAGCAAAGAGACTGACAGCATTTTGCCCCTGCCCTAGAGATCTGTGGAACTTTGAACTTGAAAGAGATGATTTAGGGTATCTGGTGGAAGAAATTTCTAAGCAGCAAAGCATTCAAGAGGTGATCTGGCTGATTCTGAAAGCCTTCAGTTATATGTGTTCACAAAGAGATGGTTTGAAATTGGAATTTGTGTTTAAAAGGCAAGCAGAGCATAAGGTTTGGAAAATTTGCAGCCTGACTATATGGTAGAAAAGAAAAATCCATTTTCTGGGGAGGAATTCAAGCCTGCTGCAGAAATTTGCATAAGTAACAAGAAGCTGAATGTTAATAGCCAAGATGATGGGGAAACTATCTCCAGGGCATGTACAGACCTTCACAGAAGGCCCACCCAAAATGGCTTCTTGGGCCAGGGCCACTGCTCTCTGCAGCTTCAAGACTTGGTGCCCTGCATCCCAGCCACTCCAGCTCCAGACGAGGCTGAAAGGGGCCAAGGTACAGCTAAGGCTATTGCTTCAGAGGGTGCCTCAAACCTTGGTGGCTTCCACTTGGTATTGGGCCTGCTGGTGTGCAGAAAACAAGAGTTGAACTTTGGGATCCTCTGCCTAGATTTCACAGGATGTATGGAAATGCCTGGATGTTCAGGCAGAAGTCTGCTGCAGGGGTAAAGCCCTCATGGAGAGCCTCTGCTAGGGCAATGCAGAAGGGAAATATGGGTTTGGAACCCCCACATGCAGTCCCCACTGGGGCACTGCCTAGTGGAGCTGTGAGAAGAAGGCTACCATCCTCCAAATCCCAGAAAGGTAGATCCATCAATAGCTTGCACCAAGAACCTGGAAAAGCCACAGGCACTCAATACCAGCTGGGAAAAGCAGCTGCAGGGGCTGTACCCTGCAGAGCCACAGGGACGGAGCTGCCCAAGGTTGTGGGAGCCCACCTCTTGCATCAACATGCCCTGGATATGAGACATAAAGTCAAAGGAGATTTTGGAGCTTCAAGATTTAATGACTGCCCAGCCAGGTTTCAGACTTGTCTGGGGCCTGTGGTCCCTTTGTTTTGACCAGTTTCTCCCATTTGGAATGGGAACATTTACCCAATGCCTGTACCTCCATTGTATCTTGGAAGTAACTAACTTCCTTTTGATTTTACAGGCTCATAGGTAGAAGGGACTTGCCTTGTCTCAGATGAGACTTTGGACTTGGACTTTTGAGTTAATGCTGGAATGAGTTAAGACTTTTGGGGACTGTTGGGAAGGCATGATTGGTTTTGAAATGTGAAAAGGACATGAGGTTTGGGAGGGGCCAGGGGCAGAATGATATGGTTTGGCTCTGCACCCCTATCAAATTTAATCTCAAATTGTAATCTCCATGTGTCGAGGGAGGGACCTGGTGGAAGGTGACTGGATTATGGGGCTGGTTTCCCTCATCCCGTTCTCACGATAGTGAGTGAGTTCTCATGAGATCTGAAAGTTTAAAAGTGTGGCACTTCCCCTTTGCTCACTCTCTCTCTCACCTGCCACCTTGTGAAGAAGGTGCTTCCTTCTCTTTCACCTTCTGCCATGATTGTAAGTTTCCTGAGGCCTCCTCAGCCATGTGGAACTGTGAGTTAATTAAATCTCTTTTGCTTATAAATTACCCATACTCTGGTTGTATCTTTATAACAGTGTGAAAACAGACTAATACAGTAAGTGAATTCAAACCATAAATGTATTTCCCTAGTTAACCCCTGTTCCTTTCTCTTATTTGTTAGTATAGTAAGGTATAAGAAGACAAACTGTTAAGTAGCTATTACTTTTATTCTGGAGTAAAGATTGCCCATCAGTTTTACTATACTTTGCATCTTGACATTTCTGGATAAAAGATGGGGAGAATAATAGAAGAAAGGACTGCTAACCATATTTCCTTAAAATCAGTGCTCATGTATGAAAAATTAATTTCCTGTGGTAATCTTCATATGCTGGTCAAATCTCCAAGTACAATATAATAATCTGTAACATAGCATTTAGATGGGTAATTAATATAAAGCCCTGGCTCCACTTAGTCTTCCCCATCCCACCTTGTCTCATCTTAATTAGTTTTCCCCTTCCCTAAAACCAGAGTATTATGCTCTGGAGGCATTTTGCCTTCTTCCTTGGCAGTGAGGATTGGCTCCTCTGTTCTTTTAAACATCCTTATATAATGTAGATTTTAAAATGTAAATGTAAAGTTAGCTAATAGTTCCTTCAAAGAAAAATTTCTGTTGGCAAAAGTCATCAAACTTGAAATGCTGATTTATAGTCCACACAAGGAAATATCCTCAGTAGTGGCTATATAACTTGCCAAACCCAGTTCAAAATGAAAATGTGATGTACCTTATTCAACAATTAAGAATTTTAAGACAGTGATAGCACAGCAGCAAACCAAGTGCTAGAAATCTTAGGCAGTGCAACAAGGCAAGAAAAAGAAACAAAAGGAATGCAGATTGGAATGGAAGAAATAAAATTGTTTCTATTTGTAGGTGATATAATTGTCTGCATAGAAAATCCCAAGGAATTTACACACACACAAAAATCCAAACTGTTAAATGAGTTTAGCAAAGACATGGGATACAAAGGCAATACAAAAAGAAATTGTAAATACTTGCAATGAACGACTGCAAACAAAATTAAAACCAGTGCCACTTACAATAGCTCTCTCCAAAATGAAATACTTAGGTACCCATTTAACAAGACATTACCAGCTTTGTATGCTGAAAACTCAAAATGTCCATGAAAGAAATCAAATGAGACCTGGATAAGTAGAGATACATACTGTTGATGGATTGGAATATTCAACATAGTAAAGATGTCAATTCTTTCCAAGCTGATCTACAAATTTAATGCAATTCCAATAAAAATCCCAGCAGGATTTTTCTGTAGATATAGACAACTTGATTCTAAAATTTATATAGAAAGCAAAGATACTAGAAGAGCCAAAACAATTTTGTAAAAAAAAAATAAGGTTGGAAGAATCACACTACCTGATTTTAAGGCTTACTTTAAAGCTACAAGAGAGCAAGACAGTGTGGAATTGATGAAGAGACAGACACATAGAACAATGGGACAGACTAGAGAGTACAGGAATAGGTCCATAGAAATATGGCCAATTGATTTTTTTTTCTTTTTGAGATGGAGTCTCGCTCTGTTGCCCAGGCTGGAGTGCAGTGGCATGATTTTGGCTCACTACAAGCTCCACCTCCTGGGTTCACGCCATTCTCCTGCCTCAGCCTCCCGGGTTTATTTTTATTTTTATTTTTATTTTTCTGAGACGGAGTCTTGCTCTATCGCCCAGGCTGGAGTGCAGTGGCATGAACTCTGCTCACTGCAACCTCTCCCTCCCGGATTCAAGCAATTCTCATGCCTCAGCCTCCTGAGTAGGTGGGATTACAGGCACCTGCCACCGTGCCCAGCTAATTATTGTATTTTTAGTAGAGACAGGGTTTCACTGTGTTGGCCAGGCTGGTCTTGAACTCCTGGCCTCAAGTGATCCACCAGCCTCAGCCTCCCAAAGTGCTGGGATTACAGATGTGAGCCACTGTGCTCGGCCTTGGCCAATTGATTTTTGGCAAAGATGGAAAGACAATTCAATGAAGAAAGGATACATAGTAGAGACCATGTAGAGGATACAGAGAACATTTTCAACAAATGGCCTTAGAACAATTAGGTTCCATATTGAAGAAGAAAAAAAAAAGAGTCTGGACCTAAATCTCACACCTTATATGAAAATTAACTCAAAATGCGGCATAAATCTAAATGTTAAACATAAAACTCAAAAACTTTTAGAAAACATTGGAGAAAGTCTTTATGACGTAAAGTTAGTCTGAGTCCTCAACATAACACCACAAAAGCACAATCAACTTAAAAAAAACTGATAAATATGATTTCATCAAAATTTTCCTCTGCAAAGAAGCAGGAAAAGGGCATAATAACATGTGGATACCACATTTTTGTAAAACAAAAAAAAATTTGCACAAAAATTGTATAAATGTAGTTGTGTTTTGGTATCCTTGAGTGGTGCCTAAGGGTGGACTGTAGAGTTATGTTGGACTCTATGCCCTCCTTTGGTGGTTGAATTTTTATGGGCATTTCTTACTTATAAACAAAGTCCTAAACCTCCCCACCACAGGCAGCTTTCAAATGAGCAGCTGGCTAGAAAAGCCATGCAGAGGTGAGGGTTGATTCCTCAGATTCCTCCCAAGTCTAAAATCCTAAGATTTTATGATTAGATCCTACCTAAGAGTGAAGGATTCCCCAAGTGAGAAAAAGTTTGCCATTTTTGAATTAAATTTCAGAATCACTAAAATAAGATTCTTAAAGCCCTAGTGTCATACCAGTGCCTTCTAATGGATTCAAACCTTGATGAATGCTGTTTATTCTTTGTCTTGAGTCACTTGATTTTTAAGTGGCTAGTAGACTCTTTCAAGTGCATTTTCTTAAAGAACCTTAAGTGAGTCCCCTTCTTTCGCAGAGCAGATGCAAGTGCAGTCCATTTATTGGACCACAGTACAGAAAGCTTAGTCTTCAGATGAAGTCTGATTTTCATCCTTAACAAGCCTGAGCTCTGGATTAGTGGAGTACAAACGTTAATCTAACTAATACAACCAACTGCAAATAAGGCATAGTTCCTTATAAGGAAAGGGTAGATCCAAGAGCAGTGCTGGATTTACTGCACAGTTAATGAAACTTCAGCTCAGGGACCCTCACCTGTGCACAGCCTTCCAAGGGCCTGTTGGGGCCCTAACGATGTGTTCACATTTTTTGTTATTTGCAAAAGACAGATATTTTGGCTACAATCAACAAAAACATCTCTTTCCACTTTGACTTTCCTTCCATCACATTTCTCTGTCTGATGAGTGGCAGCAGAGGGACTGTAAACATTTTGGGGATTTGATTAAGGGGATAAAGAGTTAGGGATAGGTTTCAGTGGAATTTAGTGGGATATGTTTTTGTGGTTTGCAGCAACTCTGTTTGTTAATTATTGTTAGCCCTATGAGTGTAGAAATGACTTTAGGTAGATTCCTACAGCTCACTGTGCCAATTCACTTGCTGAGGGGACATGAAAATCTAAACCAGAGGTGATGTTACAAAATGTGAATGTGTCCATTGGGCTCTAATGCTGGGAGTACTGGTTGGAGTAAGGACAAGAAGGTTTGAAATGTACAGAATCAAAGGTGTTCTGTGGAAAATTCCTCCAAATCTTATATCTTCTATATGAAATAAACTAAATAAGTGTTTTCCTGAATTTGACAACAATCCCTAAAAATGTAGAAGTTATCAATAATGAGTTGTAAAGCTGAAATAAACTTTTCTAATTTACCAGTAATAAAACTTTTTGATCAAACATGCTAGAGGAAAGGCAGATTTTTCTATTTTTTTTCATAGAAAATATTTCAAAACGGCCAGGTGTGGTGGCTCACACCTATAATCCTAACACTTTGGGAGGCCAAGGCAGGAGGATCACGAGGTCAGGAGATCAAGACCATCCCGGCTAACACGGTGAAACCCAATCTCTACTAAAAATACAAAAAATTAGCCAGGTGTGGTGGCACATGCCTGTAGTCCCATCTACTTGGGAGGCTGAGGCAGGAGAATTGCTTGAACCCAGGAGGCGGTGGTTGCAGTGAGCTGAGATCGTGCCACTGCACTCCAGCCTCGGCAACAGAGAGAGAGAGACTTCGTCTCAAAAAAAAAAAAAAAAAAAAAAAAAAGAAAAGAAAAGAAAAGAAAATATTACAAAATTATTGCTGTATTAATATGAAGAAGCAATCAATGGATATGCAGCCGCAAAGCCTCAGGGGAAGCGTATTGCAGAGGTGTGCCAGACAGTTAATTAAACAATTGCGATTTTTCTAGATTTTGTGAAATTTATGGTATTGTTAAGTATTTAAGCCTTGCAATTTGTTGTGATTTCTTTTTCTCATTCTAAATATATATTCACTTTCAGATCTAATTTTGTGTTCTTTTTCTTAAAGAGGTTTGCCCAAATTGTGTAAATTTCAAGTCCCACAAAATTTGGATCCCTGCATAGGAGCTGCTAAATATTTAGAAATAAGATAAAGCTTTTCCTTTTGGTTAAGAATTCTTAACATAGTCAAACAGGATCGTGGTTTACTTCATCCAGGATCTGACCTCTGTGATGGAATTGGTAGCTCTGGGGTGTCAGAGCTGAGAACAGTGAGAGACATGTAGATTCATCACCAATCACCCAGCAGGGAGGAAACCTGGGTGGAATCTGGCACCTAGTATGGATTTCTGTTCCAGAAAAGAAATCTTCCACAAAGAAGGTCTACTGAAATGACCTGGTGGAGCTTTTATCTAATTTAAAACAGGAAAGACTGTGAGGCTGTTCAGAGAAGTGTGAAACACTGGATTGGGGATATCTAGGTTCAATTCACCTAGGTTTGGTTTTCCCACTGTAAAGGAAAAGTTCAGTTAGGTTGACCCAGTGGAGGATGTTGAAGATACTCTCCTATCTTGCTGTCTCTTCTGGTCCTGTCAGTGACTGAGTACTGGGCTGGGCTGATGAATGTTATGGGAGATCCTATGGTCTATGGGGCCAGCAACCCCTGACATAATCTTGTAACAGTTTCTCTCCTTTACAAGAGCAGATAGGATTCAGATGCTAGGATTGTCATTCTCAGGCAAGTTGTGTCAATGTCACGGACCTTTTCCTGAAGAAAAGGAGTTTCCATGCATACATTACTCCTTAACCCATTAACTTGTATTCCTGCTTGCTTGGTCTTCTTGGTATATATGACCCCATTAAAAGATTAATTTGTCCTTTTACATCTCAAATAAAGGAAAAGAAAGTTATAATTCTGTTTCACCGTGGGCCCACAATTTGGCTTCAAGGTCAGTAATAAAAAATGGTCAGAACACCCCCTCTGTTTGCTGGACTGGCCACCTACAGGTCCCCACAGCAAGGGGTCCCAGGTTTCAAGAAAACTCCTTCTGTCTTCTCTGAGCTCCCAATCCTGAAAGAGTCTGGGAATCTATACAATTCACATGATTGAAGACCCTTCCTCTGAGCTGGAGTCAGGGTGGGTAATACCTGGAAATTACTTAACACTGCATTTCATAGGGAATAAAAGGTGTGTGGAAGCCTTTAACTAGTCTCCAATGCTTGACAACCTGGAATTTCCATTTCAGTGTGATCAAAAGAATCAGAGTACAATATAGTCCAGAAAAGTACACTGTTCCTAATTTTAGCAGTTCTGACAAAAATGGGCCACTGTCTGAATTATCAAGTAATTCTTTTATTTGGCTGTCTAGGTTTTTTTGGGATTCAGTGATAAAGTCTGTACTCCAGGATAACTATGAGAGAGAATAATGGGAGAGAATGACAGGAGGATATTGGCTGTAAGGTGGAGCAGGACAATGGCAGGTCTGACCCCAGCTTCTTTAAACAAAGGCATTTCCCAGAGGACATAAAGTATTCCTGGTGCGGTGAATCCTGTGAGATCTCATCTTTCCTTACATTTTAAAAAATTTTTCATTTCTGGATAGAATGAACTTGAAGAATCAAGTACTACATCACAGTCATGCATACACATGGACACACGGAGGTGGGTTAGCAAAGCAAATAGTCCCATCCTTGATGCTGGTTTGAGGCTACTCCTGAAAGAAGCTACATTTCAGGTAAAGAAGGACTTCTCTCTCCTAGTTCACCCAAATTCATAATCAAGTCATTAAAAAGAAGCAAAGTCGAGGGTTGGTGACTTTTTTTGATGCCCACTTTCTTCTGTTTTAAAGGAGATCCTAAAGGAACCGGCTGAAATACTTTTTCTGTGAAAAAATTTCTACCTTGGTTCTCCTGCCCTGAGCATTCTCACCCAATCCTCCCTGAATCCAGTGCTCACTCTCTTGTAATAAGACCTGAATTGTATTTCCTTTGATTCATCATCAGCATATTTCATGATTTTCTTTCTAACGGCATCAGGCACTGCTTTTCTCTATGCCTGGTAAAGGTATCTATCTTTTCATCCTCCCCAGAAGCTGTACCAAAGCTGACAGTCTGTGAGGTTCCACCCATTTGGTTGTGGGAGCTCTCCTACTATAGTGATAGCTGTCCCCGTGGGACCTGGTGCTTGCTCAGGCCTATGAATGGACACTCACTACCTCTGCTCTTATCCTACCCCACCTTTTTCCATGTCGGACTTGATCTGCTCCTCCAGATCCTCTGGGGACACATAGAAGTCCTCTTCTGACACTGACGGCTCGGGCCGGCAATGTCCACAGCAGCAGTTGCAGCAGCAGCACAGGCAGCAGCAAAAATAGCAGCCCGTCAAGAGGCCAATGATGACAAACAGGGCCTAGGGAAACAGAGGCAAAGCAAAATGGGGATGAGGGGTGATGGGGTGAGGGGAGAACCCACGAAATCAAGTCTGTACCCAGGTAACCCCAGAGACCTGAAGAGTTCACAGTTCACCCCACAGGCCACATCTTCACCCTCATCCTTACTCCACATAAGAACTATTTCACTTCCTTAGAAACCAATTTCCTGGTAAAGTTTTGCCTAATAAATTAGACCCACAGGAAATGACTTGTAGCCAAAGTAATAAAGTATGGCCTTTCTTTTTTTATTCTTAAGCTATATGGTGATCATTATTAAGAGCAGAGCAAAGCAAGACAAAAACCAAAAAACCAACCAACAAAACCTCTGCAGGTCAAATGAGTTAGCAAGCCCCCTGCCCAGGGGAGCTGAATCATTCTCACCAGAATGATAAAGAATGAACTGTCCGATACCTCCCCCTCCTACACTCACATTCCTGCTGGTCACCAAGTCCTGGAGAGCATCTCTCCTCAAGTCTCTTGCATCCTCCCTCATGCCTGTATCCTGGCCAGCAGGGCTTCAGAACAGACCTTCACTATGTCTAGTCTGGACACTTCAGCAGCCTCCCCTCTGGCCTCCCTCAAATCCATGCTGCACATTGCTGATACAGTGAACTTTCTGAAATACATGTTCTCTTGAATCCATGCGATGGCGCTCCTGTCTCTGAGATACAGCCATGATCCTTATTACGGTGATCTGGCTCTGCCAATGCCTCCCTGCACCAGCACAGCCCTGTTCTTGCCTTTCATTGCCTTATAGCTCTGCTCTCCCTGTGGATTCATCTGTCTGGACGTCCACCTCCCAGTTCCCCAGTCACCTAACAAAATATCCACCTGGTGTGTAAGACTCATCTTAAAGATCCCTTCTATGACATCTTTCCTGATCCTGCCCAAAACAATGACTCCCTCCTTTGTCCCCAGTTGCATTTCATGCAGACTTCTACTTTGGTGCTTTTTTTAAGGGATACTTTTAGAACATTGATCAGTTTGGACTAGACTATGAGCTTCCTGCAAGCTGGCACTGTCAGCTAGTCATCTTTCAGTTCCTCCTACTGAAGGACTTAGTACCTCGTATGTGTTAGATGCTTATAAAATACCAGCTGAATTAATGATTGTATAAAGTAATAAATAAACAAATGATTTGCTCCACCTGGTGAACAGCAGCTGGGTTTCCCCCAAAACATGAAAGGTTTGCTCGCTGTTTGTTATAGCTAAAAACTGAAAGAAACTCTCAACTCCTCCAATATGAAGTTATAAAAAGTCAGTTTTTGTGAATTGAGCAAAATCAATTTAAGATTGTATCAAAAATATGTAATTTGAAATAGAAATAAAGGGGTTTATATACCTTTAATTGAAACACAGATTTTATCTAATTAAGGGAGCAAGAGGGATAAAGAGGACTTTTGTGCCTGTGTATTTCTTCAATAACTTCAGGTAGAAATCTTTAATGTTGACAGCCCTCACCTGCCCCACTCCTGCTCCGTAGACCTGGACTTCATCTCTGATTCTGGCCCCAGGTGTGAGGTGGAGCCTCTGGTGGCTTGGAGCAGGGGAGCTTCAGTCACATCCTCAAACATACAATCTCTTTGCTATGGAAAATTTACATTTTCGTAGTCTTAGATAAATTACTCTGAAAACAACCGCAACACCGGCCACCTCACTAACAGTCTCCACAGCCTCCTGTGCAGTGTTCTTGAGACATTGCCCCAAGAAACTCCTCCCTTTTTAAAGCTATTTTTGTCCTTTTTGTTTTTACTATGCAATTCCCATATTGTTCTCTTCTCTGAATTTTTCTTTCATTCATATAATGTTTTGTTCTTTATTCCAACTTGATTGTCTGCCTTCTGTGGAAATAGACTTGCTTTATCCTTTACAGTGCTTAGTACAGTACTAGGCACAGGTAGGTGTCTAATATTTTTATAAGTACATATTTTTGTGGTACACTGATTCATTCATTTAGTGCATATTTAACACATGATTGCTACATGCAGGGCCACTCTGATGGGTGCCGTGAAATTGGGCTTTGGCACAAGGAGAAGGAAAAATACTTTTTTTGTGGTCTTATGTTTAAAGAACCACACCAGGAATTATTTTGCATGTCTCTCACACTACTGGGCAGATTCTGCTTGTCCATATGAATTTTGATCAATTTTGTCAGCTTCCAAAGCAAGGAAGTTTATTCTCATTTTTATGCAGGCAGGCCCTGATGTGCCATCAGGTGGATGTGTGTAATTATCTGGACCTGCCTTTGCAGTATCTTCCCACAGAAACAGTGTCACGCCCAGAGGTTGAGTTCCCACGCAAACCCACAAAAGCTTGTACTGTCCTATGAACATTCAATCTACTGTCATAAATGACATTGTCAGTGTATACACTCTCATTCCAAATTCCAAATCTGCTCAACAGGAACTTGTCTCTCCCCTAAGTCTTCAACAACAGAGAAAAGGGTTTCAAATGGGAATCCCAGGTATCCCCGAGAAACAGAACTCTGAGGACTATAGCAAGCATATTAGGCTAGGTTGCAAGAATACTTTTGCATGCTGATGTACAAAAACATATTCTCTCTCTTCCTGCATACATAAAACTCAATTTAGCAAGATTTAGTGGAAGAAAATAGCAATCAGATACTACTATTAAACCTGCCTTTTTAGATATTTAATAATTATTATTATTATGTATTGGAACTTATATGAATGTGAACTGTCCACAAAATATGTTGATGGACTACATGTATGACCCATGTGTAAATATACTTTTATCAGAAGATAAGGATATTAATATTCACAAACAAATAAAAACCATCACCAAACATAGATATACTAGAGATTCCTAGGAAACCAAACAAAATTTACCACACGAACGTCAATTCTGATTGAACTAAGCCCTTAAAAATGTCACCCTTTTCTTGACTACGTATCCATTTTGCTCTCTGTCCCCCTGTCTCTGCCTCTCCAATTCCCTGTCCTCCACTAGTAAATTCTCACCTTTCCCCCTCATTTCCTCCTCCTCTACCTCACAGCAGGCTCCAAGTGAGTCTCTGACATAATTATCACTTATTTTCCCCAGTATTGTGTTTGCTGATGTAGCCTATGCTATAGATAGAAAAGGACATGGCTAAATTTGCCCTGTAATAATTTATTAAGCAGTTGTCACACTAATAAATTATTTTTGGTTTTGAGAAATGAGTCAGCCCTTAATTAGTCATTATAAAGAATTAATCTGAAGCTCCAAATTCAAATATAATTAATGTCTAGAAGTATTTTAAATCATGTTGTATCTTACAATTATTTGATGAGCTAAACCAGAAATGATCCTAAATAATAGCATTCAGTGGAAGCAATATCTCCTTTTATTTACCAGAGTTTAATAGCAGGAAGATTAGACTTCCTTTGAGATGGAATCTAAAAGAGTGATTAATATCATGGTCTTACAGGAGATTGTGAAGAAAGGAAATTCAGTTTCACCTTTGCCCACCAGCTCGACAGCATGAAGTAGGTGTTAACGTTTTCGTCTCCAAACTGCTCGGCCACGTAGAGTCCCAGCGATCCGTACTTGTCGTATATGCTTCTCTTTGAAATGTCGGTAAGTATGGCGTGGGCGTTGTTGATTTCTTTAAACTTCTCAGTAGCAGCTGGATCATCTGGATTCTTGTCTGGATGGTGTTTCAGGGCCAATTTTCTTTTAAAATAAAAGAAAAACAAGGAGAGTGTGTTATTTGACAAGAATGAACCATGGCATTTTAGAAGGGCACTGTTCATTTGTATATTCTTTATTAGTGCAAATACTGTGAAATGGTAAGTTTCAGACTAGCGGTGATTAACAAGTACATTTTCACTAAATGATGTCTCTTGTTTCGAATGCACAGGCGCAATAGTACTATTTCTCCTCTCACATTTCCAGAGGAATTCTCAGTATCTGCATGACTGTTGAGTCTGAGAGACATTTGTTGTTGGCAAATATGCGAAGTTTCTTTTTACCAAGAAGCTATCAGTAGCCTGCCCCTACAGACCTTTAAGAGTTTCAGCAACAGGACCAGTTTACACCAAACTTCCATTTAGAACCAGAAGAATTTTCCAGAATTAACAGAACGTCACAACATATATTCTAAAAGTTCAACTCAGCTATCAAAAAAGTCTCTCTTGAACAAAATTAAGACCCCTTCATTAATCTTCCACAAGTCCTAACTATCTCTTGGTTTTCTGAACAAATACTGTGACTTCCTTTGTATTCAAATGCATATTTGGCCTCTTTCTAAATAGGGTTTTCCACTTAATAATCTATAGAAATTTTCTTGTGGGCATAAGGCCTTCTCCTCTGTGGATCAGAAAGCAGTTCCTGAGGGACTCTGCTGGAAATTCCAGCTGACTCATCTCCCTACTGTGCCTATCATACGTCTATGTAGGAACACACCTTAAGCTTTTGTTTATTGTATTAGTTTAGAACAAATTGTTTCATTTTAAAACAGTAAGTCCAGAAGTAAAGCAGAAAACTAAAGTATACCTTATAAATCAATCTACATGATAAATGGAAAAAATCACATCTATTTTAGGAACTGAAGTATTATTGATTAGGAAGTAGATGAATATTTAAGGAGCTCAGCATCAGGATGCTTTAATTACCAAAATATTTAAAAGCATAAATCATGATGTATAATCCATTCTAATCCTAAACACAGAATAAATTTTTAAAAATCAAACAATGATGGTTCATCTTAAATTTATTTAACCAAAACTTTTTTTCATCCTTTTTGAAAGATATCTGGGGTACTTATAAATTCTTATAGATAGGACCATTGGAGACATGTTTTTTTACATACAGAATTTATAATGAAATATTTGCTAATAGCATAAAATGCCTTTTATCATTTTTTTACTTTTATGTTTACTACATTTCAGCACTGTTAATATTCCTTGAATTCTCACTCTGGGCCCTGAAATAGGAATTGCAGCATTTCCCCCCCATGGTTCCAAAGATATCACATCTAGGCCAGTCAAATGAAAGGGCTGTTATTTCTGCCTTGAAAGGAAGAAATCTCCAGGCGGACAGATCACTTGAGGTCAAGAGTTTTAGACCAGCCTCATCAACAAGCCCATCTCTACTAATTAGCCAGGTATGGTGGCACACACCTGCAATCCCATCTACTCGGGAGGCTGAGGCAGGAGAATTGCTTGAACCCGGGAGGTGGAGATTGCAGTGAACCAAGACTGCATCACTGCACTCCAGCCTGGGCGACAGTGAGACTCCAAATCAAACAAACAAACAAAAAAACAGGAAGGAAGAAATCTCTGGAAAATGCCTCTTTACATACATTTTCTTGTTTCCAGGGTGGCTTCCTGTCATTTTTTAAACAGCTTGGATCTCTGTCAGCTCACAAGGGCAGATGCACCCAATCCATTTATCACACTCCTAACAATGGAGTTGGCAAATTCGGAGAGCTGGAACACTTCCACTTGTAACATATCCAATTCCTGGTCATCAGCAACATTTTGATTCCTCTTGGCAGATACTCTTGGCTCTGAGGAATCCTCGGGAAATATGGTGGGCAGAGACAGCTGCCAAAACTCTACAACCGTCAAGGAGGTGGTCGTGCAATGCCTCACCCTCTTGCATGTTGTCCATAGAGAAAGGAAACAACTATAGAATGTAGGGTTTAAGGAAGTGCCTGGAATATTTTTAAATAGAATAGGCACCTATCCATTGTTAAAGGTATTTGTTGTCACTTCTACATTGATACTTAAAGTGACATAATATTCAACCGGAATGTGAGCCTTTAATTCTAAATGTCTCCACACTCTTGGTCACCTGTCAATGTGGCATGGCTATAGCTAATATTAGAAATAGCATTCAATGCCTCTAATTTCCACTTCAAAATCTAATGACAGCTTTCAACTAAAATGCATAGTGAATTTAATTAGTGGCAGATAAGATAAACATGTGGTTTATAGTTATAATTATCTAAAGCCCTCAAGATCTTCCTATTTTGAGGCAGTGGCATAATTCTAAGAGTTACAGTGTTTTGCTCCATTCTCTTCCTTTCCCCATCCAACATTTCAAGATTCAATCAAACTACTGCTACCTACCACTCTCTACCAGTCTCTGAGTCACCTGAGGCCTGATTCTAACCATGCTGTCCCAGCTCTTAAAATATTTTAATGTCTGTCAATCTCATGGTTTATATGAGGCTGTTATATATACCGTTTGGATATTCTCTAAGTGCATGTAAGTCCTTTACAAATTTTTACTTTGGTTTTTAAAATTAATTTGTGGTATTTTAAAAATGCATATTCTAGATACGAATTCTTTTTTCAGTTATATGTATTGCCTATATCTTCTCCCATTCTGGGGCTTTCTTGTTGTTTTACTTTATGGTATCTCTTGGTAATCACAAATTCTTTATTTTAATTTACTGAATTAACCAATTTGTTCCTCAATTCAGGAAGATATTGTTCTATAAACTCTCTATAACTCTAAAATCTTTATAGCTTTTCCTTTCATATGGAAGTCTATGGCCCACTTATACCTGACATTTTAATGTGCTGGAGGGTAGATGTCTAATCTCACTTGCTTATATAGATATTCCACTCTTGTAGCACCATTTATTAGGAAAAGAAAATCCTTTCCCTGGATTTCTGGGATCTCTATTCTGCTCCATTGGTCAATTTGATTATTTCTGGGCCAATAACAGTCTAACATGTGATGCTTTAAAATATGTCTTCATATCTTAAAGAGCAAATTCTGCCATATTGCTGTTCTTCAAGAGTTCTGTGGTTATTCTGGGTCCTGTACATTTCCACATGAATTTTAGAATTAGCTTGTCAATTTACACACACACACATACACACACACACACCCCCCCCCAAACACATGCACACACATTCACACAACCTATTGAGATTTTTATTGCAATTGCATTGACTCTATAGATTAATTTGGAGATTGACTTTTGTATAATATGTCAACCTATTTCGAACTTTTTAACGAATTTTAAAGTTTTATCATTTTTACCTTTATGTCCTATGTATATTTTCTTGGATTTAGTCCTGGGAGCTCAATTTTTTGTGGTTTTGACATTTAAAAATGTTCCTAATTATTTATTGCAGATAAAAATAATTTTTTTCTATTTTTATGCTTAGGTTTGAAATAATTGTTGTATGTTGATTTTTTTATTCTTCCAACTTGCTAAGCTCATGTCCAAATTTTATTAAATTATAAATCTTTTAAATTTTCTACATAGACAATTATATAAGCTCAAGTGATAATTGGATTTTTTCCCTTCAAATCCTTATGTCATTTACATTTCTTCCCTTATTGTACTGCCTTGGATAAGACCCCCCACCCCAAGTACGATGTCAAAAGTGGCTGTAACAGGCGTCCTTCTTCTGAATTCACTAAGAGTGAATGGTTGTCGAATTTTATCAAATGTTATTTCTGCACCTATAGAGGAGATATATTGTTTCTCTTTTGGTCTGTTAATGTGATTGATTGAGTTTTTAAATGTTAGATGAAGCTTATGTTTCTGGGATAAACTTAATTTGGTCATTATGTATTTTTAAAATTTATTTCTGGGCTTGGTTTTCTAATATGTGAATTAAACTCTATAAATTTTCCTCTAAGTGCTATTTTGACTGCATTTCACATCTTAATATGTAGCATTGAATTATAGATATTTTATAATTTTAATTATAGTTTGTTATTTTTAGCCACAAGTTGTTTTAAATTATACCTCCTAATTTTCAAATATATGGAAAATTTCCAGCTATTTAAAAATTTTGCTCTTTAACATAATTGCATTGCTGTTAGAGAACATATTTGGTATGATTGAAATCCTTTAAAATTTGAGACTTTACTTACGTCTTATTATTTTTATAAATGTTCCATGTGTGTTTGAAAAGGGTATATATTCTGTTCTTATTGGGTACTTTGTTTTTATAGCTTTTGATTTTGTTTGTTAATTGTTTTGTTCAAATCTTCTATATCCTTAGCCATTTTATTGATTTATCAAGCCAGATGTGTTAAAACTTTCCACTATGAATGTAGATTTGCAGATTTCTCCTTAAAGTTCTGCCAACTCTTTGTTTTGTATATTTTAGGCCATGTGTTTTAGAAGCCCATAAACTTATAACTGTTATATATTCTTGGTGAATCAATTTTTTTATTATACTTTAAGTTCTGGGGTACATGTGCAGAACATGCAGTTTTGTTACATAGGTACACACGTGCCATGGTGGTTTGCTGCACCCATCAATCCATCACCTACATTAAACATTTCTCCTAATGTTATCCCTCCCCTAGCCCCCCACCCCCAGACAGGCCCCACTGTGTGATATTCACCTCCCTATGTCCATGTGCTCTCATTATTCAACTCCCACTTATGAGTGAGAACATGTGGTTTTTGGTTTTCTGTCCTTGTGATAGTTTGCTGAGAATGATGGTTTCCAGCTTCATCCATGTCCCTGCAGAGGACATGAACTCATTCTTTTTTATGGCTGCATAGTATTCCATGGTGTATATGTGCCACATTTTCTCTACCCAGTCTGTTATTGATGGATATTTTGGTTGGTTCCAAGTCTTTTTATTGTGCATAGTGCCGCAATAAACTTACGTGTGCGTGTGTCTTTATAGTAGAATGATTTATAATCCTTTGGGTATATACCCAGTAATGGGATTGCTGGGTCAAATGGTATTTCTAGTTCTAGATCCTTGAGGAATCGCCACACTATCTTTCACAAGGTGGAACTAATTTACACTCCCACTAACAGTGTAAAAGTGTCCCTATTTCTCCACTTCCTCTCCAGCATCTGTCGTTTCCTGACTTTTTAATGACCACCATTCTAATTGGCGTGAGATGGTATCTCATTGTGGTTTTGATTTGCATTTCTCTAATGACCAGTGATGATGAGTATTTTTTCATGTGTCTGTTGGCTGCATAAATGTCTTCTTTTGAGAAGTGTCTGTTCATAACCTTTGCCCACTTTTTGATGGGGTTGTTTGTTTTTTTCCTGTAAATTTGTTTAAGTTGTTTGTCGATTCTGGATATCAGCCCTTTGTCAGATGGATAGATTGCAAAAATTTTCTCCCATTCTGTAGGTTGCCTGTTCACTCTGATGGCAGTTTCTTTTGCTATGCAGAAGCTCTCTATTTAATTAGATCTCATTTGTTAATTTTGGCTTTTGTTGCCATTGCTTTTGGTGTTTTAGTCATGAAGTCTTTGCCCATGCCTATGTCCTGAATGGTATTGCCTAGGTTTTCCTCTAGGATTTTTATGGTACTAGGTCTTACATTTAAGTCTTTGATCTATCTTGAGTTGATTTTTGTATAAGGTGTAAGGAAGGGGTCCAGTTTCAGTTTTCTGCATATGGTTAGCCAGTTTTCCCAACACGATTTATTAGATAGGGAATCCTTTCCCCATTGCTTGTTTGTGTCAGGTTTGTCAAAGATCAGATGATTGTAGATGTGTGGTGTTATTTCTGAGGCCTCTGTTCTGTTCCACTGGTCTATATATCTGTTTTGGTACCAGTACCATGCTGCTTTGATTACTGTAGCCTGGTAGCATTGTAGCATAGTTTGAAGTCAGGTAGCATGATGCTTCCAGCTTTGTTCTTTTTGCCCAGAATTGTCTTGGCTATGCGGGCTCTTTTTTGGTTCCATATGAAGTTTAAAGTAGTTTTTTCCAGTTCTGTGAAGAAAGTCAGTGGTAGCTTGATGGGCATAGCATTGAATCTATAAATTACTTTGGGCAGTATGGCCATTTTCACAATATTGTTTCTTCCTATCCATGAGCATGGAATGTTTTTCCATTTGTGTCCTCTTATTTCCTTGAGCAGTGGTTTGTAGTTCTCCTTGAAGAAGTCCTTCACATCCCTTTAAGTTGGATTCCTAGGTATTTTATTCTCTTTGTAGCATTTGTGAATGGGAGTTCACTCATGATTTCACTCTCTGTCTGTTATTGGTATATAGGAATGCTTGTGATTTTTGCAGATTGATTTTGTATCCTGAGACTTTGCTGAAGTTGCTTATCAGCTTAAGGAGATTTGGGGCTGAGACAATGGGGTTTTCTAAATATACAATCATGTCAACTGCAAACAGAGACAATTTGACTTCCTCTCTTCCTATTTGAATACCTTTATTTCTTTCTCTTGACTGATTGCCCTGGCCAGAACTTCCAATGCTATGTTGAATAGGAGTGGTGAGAGAGGGCATTCTTGTCTTGTGCCATTTTTCAAAGGGAATGCTTCCAGTTTTTGCCCATTCAATATGATATTGGCTGTGGGTCTGTCATAAATAGCTCTTATTATCTTGACATACGTTCCATCAATACCTAATTTATTGAGAGTTTTTAGCATGAAGGGCTGTTGAATTTTGTCAAAAACCTTTTCTGCATCTATTGAGATAATCATGTGGTTTTTGTCATTGGTTTGGTTTACTTGATGGATTATGTTTATTGATTTGCATATGTTGAAGCAGCCTTGCATCCCAGGGATGAAGCCAATTTGTTCATGATGGATAAGCTTTTTGATGTGCTGCTGGATTCGGTTTGCCAGTATTTTATTGAGGATTTTTGCATCCATGTTCATCAGGGATATTGGCCTGAAATTTTCTTTTCTTGTTGTGTCTCTGCCAGGTTTTGGTATCAGGATTATGCTGGCCTCATAAAATGAGTTACAGAGGATTCCCTCTTTTTCTATTGATTGGAATAGTTTCAGAAGGAATGGTACCAGCTCCTCTTTGTACCTCTGGTAGAATTCGGCTGTGAATCCATCTGGTCCTGGACTTTCTTTGGTTAGTAGGCTATTAATTACTGTCTCAATTTCAGAACTTGTTATTGGTTTATTCAGGGATTCGACTTCTTCCTGGTTTAGACTTTGGAGGGTGTCAAATTTTTATCATTATGAAGTATCCCTCTTTATCTGTAGTAATGCTTTCTGTCTTCATTTTAATTTTAATAAAGCTATACAGCTTTCTTTTGGTAAGCATCTGCATAGCATCTTTGCCCCTCCTTTTATTTTCAAATTTTCTGTATTCTTAAATATTAGATATGTCTTTTGTAAAAACCATATGATGTCAGTTTTTTATTCAGAGTGACTTTTTTCTTTTAATTGAAGCATTTGGTCTATATTTATTTTTAATATAATTTCTGATATTTTTCAGGTTTAGTCACCATATTCTATTTGTCCTTTCTAAAATATACTCATATTTCTTTTCCCTTTCCTTTCTTGCCTTCTTGTTGGATTAATTTCTCATTACTCTACTTTTTTTCCCTGTTGGTTTAGAAATTATGTATTCTTTTATCATTCTTTTCAAATCCACTGGGGATTAATCCACAGTTTTCTTTTAAAAAACAATAAGTTTTTATTTCACCTCAATTTTGAAAATTTCCCTGGATGTAGAATTGTAGGTTATCAGTTACCTTCTTTCACCATATTGAAGACTTTTGTCCTCTGTCTTCTGGCTTCTGTTACCTTGGTTGAAAAATCAGCTGTAAGCCTAATTGTTGTGCTTTAAAAGTAATAACGTATTTTTTCCTCTGGTTGCTATAAAGGCTTTACATGTTTAGATTCTGGAAGTTTTCCTGTGATATGCCTGGGTATAGAGTTCTTTGTCTTTATTTTGCTTGCTTTTATTGAGTATATGTGGTTTAATATCTTTCATGAACCTGGAAAATCAACATGTTGTTTTTTCAAATGGCTTTTTCCCATTCTCTTTCTACTCTCCTTTTTAGACTCCACTTGCTTATATCTAACTTAATAAATCTTCTATGTTTTTTATCTTTTTCCATTTTCCATCCTTTTGTAATTCTTTCTTGTTAATGAAACTTCGTTTTTATCTTGTTAATAAATCTTCTATTTTTAAATCTTTTTTCATTTTCCATCTTTTTGTAATTCTTCCTTGGTATTTTCTTCTGAGCTATCTTCCAGTCAACTCTCTAACCTGATAAAACCTACCTTTGGGTTTTTTCCTTTGGTGGTTGTATTTTCTGTTGTAGAGTTTCTATTTCTTTTGCAAATCTGAAATATCCCTTTCCATAATTTTCAGGATTTTTTAAAAAAATTCTCAGTCTCGTATTTTATCTTCTTGGTCATAGATAGTTATTTTAAGATCTGTATCTGATCATTCAAATGTCTAAAATTCTCATGGCTCTGTTCCTATTATTTCTGCTAAATCTTGTTCATATTGTCTTGATTTGTATGCTTATCTCTGTGGCAAACATTGCATTAAAACATATTTAAGAAATAATTTGAGGACTAAGAAGATATTATCTTAAACCAGAAAGTGTTTTTATTTCCTATTTTCAGATTTCTGTGGTCTTTGCAAAACTAAGATCATCTTAATCCAATATTAAAGATCAAGGTTTCCTTGGCTACCCAGATGACTCAAAGTTCAGTTGCAGTCCATACAAAACTGGTGTTCCTATTATTTATTTCTCTGTAACAAGCTACATAAAGTTTAAAGTTTAGTAACTTAAAACAATGAGAATTTTATTTAATTGCTCAAATGTTGTCATTGAGCAGAACTTGGTGGGGACAATTTTGAGCTCTGCTTGGCATTGGCTGAGGAAACTTCATTGGAGCTGATGGATATGCTCCCAAGATGGCTTCACATATATGCCGATAAGTTGGTGCTGACTGTGGTTGGGAGCTGAGCTAGGGCTGCTGTCTGGGGAACTCTGTTCTCCATGTGGCTTTTCCTCATGGCTAGATAAGGCTTCTCACAACAAGATGGTCTTGGGGTAATTAAATTTCTTGAATGGTGGCTAGCTTAAAACAAAAGCAGAAACTGGTAGACCTTTTTAATATTTAGGCACAGCATCACTTCTGCCATATTCTATGGGTTAAATTGAGTCAGAGAGCCATCCCAGATTCATGACTTATAACACAAGGACATGAAAACCAGCGGGCATGGTTGTTGACGACCACCAAAGTAATTGTCAACCACAGAAGATTTCCTTCTAGTTTACCCTTTCTCCTGGATTACAGCACTTCAGAATCTCAATAAAATTGCAGGACCTTCATCCTTGTTGGACTAGTGTCCAAGTTTTCTCCTTTTTTTGTCTGTAGGGCTGTTTTTTAAAGTCCTGCTTAGCCTTTCAGCTTCTGTCCTCCAAGATCAGGGCCCAGTTAGCAGTAATTCTTTACTCTCAAATGCTTTTAAGATATGGGGGGGGCAGTGGGAGGTGGGGTGCGGGGGGTGGGGGGTGTGTTCTTTCAGTTTTTCTAGTTGCTGTCAGCAGGAGGAACAATCGCTACAAATTACCTAGTCAGTGAGAACCAGGAAACTCCTGATGATCACTTATGTCTTTGTTGTCTTCTTTCAACTGTATGTTAATCCCACCAAAGGCCTTACATGCTGTTACACAAATGAGCCAAAGACAGCCTCTGTGTATTGGCCCCTAGCTTTTTAAAAATTTCTTCACTGCAGGATGAAACCCAGTAGCTCAAAAGCCTGCCAGCACCAAAGTCAGGTTTTTACACATCTAACTGTTTATGTATTTATTCTTAAATATTTTTAAAATTTCAATAGCTTTTGGAGTACAGGTGGTTTTTGGTTACATGGATGAATTGTATAGTGGTGAAGTCTGAGATTTTAGTGCATCCGACACCTGAGTAGTATACATTGTAGTTTTTTATCCCTCACCCCCTTCCACCCTCCCCCTTCTGAGTCTCTGAAGTCCCTTATGTCACCCTGTATGCCTTTGTGTACCCATAGCTTAGCTTATAAGTGACAGCATACAGTGTTTTGGTTTCAATTCCTGAGTTATCTATTTAGAATAATGGCCTCCAGCTCCACCCAAGTTGCTGCAAAAGACATTATTTTTCTCTTTTTTATAGCTGAGTAGTATTCCATGATGTATATATATCACATTTTCTTTAGCCACTCATTGGTCAATGGGCACTTAGGTTGGTTCTGTATCTTTGCAATCGTGAATTATGCTGCAATAAGTACATGCATGAACATGTCTTTTTGATATATTGTGTTATTTCCCTTTGTGTAGATACTCAGTAGTGAGATTGCTGGATCAAATGGTAGGTCTATTTTTAGATCTTTAAGAAATCTCAATGCTGTCTTCCACAGTGGTTGTACTAATTTACATTCCCACCAGTAATGTATAAGCATTCCTTTTTCACCACACCTGTGCCAACATTTATTGTTTTTTGACTTTTTAATAACGGCCATTCTTGCAGGAGTAAGGTGATATCTCATTGTGGTTTTAGTTTGCATTTCCCTGATGATTAGTGATGTTGAGCATTTTTAAATATGTTTGTTGGCTATTTGTATATCTTCTTTTGAGAAATGTCTATTTAACCCATCCAATTATCTAAAAAATAGCCCAACTATCAGATTTCCAGCCACGTAGAGCCAGTCTGTTTTACCTACCCTGCAAAACCTCACTCCGCTTCTGCTGGCTTTTGATAAGATAGAGCTTTGTGGTTATAAGACCTCAAGCTTTTATAGCTCTTTGGACCTCTCTGACTCAAAGACCTGCTATGCTGCTGGATGACGTAACTAGACCCATAAGCCCCTGTTTTGACCCCCTCTTCCTTAGAAGTTCCCTCACCCTCCTCTCCCGGATGGAGCCCCTTCACTGAAAGCCCCTGGGCAGTCTTATGCTGTGAGGGCCCCTCTCACACAGCCATATCGAAGCACCCAAGCACCAACAAAGCTTATTATGTGTTACTGCCTCTTGTGGTCATATCTTTTCTCTTGATCAGCCCCTGAATCCCTCAAACCCCCTATAACCACTTCATGCACTTGCACCTAGTACAACTGCCCTCCCACAAGAAGCTTGAGTACAGTATGTGGCTGAGAATGCTAGCAAGGCTCAGGGACTCAGGAGCCACTGGGCCTAGGATTAGTCTCTGTCCTTCATAAGGGACAGAATAGAAAGCTCAGGGCACCATTTGGTTTCAAATTGCAGATTGTGATGCCAGTGCTACCCCTGCTGTGTAATTATTTCTGAAACACCTGCTACCATAGTACATGATTCAAGTACTTTGACCAGCAAGGCCCCACTGAGGACACACTGAAGGCCACATTACACAATCCTATGATTTTCTCACATTTGCAGATGGAATATCTGAGCAACTCACCCCAACCATTGTTTGAGTGTTCTGTCATTTTCTGGGATGCAGTCACCTTTGTGATTCAAGACAGATGGCATGAGATAACAATAGGAACCGTAGATGATGAGCTGTTTCAGAGAATTGGTCTTTTCCCTCATACAGAACCATATGGAGAGTCAAGTGCTGACCTCTAGTGGTAGTGGAGATGGTGAAACCACTGTGTCTCAATCATTGCATGACAAGTATTTTCCCTCATTTTTACTAGAATGTGTATTGACTTTATGAGGAATTATACTTGATTTTTTAAATGTAAGGATTAAAAGTACAACAATACTTAATCTTTTTTTTAGGTAGCTTTCTGGTCACTACAGTTTTTTCCTATGGCTGATTAAGAGCCAGTTCATTACCCTCCCTAGTAAGGTAGAAGGAACTGGGATATTTGTGCAAACACAGTAGATAAGATACACGTCCAACACCAATCATAAGGCACTACTTTAGGGGATGAGGACCTGAACTTCTGACACCAGTGGGTCACTGACAGCTTTTAGCAAGCCACTAAGATTTCTGTGTACTGTATAATATAATCCTTTTCCAACAACCTACCAGCCCACAGCTCACTCAGAATCTGTAGGCTGCATACAGCTCAAAATATCTGTATCTGGCCCAAGCTCCCAATAAAAGTTTCTGGGCATCTAACTTTATTATGTTTCCTGGGGGAAATTTTACATTTGTGGTTTTTATTCAGGCCAGCAATCTCTACTGAACTAGAAGGTCAAGGGAGGATAAGACTAGAGTGTAGGAGAAATGGCTGTATAGACTTCCTCCGCCTGATATCTTGTCTCCTACTTTCAATAGCAGCTCGCACCACTGGTTCTAGTCAAAGCTCTCAGCAAGCACTTGCTCTCTCTAGGCCTTCCTCCTGCTGGCTCCTGGCTTAAGTTCCAGTGACAAAGCTCCAAGCAGGTCCTGGTAGTTTTCAGAAGCAGTCCCGGCCAATAGCTCTTTTCAGGCTCCCAGTGTCTCTAGTCTTTCAGTTTTCTCAGTGCAAAAACAAACAGCATTATCCTCTGATCTTTATGTCAAGCTCTCACTTTCTTATTCTTCCTAAACCCATTTTTCCCCAAACTCACTTTCTAAACCTAATAGGACCTATTTTTCTAGACTGGCAGTCTCACTGACAATTTCCTTAACTGTACAGGCTGAATCTTGTGTTCATGCACTTGAATGCTACTCAAACCATCTTACTCAATTTCTTAATCATTCTGATTTCCTGTTTCACCCCCAAGAAGATGACATTAGCCACCCACTAATTCCACTCCTGTTTCTCTGCTGACCAGCATTGCTGGAGAAGATTGCACAACCATGCAAACCAGAGCCAGTAAATTTAAAGAGTTTACTACATAGAGTAAAATTTAATAAGGTTGAAAAGATATGTCTCAAAGACAAGCAAAACAAGGGAGAGTATAATGAGTGGGATAGATGAACTTGAGCATAGGGTCCATATTAATGAATACAATGAATATTATATGTATATTCATCTCTCATAGTATAATATAAATAATTATCCAATACTAAATAGATATTGAGTGAATGAGTGAGTGAAAAAGTTATGGATCATAATGACTCCGGCACCCAGCAATGACTGAGATTGGTACTGCATGAAGAACTAAGAGGCCCGATTAAGTGAAAGACTTGACGAGGGAGAAGGGAGGTTATGCAGCCCACCTGAAGACAACTCTTCCAAGTGGGCTATGAGTATGGCCTCACATACTCTTCTTTTCAGTGGAAGGTTTTAGAACTCAGGAAGCAAATTAGTGCTTGATAGAGATTAATGTCAATTAATCTTGTGAGCTTGAATCATCACTCTGCCTTGTAAATATTTACAATTCTTCTATTAACTATGCATTCCCCTGACATTTACACTTTATTCATAAGCAGTCTCTGTTTTCACCTATAATTGCTAATAAAGATGGGTGAAAGCACCACAGATTGGGGTTGCCACAGATCATTATGGAAATGGCACTCTTTTCTGCTCCTTTTGAAAACAGAATTTGCCTCACTTTGGTCTACTCTGAGGCAACTCATTTCTGCAGAACCGGAAGATAATTTCTAGAAAATTCCATGTGAAGTCAAATGAAAAAGAAGAGTCAACTGAGTCTTCTGCTGTCATGTGAATCAGAATACTTGGTACCTTGTCAACAAGAAGGAATTAAGCCTATCCATGAGGCACAGAGACCCAAGTGCTAATGTGCAAAACTAGTTCACTTTGAATTTTTTTTTTTTTTTTAGAGTCAGGGTCTCACTCTGCCACGTAGGCTGGAGTGCAGTGGTGCAATCATGGATCACTGCAGCCTCAAACTCCTGGGCTCAAGAGCTCCTCCCACCTTAGCCTCCCAAATAGCTAGGACCACAGGCACATGCCACCAAGCCTGTCTATAAGTTAATATCTATTTAAGGTTTTGTTTTGTTTAGAGACAGGATCTCGCTCTGTCACCCAGGCTGGAGTGCAGTGGCATGATCATAGCTCACTGCAGCCTCAAACTCCTGGGCTCAATTGATCCTCCCACTTCAGCCTCCTAAATTACTGAGATTACAGGCAACAGCCACCACACCCAGCCTCACTCCAATTTTGTGGCTCTCTAAAAAGCCAAGGAAGAGCTAGATCTTTGCATGATTTCTTACCCAGCATTTTGTTAGGCTCTTGCACCCAACATGCCAGAGAAACCAGTCATCCTCACTTTGGGGCATCTTAATCTTGTTTCTAGCTCACTTCAAAAATGTACGTATTAGTGTAAATAAAAACCAATGCTTATGTTACAAATAAGATTTTAAACACTGAAGACACATTCTCTAAATTGCATACCTGGCTGTTTTTTTACTGTTTTCCTTTACTTATCCCCTAACTACTTTTCACTTGAAGGTCCCAGAATCATACGAAATGCTCTGGATCCCAGATGGAAGCTAGTATCTTTCCTTGCTGATCTGCCTCTCCTCTGTTTATCGTGTCAGTGAATAATTCCCTGTTCAGCAAAGTGACCAAACTAATTATTTGAGAAATGGTCCCGAAGAAGCTGAGACTATAATCAGGGAGAAAACAGATATTTTCTATTTTCTAATTCTTTTTTGCATTCAACAAATACTAGCATGGTGCTAGGGCTGGAAGTACAATGAGAGACCAGGCACAGTGTCTGCCCTCAAGGAACTGATAGAATGGGAGAGGCAGAAAAGCAGCAAGGGAACTACTGTCTGTGAGGCTGCAGTGCTCTGCTGGGACAGCGCAGTGGGCCAGGAAGCAAATAAAAGCCCTCAGGAAGGGGCTCGGCTGCGCCCCCACAGGCTGCCACTCCCCGAAGCCACCTGAATGTCTTCTTGTCATCACTCTCGGTGGGATGTTTGGGTTTCTTCTGTCCTCCCCACCCCCAGTTAAGTTCTTTTTGCTTAGACACCTCTTAAAATAATATTGAGAAACTGTGTCCCTTCAACATTTTAAATTTGGTATCTAAAAATTTTTATAAGATTAAACAGATGCAAAGAATGTAATTTTCAGCATATTATAAACATCAGCATGTTAAAATAAAACAGTTGTAACATTATTTTAAATGTATTCAATGGAATCTAAATGTCACATAATCTAAATACCCCCATACACACACACACACACACACACACACACACACACACACTCTCTCTCTCCATTCTTTCTCATTCACACACTCAACACTTCTTGGCACTTCACCCTGCGCCCGTGCCCTAGCTGAGTTTGGAAACTGCCATTCTGTATGAGAACCTGTTGGTTCTCAGGCCCTTGTGTATTCTTTTTAGCACCCAGTACCCATGTGCCAGACTTGGCTAAGCATTTTGCATGCATCATCTCATGTAATCCTCCACAACCCTCTGAGATTGGATCATTATCTGCACTTTACTTATGAAGAGAGTGAGGCTGAGAAAAGTGAGTTGAATTCAGGTCTTTCTGAATATCTTGCATTCATTTTTAGATATGGGATCTTGCTGTGTTGCCCAGGCTGGAGTGCAGTGGCTATTCACAGGCTCAGTCATAGCATACTACAGCCTCAAACTCCTGGGCTTAAGAGACCCTCCCACCTTAGCCTCCTGAGTAGCTAGGACTATAGGCAAGCACCACCACACTCAGAAATACCCTGTGCTCTTAACTGCTACATTATATTTAGAATACACTTCAATGGAGTGATTTTAGTGTTTATGTGAACATCTCAAAGAGAATGTAGAACTTCCAGCATACTCCTAACACTCCCTACCCTCTTCTGCTTTTCTTCCTAGCATTTAGCAAAATCTGATATGCTGTGTGTCTTACTTATTTGTTCATTATTAAGCCTCCCCCTTCCTCTGGCCCTATTTAAAACAGGTTTAAGGAAGCAGGTCTGTTTTGTTCACTGCTATTTTACCTAGGACAGTGGCCAACACAGAGGTGGTGCTCAATACATATTCGTTGAATAATGAACAAGACTTGCTGGTATAAAGCCATTGATAGTGTCAGAGACTCTAGACATACTGGTGGTTGCTACATGCTCTGATCAGCCTTCTTAGCTTCTGCTATCATTAGGTAGCAGTATGGATTAACAATCTAATGACTTTGGAGTGAAGGTCCTTTATGTGCCAACAAGAAAAGAGGAAACCTAATCACACACCCACAGTTCTTGCTGAGCAACAAACAGTAAAATGACACACTTTATTTATCCACTTCAACACAGAATCAGGTGGACTTGCTGCAGGAATACGGTAGGGCCGCTCTTTGAGTCATTGTCACCCATTGTTCACTGCACAGGGTTAGGGCACATCAGGATGTGTTTGAAAAGCTGGTGCCCGTGGCCTCTCAGAAGTCTCACAGAGCTGAAGAGGCTTCCAGAAAGGAATACAAGCCACGGCTGTGGCAGCCCCAGCTGGGTAAGTCTAAAGAACCAGTGGTACAGCCTGACAGAAACCTCTCTTAGTCTGGGGAGGGAACTGTAGAATCTTCTGGAAAAGAATGCATCTTAGGAAAGAGCCAGGTGCGATGACCTTGACACAGGAGGAGGGGGGTCTGTTGGATGAGATCTAGAGTCTAAGCAGAGTGACATTACTGCTAGTGTCTGGCTCACCCCCTGAGCATGTGTCTGGGTCCTAGAGAAAAAGAGAGCTACAAGGAAAACTGGAAGGAGCTTTTCTACCATGCTTTGAACTCACAGGGGGCTCTAACAGAGCATATCACAAAGAGGAGGGAGGGAGCCATCTGCTATGCCCAACCTCAACCCTGCCAGAGGTACAGCCCAGCAGGCTTTGGTGCTCCCTCGGCTCTCAAGGTAAACAGCAGAAGAGGCTTCTGGGCCTGAAGGAGTGGTCAGAGGACTTGGGGACTGAGAGGTTGGCAAGGAGCACCTTCTGTGCCTACCATGCCTGGCAGGGTGATGCAGCTGAGTGGCAGGGGAGCTACAGCAGCAAAGTCTAGCACCCAGGGTTATGTCTAGCAGTGACTGTGGGCATGCCCACCCAACAAATGGCAAAGCAGCATCAGCTACAGGGTGGCAACATGGCTTGGTGGACAATGCCACTACATGGAGATGAACTGGCTCCCATGCCCTGGGAGACTTCCGCATAGGAGACCCCTAGAAGAAGGACAGCAGAGACTCTGCAGTGAACCCAAGTTCTCAAGTCACTTGAAAGGGTCTTGAGCCTGAGTATTGAGGTTATGTAGAGAAAAAGCTTTGAGTTTCTTATTTCAGCAGTCTCCTATCTCCCCAACTCTTCAATCATCCCACCGTCCACTAGTGACTCTCCCTCCTCCTCACCTCCTATACTAGTTTTCTAACTCAAAATTCCTGTTGGCTCTTGGAGCAATATCTAAATTAGGTGGAAAGGCAAGACATGCCAGTTTAAAGTTCAGGCAAATGTATGAATGATGGATAACTTCTTCTAGGCCTATCTGAATTTAAAAGATTAACTCAAATAAGTCTCCTTCAGGCAGCATGATAAGGGGAGACTTAAGACTTTTAGGCAGTGGGAGAAGCAGGTAAAATATTTGCTTATCTCATGCAAACACTGGTCAGATTAAGTGACATGATGAAGCAACGATAAAATTGGATTAAATAAGCCTTAGACTTCAACCCCTTTGGGATGATTATGCAATACTAAAGGCAGATTTATTCCATAATGAAGGCCCTGGATGAGACCATACCATGAGTTTCACCCTGTGATATGTCACTTTTGACTCGGATCACAAATTCATCTTATGCTAGATAAATGGTTTTTAAACAGCAGCACTAAAGGGCAGGATAATTTTAGACTTGGATATTTGTTCATCCACAGTAGTACCTGATATTTTCACTGTGCTTTGCCACAAAGAGCTTGACATCCCTTGAAAAAAAAAAGATCTCATTTCTCTTCACAAAATGTCAATAAGGCACAGCTTCAATACCTGATGGATTGGCACAGTAAAAGCCTTCCTCTTGTCACCTTTCTCAGCTGGGGACTCTCCTTTGAGGTAGCTGGGGACTCCATTTTATCAGCTGACTAATGAAGTATGGTTGAGTTTCAGATGACAGAGGAAAAAGGGGCTTTATTCACAGGAAGACTCTATGATAAAGATCTACAAATTGACACGGGAGGGACTGAGATAGGTCTTTGAGGCTGCTTTATGGTTAATTCTGTAAAAGAATGAAGAACTGGAGATACTGAAAATTTCTTTTCCAACTTTGTCCCCTTTTTTAGAGAACACTGTCCCATTCCCTTCTGGTAAAAGTTGGATCACACCTCCTTGCTAAGTGATAGTGGGAAGTTGTGATTCCCTGAATCAGAGCTAGTTAGACATGAATGGGCATCTGATCTGGCTGGGTCCGTGAGATCTTTGCTCCAGGAGTTTGGGATCAGGACATGCAAATATTGAAAAGGGATCAGGAACCAAGATTGTTTCCCTTTCCCCACCTCTATCTACCTTTCTGGACTATGGGGTTTCCCTCTCCGAGAAGCAAAAAGTTGGTTTTAAAAAGACAGCCTTTAAACAAAAAAAAAGACAGACTTGATGGGAAACAACCTGAATATCTATCAATAGGAAACTAAGTAAGTCATGGGACATCCATGTCGTGGAATACTACATGGTAACATGAAAAGAATGAGAAAACCTTTCATGAACTGATCATTCCTTGGAATTATCTTTAAGATATATTGTTAAGGGAATACAAAGTACAGGCTAGGAGGGAGAACACTCCAACATTGAGGGTGGGAGGACACACACCACTCACGAGGAAAAGGATAGTCTTTTGTATTTACCCATATTTCTGCTTTCTCCCTTATTCTTTCCTTCACACCACCATGTGTAGAAGAAAGGAAAATATAACATATATGCTCAGGATGTTTACACAATATAATTATTATGTGAGGGTTTAAGGCTACAAGTTTTAGATAATGGGAATTGGACAATTGGGGAGATGGTAGGCTGCTGAAATAGATTTTAAATTTTCTGTTGGTTTCATTTGTTTCTCATTCTTCTGGTTCTTTTTTCTTGCCTTCCTATGGGTTATTTGAACATTTTTAGGATTCCATGTTGATTTATTTGTGGTGTTTTGGAGTGTATTATTTTATATGGGTTTCCCAGTGACTCGGTATTATATATGTGTACGCATGTGTGACATCACAATTTATTGATATCAGTTTGAGTGAAGGTGCAAACCTTACTCCCACTTTGGCTACTTTATCCTCCCATTTTTAAATGTCATTGTCTTGAGTTTCAGATGGTATTATACATTTTGTCTCAATCATCATACATAATTTAGAACACTCACGAGGAAAAGGATAGTCTTTTGTATTTACCCATATTTCTGCTTTCTCCCTTGTTCTTCTTCCTGATCGTCTAAGATCCTTCCTTTATCATTTCCTTTCTTTTGAAGAACTTCCTTTAGCCATTCTTTAAGAGGAGATCTGCTAGTGACAATTCTTTTAGATTCCGTTTATGTGAGAACGTATTTCCCCATTCACTCCTGAAATATAGTTTCACCAGATACAGAATTTTCTGTTGACAGTTCTTCTCTTTCATCACTTGAAAAATGTTTTGTCACTTCCTTTGGGTTTCTGTTGCTTTAGATGAGAAATATGCTGCCATTCAAATGGGTGTTTGGCCATGCATTGTTTCTCCCTGGCTGCTTTCAAATTTTTTTCTTTGTCTGTAGTTTCCAGAAGTTTAATTATAATGTTTCTTGGCATTGATTGCTTTGGGTTTATCCTGTCGGAGTTCTCTCAGCCTCTTGAATCTGTAGGTTTCTATCTTTTGCCAAATGTGGGGAATTTCCAGCCATTACTTCTTTGAGTACTCTTTTAGTCCCATTGTTTCACTCTTCTCCTTCTAGGATGTCAATGCTATACATGTTGGATCTTTGTTATTGTCCCACAGGTTTCTGAGACTCTGTTTTCAGTTTATTGTTTATCGGTTGTTCAGATCGGGAACATTCTATTGATCTGTCCTCAATTTCTATTCTCTGTCATCTCCACTGTACTATTAAGCTCATCCAGTTAGTTTTATTATTTATGTTATTTTTTCGTTCTATAGTTTCCATTTGGTTCTTTTTTGTTAATTCCTATTTCGTTCTTTTTTGTTAATTCCTATTTCTTCACTGAGAATTTCCATTTTTTTTACTTGCTTCAAGAGAATTTGTCATTACTTGTTGAATTTTTTATGATGGTTTATGTATTTATGTATTTATTTATTTATTTATTTTTTGAGACGGAGTCTTGCTCTGTCGCCCAGGCTAGAGCGCATTGGCGCGATCTCGGCTCACTGCAAGCTCCGCCTCCCGGGTTCACGCCATTCTCCTGCCTCAGCCTCCTGAGTAGCTGGGACTACAGGCGCCTGCCACTAAGCCCGGCTAATTTTTGTGTTTTTAGTAGAGACGGGGTTTCACTGTGTTAGCCAGGATGGTCTCAATCTCCTGACCTCGTGATCCGCCCGCCTCGGCCTCCCAAAGTGCTGGGATTACAGGCGAGAGCCACCGCGCCCGGCCTATGATGGTTACTTTAAAATGCTTTTCAGATAGTTGCAACA